>NC_058404.1:10616898-10881267 GCF_002201575.2 Neomonachus schauinslandi
ATATATATATATATATATATATATATATATATATATATATATATATATATTACTCAGCTATCCAGAAGAATGAAATCTTGCCATTTGCAATGACGTGGCTGGAACTAGAGGGTATTATGCTAAGTGAAATAAGTCAGTCAGAGAAAGACAAATACCATATGATTTCACTCATATTTGGAATTTAAGAAACAAAACAGATGAACATGGGGCAGAGAAGGAAAAATAAAATAAGATAAAAACAGAGAGAGAGAGAGGCAAAACATAAGAGACAACTATAGGGAACAAACAGGATTGCTGGAGGAGAAGTGGGTAGGGGGATGGGATAATTAGATGAAGGGCATTAAGGAGGACACTTGATGCAATGAGCACTGGGTGTTATATGCTACTGATGAATCACTAAACTCTACCCTGAAACTAATAATACACTATATGTTAACTAACTTGAATTAAAAAAAAAAAGTAAGGAAATCAAGTCAAATTTAGCAGTAGTAGTGGATGAGAAAAGTGATATATTTCGAAGAACTGGAGTTTACAATGACTATGAGCAAAATAAATTAGAAAAAGAAAATGAGAGAAGTTGAAAAAGAATGTGTGGTTAAAGAAGGAATTGATTTTGAAATATTCATGGTGGAATAATATTAAGTAGTAATGAAATACAAAATGGGTGTATATTTAAAAATAATCAAAATGGGATGGAAATGAAATGGTTAAATATGGTGAAATAAAGAATCTTTGAAAAAAGACAAAATAAAACACAGAATAAGGAGATGTTAATAATTTTCCAAAAATGGAAGGTATCGTTAAAGATAGGGCAGCAACTATCCTTAATGACCATGGTGATTGAAGTACATGGCAATTATTTCTTCTAAGTTCCTAAATTAGAGCAACAAGAAAAGGTCCCTTTAATAAAGTAGTGGAAGGCATAGTAATATCAAGGAAAACAACAACAACAGTTTACTATTGATTCAAGGAAGAAAACAGCATTTTGTAACAAACTGGGGGAAGGTTGAAGAAAAGAATGCAGTGGTTATGACAGTGACCAGCTAGGTGTAAAGGACTCACAGTCCTGCACCTACGCCAGTTCCTCTGTAGAGTGCAAAACATCTTGGATTATCACATGCCCAATGAGGATAATTTAATTTAACTGTAATAAGAGCCAACAAATCTGCATGGGACCACTCCCATGAAGGAAGAAGTGACCCCACTATAGCAGATGAAGGAAGCACAGTCTAATTAGAGCCCAACTATAAGATGCAGCAGCAAATTAAAAAAAAAAAAAATTGCAACATCACTGAAAGCAACAAAAAGCTAAGACCCTGAGGAAGATGATCTTGCCTTGAATAAATCAAGAGAAGTCACAACTTCATCAGCTATATTTCAGAGGATATCAATGTATAGAGTCCAATTATAAAACCAACCTAGCCAATTCTAAAACAGTATAATACGTTTGTAAATTCAGACCCATCTTTCTCCAAACATCATGATGTTACTAAGCCCCCTATTTTGCACATAAATCTATAAACCCTCTCGGGTTGAAAAATGGGAGGAAAAAC
This sequence comes from Neomonachus schauinslandi, assembly GCF_002201575.2. NCBI lineage: Eukaryota > Metazoa > Chordata > Mammalia > Carnivora > Phocidae > Neomonachus > Neomonachus schauinslandi. The sequence goes on from NC_058404.1 coordinate 10,618,452, forward strand.
ATCTAAAGAATATAACATTTACAAAACTAAGTTACTTAAAGTGAAACTGAATGAATTACTATTACACAGTGGGTATAAATAGTCTTAACCACACACCAAGTTGGATGGGGATTATGATACATTATATATTATTTGTTCAAAATTATTTTCTCTCCATCAGTGCTTCATAACCTTCCTATCTACCCCACTGACTTTTGTCTTGGCCATGTGACTTGCTTTCTTCAATGGATTTTGAGCACACTTGACTGGCAATGTCTAAGCAGAAGCTTTAAATACATTCTATTCATGTAGTTTCACTGGGGCCCTCTTCATTTCCCTCCACCCTGATAACAAAATGTCCTCCCCAAGCCAACTGGAAAAAGCAATGTTGTAAGCACCAAGATACTGTTTTTTGGGGTTTTGGTGGGGTTTTGTTTGTTTTTGTTTTTGACACAAGTGTAAAAGCTTACTGACCATGGATTTATCAAAAGATTACATAAATTATATTAAAGGGCCTCTTCAAATAAAAAGATCAAATGGGACAATAAGAGCTAGTTCTGATAGCTATTATCACTAGATTCTGTTATTCAACATGCCTGTCTCCTACAGATAATCATTCACCTAGGGAATTTATAGACTTAGAATATAGTTCTCTATCTTTGCTTTTCCATTCATTTTGATATTTTTTTTTTGTGGTAGCAATTATCTACACTGTGATAAATTTTCATATGTATCTTTTATATGGAACATGCTTATGTCTTCTCCCTTTATCCCTTTGCCCAGATACTAATGTGACTAACATTTTCTTATTACATAAATTAAGTCACTAAAAACTTTCAGTTTATCTTGGGATGGTCAAATTTTATAGAAAATCATTTATGAAATTTAAGTTCTACGGTTGAATAACTGCAGAACATGAGAACCAAAGATAAAGCAAACAAGAAAATTAAAGGTGCTTATAATTCCACTACCTACTGATAGCCACTATTGAAATATTGACATGAATTCTTCCCCCCAAAAACTGGGATAATATTCAATGTGATACACTTAAAAATATGTAGCATAATGAATTGTTAATTAAATTAGATATACTTCCATTGCATTCAAATTTATAAATTGACTTAACTTACTTAGCCATTTCTTATAATTTTGGACTATAGTCATTTGAGTTAATTAGGTAAAAACTAAAAGAGATATTTCTGTTGATTTAATAAAAGGTCTGAAAATGTTTTGCAGCCTGGTTGCTATTGCATACTATTTACCTTAGAGAAATTTCTTAATGTGATTCTAAACTATGTCTACCACAGCTGTCTCTTAATATTGATAACAGTGAGAGAGAAATAAATAGCTCTAATTACTTCTTCAAGTCCTAGAAATCAGACACTGGATTTAGGTCTACTGTACTCTAAAGCAATCTGTAAGTCAGTAGACCTTAATATTCTCTCTCCTTTACATACATAAAACACCAAAATTGACAGAACTAACTATTGGCATCATTTTGTTGGATTTGAATAGCCTGGGTTCACCTAAAGATTAAAAATGTCATATTTCTAATGGAATTGAGCACAAGATCTTGCTAGATAAGCTTGGGCATTCTAAAATTTAATCAAAAGACAAATAATGTCAAGGTAACAATATTATCCCATAGTAAATCTATAATATCTCATTTCTAATTTGCATGGGAATATTTATTCTTCCGAGAATGCTACTTATACCTCTAAATATTGAAATATGAAAAATTCTATGTAAGAAAGAGATAAATATCAGGGCAGTGGAACAAATGAAGTTGTCTTGATTTCTTTTTATTGCAATGCCCTGTATTTTCTTTGTATGTGAAAAAAACAAAAAAGAAAAATGGCTTTCTAATCATTCTGCTTCAAAAAACAAATACTTATGTAGAGATACTTAAGTACAAACTAAGAAGGTTTTTTTCATGACTACATTTAAATGTGACATCAGTCCACTTTTTCCACATAACAGAGTGTTCATTAAAGTCTGCAAGCTGCTGCAACAGAGGTCTTTTGTTAAGGTTTCTGTGCATTTCCCCTTTGGTTTCATATTTTTAATTGGCTTAACCAAAAAGAACATAATCTCTACCTGGTAACAGGATGATATCCAAGTCTCAGATTAGCTTTCTTATCTCTAGTGGCTATCTCTAGCAACACAGAATACTAACGAACAAAATATAAAGACCTCTGTGGCTAGAAAAAAAGGGAAAGATGATCTTCATTTTTGGAAAGTTTACCACTAGACCACATGGCTCCATGCAATTTTCTCTAGTGTGGTCTCAAACATATTGTAAGTAGACTTCCAATGAGTTGAATTCTTTTTGTTAAGGTGTTATATTGCCAAGCTGTTAGAGTAATGCAGCTGGGTCTAAAAATTTTGCCTTTTTAGTTAAAGCTGAACAGTGTCCAGAGATTTTTCTGAGCCACTTCCAACATACAGTAGCAGCTGCTGTGTTTATGTACAATACCACTGTGCAAGTGGCAATTAAATTACAAAATTCTAGATACATACTTGGGAAGTAGCAGGCAGTCAGCACAGGACTGGCATTGAGCTAAAACAGAAAAGATTCCTACTTTTAAAATGTAAGTCAAACTAACAAACTTCATGCTGCTGTGTACATAAAATGGTGGGTAAAAAACCAACACTGTTTGTTGGAACAGGACAAGAATCTTTAGAATGAAATATAAAGGGTTTTTCTTTTCTTCACTTTTTCCACATGGGGCTTTAAAAAGTAATTGCAAGGAGCATGAACTCTTTTGATACATTATAAAACAATTACTATTTAACATTCATATCTTACAATAAGTTATTATTTTAGTGCATGTCTGATGTGTGCAAAGTTCTAGTACTCATTTTATATGGGCAGATGACTTTGAAATTATTATAGGCTTTGCTTTTAACATTTGGGGCATATGAATGAAAATGCCAAAATGTCTCTGATGAAAATAAAAGACAATTATAGTCATAGGCATTGCATCTACTGGGTATTTCCTCTCTTTGAAAATCTAGATGGAGTATAAATTTTCTTGAAAAGTACCAGCTTTAAATCTAGTGGACAACACGTTCCAGAGTCTGTCATTAACTCCAAAAAAGAAGTTTTAGATGTGGTACTGTCTTCTGGGATATTAACCAAAACAAATGTAACTCAAGTGAGTCTATTTACTCTTTTTTTAATATTTTATGTATTTATTTTACAGAGAGAGAGAAAGAGAGCGGGGCGGGGGGGAAAAGGAGAGGGAAAATCCCAAGCACACTCTGCACTGAGCGCAGAGCCCGACACAGAGACTGACCCAGGGCTCGATCTCATGACCCTGAGATCATGACCTGAGCTGAAATCGAGTCAGACACAACCAACTGAGCCACCCAAGTGCTCCGAGTCTATTTACTCTTAATTAACGCTGTCAAATGCTGTAAAGTTCTATGTGTTGTTAAATAGATCTTTCCATGTTTTACCGAAAATGTACTCATATCTAGCACATTTTGCAGAAATAATTTAGTTTTATTAAGCAATGTTTTATTAAAAATTATAAAATACAGTTTTAATTTAGTTCATACTTGTTCTGTCATCTAATGAAAAAACTTTAAATACAAGGATCAAAAATGTGAAATAATATATTAAACTAACACAAAAAAATAAACAGAACAACTTGATCTCTTTCAAACTTGATCTCTTTCCAACACTCCCAGAGTTTCAGATATGACTTCCACTCATAGCTCATCTCACTTCTGATACTCCATAATATCACTGAATTTTCTTTATTTTTATATCAAGACAGATGCCAAGGTATAATATGGGAAATTCCACCTGCAGTTCCAGAAGAACTGAGATTTGATCCTGCTTGAATGATTCATTAGTTGTAAAACCTTGAATGACCATTAAACCAGTGTAAATCTGGGATTCCTTTAAATAATTAAACCTACACCCCACTCAGGAGTGTATAAAGTGGTTTCTCAAGTTGGGATCTATTACCATACAGGACATTTAGGAATGTGGCTGGAGAAATATGAAATCCATTCAGTTCCAGACTCCATGAGGTTAGAAGCAATGCTGCCCTATTCACAGCTGTCTTCCATATCCCTGCTTTATGCATTTCATGGAATAGGTACTCAATGTACATTTAATGAATAGAGATTGAAGCATTTCTTATTTTGAGGCTACTGACTTTACCAAAAGTTGTATAGTTGCAAAAGAGTTTTCTTTTCATGTTAAAAGTGTTGACTTATTATGCAATAAACTGCAATATATAAAATTCTAAGTAATATGGTGACTTCAAAGACATTTTTCATTTATAGTGATTCTTATTGCCTTAAGTCTTAAGACTTCTCAAGAAATTTCAGTTTACACTTGGGATGGAGATTGCTATTTAGCCATCAAAACTCACTTTTCTGTAATTTTATAACTGGTTTAAGTGGGCTGTCCATCAAGAAATCAAATTCTTCAAGCTCCACATTAGTGAGCCTTGGGTTGATCAATATGTAGTTCACCTCTTCTTTCTGAGCACACATGAAGCTATATTAGCAAGACTTCCTTCTGGTGGGATCATGCAACCAGTCTGGGGCAATAGAATTAATGTCTGACAATTTCTGACCCAGCCACGGACACTTCAACACCTCCCCCACACCTCGACCAAGTTGGCTCATTGTCCAGTTAGATACCAAGAATCCAGAGTGGGATCCCAACACTCTGAGGAAAAATGGAAACACTGATGGAAAGAGTCCATGTCTATGAGTGACTACATAGAAGAGAATCAACCAGAAGACTTATATAAAGAACATCTGCATTTGTTTGTGCAGGAAATGAAGCTCCATTGTATTAAAATAACTGAAATATTCAGGTTTCTTTGTTTACACAGAATAGCTTATCCAAACCTAAATAAAATAGAAATTTGTATCTAGAAATAGGGTGTTAACAATAAGTCTTTATGTATCATTGGCTTAGTGTTCAGGTAGTGAATGATAAGGAATTTTACACTGAATCCTAGAAAGATCTATGTTTTGTATCAGCAAATTTTTTGGTAAAATTGTCAACTTTGATAGAATGATTATGTGTCTCTCTGCTAGAAGCTATAAGGTAAAACGTTGGAAAACAATGTCACAGTTGTATGTGTTGGTTGATAACTGACTATTTTGGCAAAATATGACAAGGCAGAAATGAATTCAGGAAGAAATCAGGTGATATATATAAGTAGAAAGAGTATATAAAAGTTCTATAGATTCATTACTTTTCAGTGTTAAAAATCAGATTGCAACTTTATCTCAAAGAGTTGAAAATAAAATTTTAAAAGCCTTGATCAGCACAGGATCATTGAAACTTCTCATGAACAAGGTGATAGAGATCTGCCACGTTATGGTCTGGAGACGGGTATTGGAGCAAGAAAGCAATGAGATAAAGGATATTTAAAGTTATGTCTAACAAAGAATTTCAGGATTGATTATTAAAACATCTAAGTGATTAGACCAATTCAGTTCTGAGGAAAGTGTATTGCCTAAGGAACAAGGGGCTCAGGCCAAAAAAAGTCTTTAATTTAAAAATGCCTTCAAATTGACTAATTATATGTTGTTGTAAAGACCCCACTGTATTTATAATCATCAGGCTCAGCCCTTCAAACGGAGGAAATGGGCTGTGAAAATGAAGAGGCCAGTGACTAACAAGAAGGGAGAGGCTCCTCATTACTCCTCATTAATTACAGAATTACTGGGAATTTGGGCTTTTCTCCTATGCCTCTCCTGATACTACCCAACTGGAAAGAGCAGGGGGCCTTATGCCTGTTTCATACATGGCCTCAACTGACACTATGGGGTTGCCTTGTTAGCACAGGTAATGAAGAAAATCCTGATTCTCCACTAGGCCTCCTCTGATACTCCCCACTTGGAGAGGGTGAGAGACACCCCATTTCTGCCATGTGGGGGTTGAAGTCTAGCTCCTTCACGTTGTCTCCAATGACACTGTTGAAAGAGGTTCCTGGTAACTTCCTGGTGGGGGCAAAAATCCCAATTCCCTACATACCCTTCTCTGATTTCACCCTGGAAGGGCACGGGGTATTTGGATCACCTCATTGCAATCTGACAAGTGTGGAAGTCCAGATGACTCACCGCAGCTTTGCTATAGTGGGTATGGATGGGGCTACACATTTTTTTTTTCTGGGGTATATGACTGGAATAGAGTAGTATTAACTAAATATTTTCTATATCATTATCCTCTCCTTTCCTGACCATCTGGCTAAAAAGAGTAGGATCTTGTTAGGACTTATATTGTCTGTACCCATTGGCATTTCTGGGTTACCACCTTTTCCTACATACTCTGGGTTATAGGAAAACCTAGAGAACTCACCACCATCACATCATTCCTTGTGTCCTGAAGTCCCTGGTTGGTCTGCCTTCTACTCTACCCTTTTCAGAATCTTCTTAAAAATAAAGTTTTATGTATAGTACACAGGGGTTTTAGTTGTACTTAATGGAAGGAATAGAGAAAAGTATGTCTATTCCATCTTCCTGGAAGCAGAAGTTGTGAATATGATATCTAAAGTATTATCATATATAGTATTATTTGTATGAGAGTGTTTGAGCTCACAAAAAAAATGTAATACAAGTAAATCATTTTAGAGTTGAGACACCTGGAGCTCAGAAATGTCAAGTGGACTGGTCAAAAATTCTCAGGAGCTATTGCTTTTATTGTGCTCTTCATTGCTTCAAGCCTAATGTAGCATTTTCTACCCCATAAAGATTTCCTATATTCTTGATGCATAGAAAATAGTGAAATTATAATGTTTTCTACCATGATATGAATTTGACAATCTCTCCTTGTAATTATGTCAAATAGATATGCTATTGGTTATATTCTAATTTAAAATGTTGAACCTTCCAGGTGAATTTTTCATTATCATTTTGTAGTGACCATCATAATCCCTATAATGATTTTTGATTGAAAGTTTTTTGTGTGTGTGTCAAAACACCAACATTAACGCTATCCTCTCACTTTTAAAATTCAATCTTTCTTCTGTGTTCTTGTAAGAGGAACACAGCTGGATCTGTAAAAATAAAGAAATTAATTAATTAATTAATGCAAACTTACAATCTCCTATTAACTAGTACTTTGCCATCAATATGGAAGCATTTGGAATTGTTGCTACCATCCATTTTTCATGTGTCCTTTTTTTTTTTTAAAGATTTTATTTATTTATTTGAGACAGAGAGAATGAGATACAGAGAGCATGAGAGGGAGGAGGGTCAGAGGGAGAAGCAGACTCCCTGAGGAGCAGGGAGCCCGATGCGGGACTGGATCCCGGGACTCCAGGATCATGACCTGAGCCGAAGGCAGTCGCTTAACCAACTGAGCCACCCAGGCGCCCTTTCATGTGTTCTTTTAACCCTGCTTTTTCTTACTCAGTTGTCCTCCTTCTGACCTTCCTCAGAACTGATTACTCTTAGCCTGTAACTGATTACTCTTAGCCTGTCTCACCTTTTGTCTACTCTTGCTTCAGATATTTGAGGTTATATTTCTATTCTTCACTGACTACAGTTAAATTGCTGTTATTTGGGGCACCTGGGTGGCTCAGTCGTTAAGCGTCTGCCTTCGGCTCAGGTCATGATCCCAGGGTCCTGGGATCGAGCCCCGCATTGGGCTCCCTGCTCAGCGGGAAGCCTGCTTTTCCCTCTCCCACTCCACCTGCTTGTGTTCCCTCTCTTGCTGTGTCTCTCTCTGTCAAATAAATAAATAAAATCTTAAAAAAAAAATAAATTGCTATTATTTGAATTTGACATTAGAAAGTTAATTTTACCTTTATTCTCCTTGAAAAAATAACAGGGAGCATAGACTCCTTTAACTCTGACAGCCAGCCCTGTGGTACATGCTGCTTTATCAGCATTATAATTCCGCCTCACTGTATGTTGGTCGAATTGGTCACGATTGTTGTTTCTGTCATACAATGTCAATTTGTTTGGTCCTCAATATTTCCTTTCAAACTTTTCACTTAGGGTCAACCTTTTTCTTCTCAAATTCTTTATTACTATTTTCCAGGTTTCTTCTATTGGAAGTAAATTCCCTTGGTCTTTTTGTAAAGTGTCTTTTAATTTCATCTATTTTTGTCAAGTCATGGTTTCATTTGCACATAATCATACAATTGTTTTCTACTCTAAGCAATTTGAAGATGCTTGAGTACGTTTGCACCATATGGAAATTTAATATAAGCATACTGGATACTATGTGCTGTATCCCACTATTTCACTGTATTTATATACATGTGTTTTTAAACATGTTCCAATTTGAATGGAGTTCACTCCACAGCTACGTTATTTCTCCAATTTAAGTTATGTTCAATTGTCTCAAATGGACACAGTTATTATTTTGCTACTTGGTAAGTGACTTCACATTGAATCAAAGAACAGTAGAGATATTTTCAGTCCTCCATCTCCTTGCTCTAACTCATCCCAGGTCAACTGAGAAAGTGTTTGGTGAAAAGTCACAGCATAGAGGCAAAGAAGACATGAAGACATGTGCTCTGTACTTCAGTGCAGTCAAAATTCGTAAGGTATTTTACCAAATGGTAAATGACAATTATTCTCATAGTGAAAGCAGGGCTATGGCAATTAAACTCAGTTAACAATGCAAGGTATTTGAAGATGGCGTATTAGATCAGAAGGGGATACTTAATATGCCATGATCTGTCTATACATGCAGGTGAACATGGTTGTTTTGAACTTGCTGGAGTTTATACAAGTAAGATATGACCTGGTTGTGTTCCCTTGTCTTCTGACTCTATTGTTGCCTTTGAAAAATCTACAGGTGATCTATTAAGTTTGACTGTTATAAGACAACTCACTTTGGTTTTTTAAGCCTCTCTGGGATATGTATAGAAATCAATTTAAAAATGAAAAAAAAATTGTCAGGACTTAAACTTCCACAATATAATTACATGTTTCATCAGCTGTAAAATGTTCTCAGTTTATCTCCCCCAATTCTACCTATTCTATCCTTCTGGGACTCTTCGAAATTCTCATTTTGCCTCCAAGTCTCCTAAATTTTCTTTCATTTTTTCTATCCCTTGATCTTTCCTTTTGAGCACAGTTTATAAGAAATACAACCTTGATGTTATTGTCTTCCATAGCCTCTACCCCTGGGATAACAGTTATGAAGGGAAAAAAAGACAACATTTAAGAAGGAGAACCTATTTCTGCTCTCTGGAGATAAGTCAGTCTTGATTTTAATATACAATTACTGCCACTAACTTCCTTTCAAATTTAGAGTGATCCATGATTCTCTTCAATGTTGCTGCACTTTGTAACTTTCAAGAGAAAATAGTGTGCTTTTCCCTGAAAATAGTAACTCGTCTCTCTATGGTGTCCCTTTGTTTCCAAGGTCAAAATTGTATACTACACAATTAAATGAAAGAGTCGATATCAAAATACTAGCATACAGCCCTAATGGTTTTAATTTTATTGAAACATTTCTGCAAGTTAAAATTAAGGTTTATAATTTGGTGTCATATTTCCTCCAAATTTACTTTCCCATATTTGAATGGAACTCAAAAATATCTCTAAATCTTTATTTCATGATTAAGAATATAATGATTTAAAGCAAACAAGAGCAGATGACTTTATTCTATTATCACAACACAAATCTACAAAAGGACAATTTTTAATGAGTCAGCAATTATTGCTTCACTGTCTCGATACTATAAAAGATGCAGATACATAAGATACAAGATATAATCTTCTCCTTAGTAAGTTCAAAAGGACTTTCAATTAAAATAGAACAAACGATATAAAGAATGGGATGCTTAAGGAAAGAAATGTGCCTCTTGAGTCCTCATCAGAAACACCTTTAGCAGGGGAACAAGAAAAAAAAATCTCATTTTTCTCCCATCATGTGCATAATGCTGGGGATACTGACTTTCAGTTTTCCATATGTGTCCATACGACCCTCAAATTCTTGAATACCACAGAATGCCGTTCTAATGGAAGAACAATGAAAAGGAGGTCAAAGAAAATAAAGTTTATGTAACCTTAGGAAATTTCCCCACATTTTAACCTTCATCTGTGCCCCTCCATTCTTTTGCCACACCTCTCTGTTCGCCCTATGCAAGGTCATCCCAGGACTTTGAGGGTTTTATTCTCTGCTTCTCTGTGCTTTTTCTTCCACCCAAGCTGCAGTGTCTACAATTTTCCTGAGTAGGTATTGTGAAACATGTATAATATGTTGATTTTTCTTTAAAAAAAAAAGTATCTAAATATAAGAAGCTATTTCTGCAGAAATTAAATAGCTTTTGCTTTCTGTTCCATGGTCAACTCAAAGTAAAGATAAAGTGTTCCATTAAATCTCTTTTTAATCGTGTAAGTGCCCTGATGAAATTGTTTCACTATACAAAACCATTACGTTAGACACAAATTAAAGCATACACAAGACATTACAATGGTATTTAAAGTGAAATATTTATGAAGTGATTTAAATACTAATGACACAGCATTTCTACAGGAGTCACAAAATTAAAGGATAAGAGCATTCCACACCAGCACTGCAGTCCGTGAGTCTGTTGCATGTTGCATATATTGTTTCTCATTATTCAATTCTTAGAAATGTAGCCAGGAGATAGAAGAGAAAGAGAACATGTGGGAGTGAAGAATTGTATTTGAAGGACATCCTTTCTGTTTACCCTTGGATATTAGTACCAATCCAGCAGCACGTGGTCTGTCCAGAATCCACTGATTTAGTAATTGCAAATATCTCGGACACAATCTTGCCCTTTGTATTGGAGAGAATGTTTACTGCTTCAGATAACAATAAACAAACTTCAGCATAATCCTGCCATCATGGATCCAACCTATTTGCAACCCTCTACCTGCCTTTCTCAGCATGATGGTGATCCATTTCATTATGGTTGTAACATGGCTAAGGAGGAAGGAGTAGGGTGGGTTTTAATTAAAAAACTGACCATACCTGTCATATATCTAAAGCATTTTTCCTAAAAGTAAGTAAAATAATTCTAAAGAAGAAACCAGAAATTCATAAAGTTGTATTAATGCATTTTAAATATTTGGGCCAGTGTTGAGTCTCTTAAGTCATTTCTGTGAATTAAAAATTTATTGTATCTTTATTTACCCATAACTCTAAATTTTGTAAGCTGCTTATTTCTTAAAACTTTTAATGTTTGAACAGGAATATGAAGATAAGATAGAGGGATTAACACAAACTTTTAGCCATCAAAAATAATATTGGATCAAATTTACGAGTCCAGATTAAAATAAAAATAATACAACCAATGATTGTTTTGCATTGATGAGCAACTCTACCACACTAGCTCTTTAAATATCAGTGTATGAAAAAATATTATATATCAATGCATGAGAATATGTAATATGTAATATATGTAATATACTATATAGAATAGTATACTATAAAGATATAGATATAGATAGGTATATATATATATATATCTCCCATAATGTTTTGAATATTGATATAAGGATATATAGAGAGAATATGTAATATATGTATATATATATATCCCATAATGTTTTAAATATTGTGATAAGGAAGAGGAAACAGATTTCAAGCCTAAATTTCACAAGTAGATATAATTTAATGTTTAAGTTTGAAGGAACTATATTTCACTAAGTAATATACTCCTTGATGATTTGAAATAAATGATGTGTATTGTGACTACAAAAAAAAGCAAAGAAAAGCTATCACAATAATTAAAAGAGTAAGGAAGAAGGTATACCTCTCATAAATGTTATTACACATATTAACTCAAAAGAAAATGAAAATAAAAAATAATGATGTAATATTTTGATGTGATTCTTAGTTTATTTTAGCTTTCATTCAAATGAAATATTTTCTTGGCTAAAAAAAACAAAGCTCTTTTCTAAGCAGTATAATTAAATTTGTAAGATAGTTTCAATAATGATCCCTTAAAATATCAACATCCCACATTTCAGAGTTCCCATGATTTAGAGATTGCTTATGTAAATGTAACTATGCAAATTGACTTAAGTGCCACCTCCATATTGAAAATAGTAGGTATGGTATGATAGGTTTCAATATTTTCTGGATAACAAAATTGTTGTATGAAATAACTGACTATAAAAATGGTTTAATAGTCACATTACATAAACAGAAGATACCATTAAATATTTTTCACATTATTTAAATCAGGTCAGAGTATAAATAAAATGAAACTATCTAGAATAAGGTTCTGTTGGGACACTTCATGAATGGACCCCAACCTAAGGCTACATGTGGAAAAAAATCAGATGCTCATGAAGAATTATTTAAATGATTAGCATTAAGAGCATTTCTCAAGAATACTCAAATTATCTAACTTCAGTGATCATTGACAGAACTTAAAAAAAATAACTTGATTAATGCTTGAAATGCGTGAGTTATATCCTAGAGGAGTATTACAAAAAAAGACCTCAAACCGAAGCAAGAGACCTGATGTCCATTTCAAATTCTGACACTAAGTGTTTGGGTCATTTTGGTCCAAGTACTGACCTTTTTTGGGTCCGCAATTTTTTATTTCTCTGATAGTAAAATGAGAGGGTTGAACTAATATCTAAAACACAATATAGACAACTATTCCAAGAGACTGGGACAGAGCATGAATGATAACTTAAACATAGTTATGTTATACATTTTTATGCATTTTTATGTTATACATCTTTATGAGTTATATATACTTATTTGGTATTGAACTAAAGCTTGTAATTTTTTTATTCTATATTTCTTCTAATTTGGGGGGGTTTAATATAAGTTCCTGGTTAAGATATAGTTAGTATGTAGTTAATAAAAGAATAAGAATATTTTGAATAGTTATCCCTCAACCCTGAAAAGAATAGAAAAAATGGGGTTGGTATATATCCCTCTCAAAGTTTATGTCTAAGAAAACAGAATGTTCTGATGAGGGGAAATAAGTTTATTGAAGTCACAATATAGTGTGTTTTATTTGACCTTTATATCATTAGCCTAAGCCTATATACCTATTAGTCTATACCTTATAATTTGTTGAAATTATATGTATAGGTTTCAAAATACCATATATTTTGACACTCAGAATAAACCTTAATGAAGTTAGTAATTGTTTTCCTCATTTCATTTTAGAGGAAAACCAATATTAGTTTTAAAATAAGGCATGTAAATGTCTTATCCGGTGTTAAGTTGAATCCTCCTTCTATGGTATTTCTAATTAGGAAGTGATAGTATCTGTGTAATTTGTGATTAAAACCAATCATTAGGTAAAAGCCATAATCCTGAGGCAGAGAGTAGAGACCAAAGAAGCTGGAAATTGTTCTCTATTTTACCTGCAACACTATAAATAATGAAAGACCAAATTTTTTTGAGAGTTTATTCAAGGGAAAGGACTATTCACTTTATATTAATAATCTAATTATTGTAACAGACTCTTAGATACAGGCATTATTATTTTCTTCATTTTACAGATGAGACATCTAAGATTCAGGTTACCATGTAGACACATATCAGAAGAAGTTTTATTTTGTTTTCTTTTCTTTTGATATTTTATTTATTTATTTGAGAGGGACAGAGAGAGAGAGAGAGAACGCGTGTGCAGGAGCAGGGGCAGGGGCGGGGGCTCCTGGAGGAGCAGACTCCCCACTGAGCAAGGAGACTGCCAGGGTTTCCATCCCAGGACCCCAGGATCATGACCTTAACCGATCAAGCCACCCAGGTGCCCTGGAGTTTTTACCTTTTCAAAAGAGCTAATTGATTACAGGTATTCTACATTTTGATTTGGGGAATTGCAATTTATAATTTGAAAGACCACAAAAGTGCATTTCTCAGGAGCTATCTATTGAGCAGTCATTCACATAGAGCTGATACTTGGAGACATATTACTGGCAAATAATTCAGAGGGAAATAAATGATAGAAATGAAGATATAAATACAGATATAAGTATACATATGGATATAGATATACTGAGAGAGTGAGGGGGAAGGACAGGAAGGGATAGGGAGGGGAAGGAGAGAGAAAAAGAGGAAGTAACTGGAAGATCAGAGGAAGGAAGAAGGTTAAGGGGAGAGGATAGGAAGGGAGAAAAAGACAGGAAAGGAGTGGAGAGAGGAGAGAAAACACGCAGGGAGGGGAGGGAAGGAAGGCAGAGAACCCAAGTAAGAAGTGTGTAACATTCACATGAGGGGCGTGGGGAGTCACACAGTGAAAAACACATAGACAGGGTAGATTTGGAACCAGAAAATCTCAGTATCATGGAAGCCAAGTGAGAACTATTCCTAAAAGGAGCTATTTAGACTTGTTAATGTTGTGTTTATTTCCAAATACGATGTTAGTCTTGGGCATTTCTTTCCAATTCTAATTCTCTTGCACATTTTCAGCATTAAAATTTTCCTAACATTCTGACTTTTATTCCCCACTGCTACTCTTCTGCTGCAGAACCTTCCCAGCATGACTGCAGATGGGAGGATAAATTTCCACTATCCAAGCTTGCATATGAGGACCCTCAAAATCTGGCTCCACACTATTTTATAACCTTAGATCCTTCTACTTTTCATCATTTGGATTGATTGAATAGAGTTCTTGCATATTCTTGCATATTTCTAAAAGGACAATCTTGCATATTTCTAAAAGCCTAGCAAGCTTTGAAAATTCCAAGAATTATTCTTATTTTTAAATGAATATTCTTAGTTTCAAGAACTTTTTATTTTAAAAATTATGTTTCTTTTAATGAGGGAATGTTATCTTAGGACTTTAGTGTGTCATATTTTAGATAAATTGGCAGTTTCCATTTGTCCAGATAAAGGAAAGATACAAATATATCTCTTAAAATTTTAGATTTGCAGCAAAATCGCTCAAAGATTTATGATATGCTCAATGAATGATGAACTTTGTTTTTTTGCCTCTCATTCTTGATATTTCTTTTTTTTTTTTTTTAAAGATTTTATTTATTTATTTGAGAGAGAGAGACTGAGAGAGAGAGCACATGAGAGGGGGGAGGGTCGGGAGGGTCAGAGGGAGAAGCAGACTCCCTGCTGAACAGGGAGCCCGATGCGGGACTCGATCCCGGGACTCCAGGATCATGCCTGAGCCGAAGGCAGTCGCTTAACCAACTGAGCCACCCAGGCGCCCTCATTCTTGATATTTCAATACTACTAGGAAACAGAATTCTATGTTTCCATTTCTTGTGCTTTAAATTCTTATGCACATGATCTTATTTGATCACAGATTGTTGACAAAATAACGGAAATCTATAGCTCTTCATACTTTGCCTACAAAAATGCTCTTTGAACAGCTGCAGAATACCAATAATTATCTTAGTCCAGTGCAGCAAAGTCAGGCAGCTAGCATTTAACTCCTCTGCTAAAAAATAGCCCACATAATGAAATGTAAAATAGAGATACTCTCTCGGACCCAAGAGCAGCTCATTCTTTTACTCTGGATAGAAAGGAATAGAAAAGTGCAAACAGCTGAGGGCTTGCAACAGCTGTAGAACAACTCTGGTTCTCCCTCCACCCACAAATTTTCATTTAAATATAGCTGCATGAAATGACAACTGACTATATGGACAAAAGATTTCAAATAACCCAAATGAAGCCCGAGTGAAATCTATCTATTACCAGGTGTTATAATGAAAATGTTTCTGTAAAATTCCTTAAATAAATAATGTGATAAATAATACTTAATTTTTTTTTAAAATGCTCCTTTCCTATAAACGTGTTGATGTCAAGTAAAATATTGTAGATCGAAGTTCCACTCTTCAGAATATTTCTTTTCCACACGAAAAATAAGCTGATAAAATATCAGTACAAATTATATTTTCCCGAAGAAACATAAGCAATTGTAGGGAATCAGGTGTTCATTGGCTTCAGAACGCACAGACAAAATTCTCTTAGGGAAACTACACATTGATGTAAAGTCCAGGAAAGAATGCAAACAAGGGGTACAGGGAGTGAAAATATAATACCTCCTTTTTAGTGGTTGATGGTAAAAATTGCATAGCATTATTTAACAAACCCTTGAGTTTTTTACATCTGTGCAACACATTACCCTGAGCTTGGGCATAAGCATAAATCCCTAGAGGATTTAAAATCTTGTTGAAGCCAGATTTTTTATTTAAGAATACATGCATCTATATTTAAGAATAGGAGTTACGGCATTTGAGAATCACCTAGCATATAACAGAAATCATACATTAAAATTATATATACAAATAACGGACTAGTCAAAACAGATTTCTTAAAGGAGGTGAATCTTGAACCTAATTATGAACATGGGTTTGTGAAAAGTAAAGGAAATAGTCATTCACAAAACGGTAAAAACGTGAGAAAGATAGATAGGTACAAGGGAGATCTTTAAAGCTGTTTTGAGTGGAGTTGACCTTATTTGCTATTTTTGATCTCTTTCTCACTAGGTTCTAGTCACCTTTGCTTCTTGCTTCTTGGTGCTCCTGGGAAGCAGGACTCTGGCAGGGGTCTTAACATACTCAGGCTTCTGGGGAGTTATCTTGGCAGCTGCTGGTACCTCTAACAAGGTAAATAAAGCTGGTTCTAGCAGTACAGAAGTACCTAGAGCCCCTACCAGCACCTACAGTTGCTCACAGCAACCCTAAGATTATCCACATTTAGAATCAGGAACCCAAAACACAGAAAGGTTAAGCAACTTCCCCTAACACTGTGTGGCTAGGCTTCAAATCTTTGCAGTCAACTGCCAAAGCCCACACTCAGCCCTGATCTGCTGCACTTCCTAGACGCATGTCATAGGAGGTTTCTTTTATTGTCACATCTCAGGTAGTTACAGACATCTGGGATATTAGATGTTATCTTGGGAAAGGAAGGGGGAATGAGTGCTGGGATTGTCTCTAATACACTTCACTGCGACCTTTTACCATCAGAAGATAGTTGTTAGTGACCTTTAGACCTCAGAATAAAATACTACCTGAATTTAAGCCCAACACAATGTTAAAAGCTTTATTTAAGACTGTGAGGTCACTTGGGGTGCCTGGGTGGTTCAGTTGGTTAAGCATCTAACTCTTGATTTTGGCTCAGGTCATGATCTCAGAATTGTGAGATCCAGCCCAGCCTCAGGCTCCGCACTAGGCGTGGAACCTGCTTAAGATTCTTCTCTCACCTTCTCCCACTGCCCGTCTCCCACCTCTCTTAAAAGCTACAACAACAAAACTGTCAGGTCACGAAGGTATTATTTGTCAAATTATTACAATAGCGTTCCAGTCCAAAGAGGATCTAATTTACTTCCAATGAGAAGCTAAGGCCACTTTTGAAAAGACGGTGTTGCTTTTTTAACGCTTTCATAAATCATTTTATTAGTAAGGGCAAGGATGATACACAAATCAAAACGAAATTGCAGCTTAGAGATTAAATGTAGAAATGTGTCACAGTTGTAAGAATGAAGATCATCTTCATCACTGATGAAAAATGTCACAGTATCTATAATCCTACATTAAAAACTAAGAGAAGTGGAATTAAGTGACGTTGACTTAAATATAATAAATAATAGCAACTCAGACTGACACTGCCAACCCATAATACTTTTATACTTTTCTAATATTGTTGATACTTTCTTGTATGTACTGTTTTTGAACAAGGGTCATGTTTTGTCTCAAATTTATGTGGCACTGACAATGAGATTTATTGACCACACTTCATCTTATGTCTATATTCATAAAAGGTACAAATGACTTAATCAAGTTTATCTCTACATATTCTATTTTGATCTTTACATGACAGCATGCTTTCACATTGCATAAATATGCATACTTAATAACAGCTTGTAGGCCTGTCATTTTAAATTTATAGTATGCACTTTGTAACATACCTCAGCATTAAGTCAATAAAGCATGTTTCACTTCTGATAAACAAAGGCTGTCTTCCTTAAAATTGGCAATGGAGTGTTTTGATTATTGATAAATTGTAGACTGATGAATTTATACTTGAACAAAATTATTATAACACTCCAATTCTCCTTCTAATGCTAGATTTACTTGTCTCAACCCAATATTACTTGTAAATAAAAGTAAATATATGGGGCGCCTGGGTGGCTCAGTCGTTAAGCGTCTGCCTTCGGCTCAGGTCATGATCCCGGGGTCCTGGGAGCAAGTCCAGCATCGGGCTCCCTGCTCCGCGAAGCCTGCTTCTCCCTCTCCCTCTGCCCCTGCTTGTGTTCTGTCTCTCGCTGTGTCTCTCTGTCAAATAAATAAATAAAATCTTAAAAAAAAATAAAAGTAAATATATAACATAATTTATATAAATTAAGTTATTAAATATTAAATAATATAACTTATTTAAATAATTGTATGAAAATATTTGCACCCATCTTCTATAAATGTTTCCTTCTATTTTTCAATGTGTACACTAAGGATTCAATAATTAGCAGGTAAGGAAAATCCTATCATAATAAGAATACAATGAATTTATATAGTGTTGTTTTGTTTTGTATAACATGCTCATAGTACTTTCAGTATATTATCTCATTTATCCTCACAGATTTTTATTAAAAAATTGCTGCAGTGACATCTCATTTATCCTTACAACATTTTTATTGAAAAGGTTCTGTATCTTCTTTCTAAAGTAGTTTTATTTTTTTGCTAAACTAGTTTTAAAACAGTAACAGTTTTGTTAACTATGAAAATAATTTTTTTCTACATGTTGGATAGAGTTATTAGTTTTAATCAACATTTTACATAAAAACATATACCAAGTCAGAAATTGTTAGCAATAAAAAAAATAACTCTATGTGCTTTCATGCTATCTATGCCTTTCTGTTTTGTAAAATTTTCTTTTCTTTCACTCAAAGTTTCATTCTTTCCCTACATATTTATCAATGTAACTTAAAGCACAATATGCTTCTCTCCTCTTTCAGCTTCAGCCTAACATACATTTCTCATGCTTTCAAAGTATTTTCTCCAGAATATTCCAACATGTGTTTTCTATTTAAAATGCCTCTCTTATAGTCTTCCTCACACTTCTATTAAAGCTAACATTCATCTCTCTCTGTCTCTCTCTATCTCTCTCCCCCTCCCACTTTCTATGTTCTTATCCCTTTCCTTGGTAATAATTCTAAACTTTCCCATAAATTTCAGATGCAAAAGAGGAATCTTAAGATTAATTCTGCCAGTTTTTGTTTAAATAATACATTTTAAAAACAAGACATTTCCCCCACACACACAACCTGCACCTCTGCTCATATCCAGGTTTTTATATCTATTTATTTTTCTCCTAGCTTTGGTACTAATTATTTACAGTAGTTGAAATTATTTACTATGCACTTTAAATGCAGCTAGATAAATTAAGGTGTCTTGAACTAGTACATTCTCTATGCAGAGAAATCTTACCAAAAACATAAATTTTCATTCTTTAAAAAAAATGTAGATTTTCATTCTTGTAAATATCATTATTACACTAGTTTTGATATGAGCCTCATTTTTAGGCTGCTGGAGACCTAATGAGAAGCTCAACTATTCCCAATCACAATGTCCTGACTCAAGACATTTTTCTTACAAGAATTATTGATGTTATTTCATGGTCCTAGGGTCTGCAGCTTAATTTTTTTTGACTTTTTTTTTTTATTATGTCACTCACCATACAGTATATCCTTAGTTTTTTTTTTTTTTATTCTTATGTTAACCCCCATACATTACATCATTAGTTTTAGATGATGTGTTCCATGATTCGTTGTTTGTGCATAACACCCAGTGTTCCATGCAGAACGTGCCCTCCTCAATACCCACCACCAGGCTAACCCATCCTCCCATCCCCCTCCCCTCTAGAACCCTCAGTTTGTTTTTCAGAGTCCATCATCTCTCATGGTTCGTCTACCCCTCCGATTTCCCCCGCTTCATTCTTCCCCTCTCGCTACCTTCTTCTTCTTCTTTTTTTTTTCTTAACATATATTGCATTATTGGTTTCAGAGGTACAGATCTGAGATTCAACTGCAGCTTAATTTTTAATCTTAGTTTCTCAAATCTTATTTCCTAAGGTACAGTATAAGTATACTGAAAGTGGGAATTATTTTTTTTTTTTTTTTGGCAGTGGTGCACCTCACAGACGCATTTATTTATGCCACAAGGAAACAAAACATCTGCAAGTGTACAGTGATGCTTCATGTTCCCAAATAACAGAGCTTCCTGAGAATTACAGCCAGACTGACATTCCATCTGATGTGTACTCCAAGTAAAGCTGGTTAATGATGACCATGAGCAGGTGCAGGACTCAGAGCTTTCAAAGCTTTACTTTTTATCAGCACTCCTGCTCTTATAAATGGTGAAGCCCATCAACCCCAATCCTACTCAAATCTCCTGGTAAACTTGGGTATAGTAGAGCATCAGGGGTACCCAGACCTTTATAAAAAAAAGGCTTTGAAACATCTCAGAGCAGGACCCCCAGCTCAGGCCACCCCAATTCGCATGGCCAATGACTTGGAAATGTCACGAAGTGTGTGAAAGTGAGAATGCTTTTTATCTGCCTTAATAATGCAAAAATGCGTGGCACACATGATGCACTCAGCCTAAAACACACATTCCATCCCTCTTTGTTTATCTGTCTAGCTCTTGCTCTTCCTTTAAATCTCAAGTTAGTTATCATTTCTTCTACAAAACTTACCAACACTCTAAATGGACTCTATATTTTCTGGATTATAATTCAATGCAATCTCAATAAAAGTCCCAGCAAGTTATTTTGTGGGTATCAACAAGCTGTTTCTAAAGTTTACATAGAGAAGCAAAAGACTTAGAATAGCCTACCCAATAATGAAGGAAAGAGCAAGCAGAAGACTGAGATACTAAACTTCATGACTTAATAAAAAGGTACAGGTATCAAGCCACTGTGGTATTGGTGAAAGAATAGACATACGTTGATCAATGGAACAGAATAGAGAGCCCAGAGATCAATCCACATAAATATAGTCGACTGATCTACTGAACTTTGACCATGGAGTGAAGGCAATAGAATGGAGAAAAGATTGTCTTTTTCACAAATGATGCTGAAACAACTGGACATCGACATGCAAAAAAAAAGGTCTGGATCTGGACCTTACATCCTTCACAAAAACTGACTAAAAATGGATCACAAATCTAAATGTAAAACATAAAACTATAAAACTCCTAGAAAATAACATAGGAGAAAACCTAGATGACAACTGTTATAGCGATAAGTTTTTAGATCCACCAAAGGCATGATCTATGAAAGAAATAACTGAGAAGCTGAACTTCATTAAAATGGAAAATTTTTGCTCTGCAAAAGACAATGCAAAAAAAAAAAAATCAGAAGGCAAGCCACAGAGTAGGAGAAAATATTTTTAAAAGACGTTTGACAAAGGACTGTTATCCAAAATATACAAAGAACACTTAGAACTCAAAAATAAGAAAATGAGAAACCCAGTTTAAAATGGTCATAATCCTGGGGCGCCTGGGTGGCTCAGTTGGTTAAGCGACTGCCTTCAGCTCAGGTCATGATCCTGGAGTCCCGGGATCGAGTCCCGCATCAGGCTCCCTGCTCAACGGGGAGTCTGCTTCTCCCTCTGACCCTCTTCCCTCTTGTGCTGTCTCTCATTCTCTCTCTCAAATAAATAAATAAAAAATCTTTAAAATAAATAAATAAATAAATAAAATAAAATGATCATAATCCTGATACCTCACCAAATACACACACACACACACACATGGCAAGTAAGTATATGAAAAGATGCTCCACATCATGTGTCATAGGGGAATTAACAAATTTAAACAATGAGATAACACTGCATACCCATTAGAATGTCTAAAATACAAGAACACTGATAATGCCAAATGCTAGCAAGTATGTAGAATAATAGGAACTCTCATTCATTGCTGATTAGAATGAAAAATGGTACAGCTATTTTCAAAGACAGCTTGGCAGTTTCTTATAAAAATAAACATAGTCTTGCCGTATCATCCAGCAATGTGCTTTCTGGCATTCACCCAAAAATGTTGAGAACTTATGGCCATATGAAAATTTGCACATGAATATTTACAGCAGCTTTATTTATAATTGCCAGAATTTGGAAGCAACCAAGATGTCCTTTGGTATGTGAGTAGATAAATTAGCTATGGTATATCCAGAGAAATGAATATTATTCAGCACTAAAAAGAAATATCAAGTCATGGAAAGACATGGAGGAAACTCAAATGCATATTACTAAGTGAAAAAAGCCAATCTGAAAAGGCTAGGTACTGCATGATTCCAGTTATACAAATTTTTGAAAAGGCAAACTCTAGAGACAGTAAAAAAAAAATAATAATGGTGGCCAAGGGTTAAAAAAGGAGGGATGAATAGACAGAATACAGATTTTTAGGGCAGTAAAATTATTCTGTATGAAACTTCAATGATAGATAAATGTCATTATACATTTATCCAAACTCAGAGAAGGTACAAGACCAAGGGTAAATCCTAATGTAAACTTTGGATTTGGGTTGTTAACAATGTGTCAGTGTAGATGGTAACAAATAATACCACTCTGTTGTGAGATGTTGATAGCAGAGAAGTGGGGTGGGGGTTTGGAAACTATATTTTTTGCTTAATTTTTCTGTGACCCTAAAACTGCTCTAAAAATAAAGTTTCTTATTTTAAGAAGAATGAAGAAGAAATAAAGATCTTTCCAGACAAAATTAATGATATAAGTAATTACCATCAGACCCCACACTACAAGAAATGCTAAAACTCTGGCCAAGAAATATGGCCTAACCAGAAACATGAATCTATACAAAATAATAAAAGAGATCCAGAAATAAAGACAAAATAAAATTCATTTTAATTGTATATATTGCCGTAAAAAATAATTATCTGCCTAAGTATTTCAATATAATATGTGTTTCAATGCCATTTGTAAAAATGAAATGTATGAGAATAATAAGGATTGCAGAGAGTATTTAGGACTATCATGTGTAAAGTCCTTAAACAACATGTGAAAGTAGTATAATATTCCTTAAAAGTAGACTTTGTTTGGGGCGCCTGGGTGGCTCAGTCTTTAAGCGTCTGCCTTCAGCTCAGGTCCCGATCCCAGGGTCCTGGGATCGAGCCCCATATTGGGCTCCCTGCTCCGCGGGAAGCCTGCTTCTCTCTTTCCCTCTCCCACTCCCCCTGCTTGTGTTCCCTCTCTCGCTGTGTCTCTCTCTGTCAAATAAATAAATAAAATCTTAAAAAAAATAAATAAATTTCAATTAATCCAAGAAAGGCAGAAAGAAATAGGGAAAAACCAAGGAACTAAAAATAGCAAAACATTCTGAAAAGAAACACAAAATCAATGAATCCAAACCACCTAATCTCAGTATTTATTATAAAACTACAGTAATCAAGACCATGGAATGTTCACAAATAATGGATATATAGACCAATTGAACAACATAGTCCTGAAATAAAGCATAGTCCTATTATATAAGTATGTTTTTCTATGTTTGTGTTGTCTTAAGTTTAAGTCAAGTATTATAGATCAGTTTTTGGACTGAGTCTACGTACATAACTAAAGATTATGGAAAGATACATCTGTGTAAAGGTTGAGTGTATTACATTAAAGATTATCTTCCTAAAAGGATCAGAATGCCTTAACAACTTTTAGAAAATGTTTTCTTTACTAAATTGGTACCTCTTGGGATGAGTTCCATACTTAATATTTATCAAACAGACAAGTTTACATATATTTGGATTAATATTTGCAATAAAACCTTTTATGGATAATGTCAAATCTTTTAAAAATGGTATATTTCTGATATGTTCCTCTCTTATGCTAAAAAAAGCAGCTCATAAATCATGGATTTTTTCATTTCTCCTCTTTCTATGTATTATGAGCACATGCATATTCATACATGCAACTTCTTGTATTTACCTATTTGTACTTGTAATTTAATTAATGAACAAATCAGTTTCTGGGATTTTTTTTTTTAAGACCGATTTATATATTTGAGAGAGAGAGAGCATGTGGGCAAGTGGGGGGAGGGGCAGAGGGAGAGTATCTTTAAGCAGAGTCCCTGCTGAGCACTGAGCCAGAACACAAGGGTTGATCTCATGATGCTTGAGATCAAGACCAGAGCCAAAACCAGGAGTCGGAGGCTTAACCAACTGAGCCACCCAGGCGGTGGCTGGAACATTTGCAAATGCTCTTTTACACTTTGTATTATCTAATAGATTATTTTTGTCTGCATTTATTTCAATTAAAACACACACAAAAATTAACACATACGTTTGAATACATAGCTTCAACTCCTATCTTTGCTTGCTACATTTTCTCTATCTTGAAAGCTTCTAAAATTTTAAACTTTTTTTTTTTAATCTGACTTATTATGTATAGCTGAAGGTCTTTTCACTTTCTTTTGCTTTGCTTCTCCTTATGAGTTGGCATTAGTTTTAAGACATGAACAAATTGTCTTTTCAAAATTTTTTGGTTGAACATTATTTACAATGTCAATTGTCTTGATTAGTTTTCTCTACTATGTATGTATGGTATCATTCAAATATTACTTACTTTTCCTTAGTAGCAGATAGAAAATGACCTCAATTGTCAACCAGTAACCTGTTTTGGTCCCTTGCCCCTACCCCAGGGAATTGATGTTTATAAAACTTTCCAACATTCTTTTGTAGCTATCCAGAGTTCTTTACTTTCATGAAGACAGTGTACCTCTACACCTAAATATACAATCAAATATCTGGTTTTTAATATTATGTATATTAATTGTGGCTGATTTCTTTTTCTAAGACTTTTGTATCTAATGTTTTCATATTTATTAATCTTAAAATACCAACTGTTGGCCCCGATTAATGTCCACCTAATTGAGTTTTGTTTATATTTTCTTTTTCTTTCTATCCAATTTTTTTTTTCTTTTTTCTTGCATTATACATCTATAAACTTCCTGCTTTTTCAGACTTTGCTTCTCCTTTCCCTTTGGACTTCTTTTCAGATGCTAATCCTTCTATGCTTGTCTCCCTTCTCTTTCAGCCCTGAACCCTGACTTTGCCATTTGCCAATCACCATAGCTAGAGTGCTTGCCCTGAACCTGGTTTACTCTTTATTTCTAATTTCACAGATGGAAGAATGATCTTGCTGATTTTCATTTTTTTTTTTTTTTCACATTTCCTCCTACTCTTTAGTTTTCTCATTTCTCTTTTTTTGGACCAATTTGAAATTCTCTTCTTTTGTTCTACTTCCTTTTTTTCTCCCCACAGACATTTTTTTATTCATGTTAAATTGCTCCTGTCTTCTGTGTTGAGATGCCCACAGTTCATCTTCCTCATGGAAGATTCTACTCAAGTTTCCTTTTTTTTCCCACCTCATTCATCTCCTTTCTCTTGCCTCCTTGTTCTATTATGCTCAGGCTAGGCAGTTAACTGAAGAAAAAGAACTGGCCAGTTTTACAGACCTCCTTTGGGTATTCTACAGAAAACAAACAAGCAAACAAAAAATTACAATTGGCGTTTGACTAAAGGCATGATTTGGGGAACAGGAATGTGCAAAATACACCAAAGAGGGAAATTGTAAATTGAAGGAATAGAGGAGAGAGAGAGAAAAGAATAAACAGGTTTAACTAGAGGGAAGGTCATAGTAGAAGTGCAAAAAAAAGGTTATTCAATGTCTGAAATGATTACCATTCATGATGTGGTGTGATAATTTGACAAGTAGTAGTTGCGGATGACACATGCCTATACGAAGTATGTTCTGATTTTCTGCACTTACAGTGAATGTCATGGAACCTAATCTTAAAAAGAATAGGAAGAATAAGCAAAGCACATTGAAATTTTCATCTGGATGACTCTTATTAATACTGCTGACTTATTTCCATTAGCCACACCCTAATTAGTTTCTGCATACAGTGTCAGCACTTATTTTCATGGTTGGATGTCTTATATATGAAACCAGACAAAATTTTTTTTTGATTTGTCATAGATCTATTTATTTATTTTTTTTATTCTTATGTTAATCCCCATACATTACATCATTAGTTTTAGATGAAGTGTTCCATGATTCATTGTTTGTGCATAACACCCAGTGCTCCATGCAGAACGTGCCCTCCTCAGTACCCACCACCAGGCTAACCCATCCTCCCACCCCCCTCCCCTCTAGAACCCTGTTTGTTTTTCAGAGTCCACCGGAAACCAGACAAAATTTGACCACTCTCTTAAAATTAAAATTGTATAATAAAATACCCAATACACTATTTTACCAATGTCATTCTTAATAACTTTTGGATTCCATTCATTGGGCTATTTGAGAAAGTAATTCATTTTATAATGGTTTCCATTCTGCATTTTAAAATGTTACACCATGACAAGCTTTTATGTAAAATGCATCATTGTCCTTCATATTTAAAGAAGTTATTGCAAAAGTTAATGCTGTTTTTGTATGTGAGTAAGACTGATAAAACTAAGAGCTTTATGTTTTCAAAAAATGTAAGAAAAGTTTAAAAATCTAGTAACATATATCTTTTTTCCTTCCCCATGTGATATAAGCACACTTAAATTAATGTAGCTAAAATAATATCCTTAATACACTTGCCTTCAGCTGCTATTCTTTATCATCAGAGAGCTTTATTAAATACACTTCTTAAATTGTATGGAAATTGTTTTGATTATGGGCATTATTCACATCAAAGGGATTATCATACATCTAGTAATGGGGTGGAAATAGTGAGATAAACTAATATGGATGGAACTTCTTATTTAAAAAAAAATAGGTAAGGCAGGATTTTAAATAAAAGCCTGCCTAAAACACCACCAATCTTTGTCACGGCTCTCATCTTTTGAGACATATTACTCTAAAATCCAACTTTCCTATTCATCTTGCTTTCATCCTCACTGTCTTTGTAAAGGTCAAGGTAAGCTAAATAGTTTGCTCTAACAAATACTGCAACCACGGTCTTCAGTTGTACCTTCATGTTTCCCTTATGTTCTGTAAGAGAGAGGGCATGGTAAGCAGAAACTTGATTACTGCCTCAGTTTCCATCAAAGGGACTTTTACACTTCCACACCCAAGAAGAAGAGCTGATACTGTAAAGTCAGAACTGAACAAGTGAAAAGAATAATGCATCTTGTCTGAACTGTTTTAGGCTTCAATCCAATACACTGGGTATTTTGTCTGAGCAAACAATTTGCTTTCTTGCTACACCTTTATCTTGTTTTGCTTGAATTTAATTGGTAATCTACAATAGTTATTTACAGCAACTGTAAAGATTTCTTAGCCTTCATTTTACGTCTATTCCCACAAAGCAAAAACTCTCTCCTTAGTTCATTGCTGTTATATATATTCCATAATAAACTACATAAATATATCTGGAACTTTTTATATGTATAATAAAATGATAAGTATATTATATACAATGTAGTTTATATATAGTATATGTTATATATAATAATATACTAAATATAATATATACAAGTCTATAAAAATAGTTAATAAGTTTATACTATATGCATATATAGTGTGTATATATATTTATATACATATATGGAAAGAGAGAGATTTAACAATTGTAAGCATGATAATTATTACAAATAAAATGAGGATTTCTCTTCATCCAGGATTATATGTTTAATTGAAGGATTGAGGAACTTGGAGTCAAAATATATTGCTCTGTCCTCCAGCTTAAATCCTGTTTAGTTCTGACCTTGGGCATATGATTGAACTGCACGATATCTAGTTATCAACTTGTGTAAAATAAGCTTTCCTATAAAAATATCATAAAGATGAAATGAACATCTGACAAACATACTTTAAGGGCTATTTAACCATTTAACAAATGTAAGGCATTTTACTTTAGATTTACATATCTTGTATTTTAGCCTGCTTTCCATTCTTCATGTATATCCTAGACTCACCCATCTCAGGTCTTTAATTGGAGATTGCATAATTTAGTGCATAACCTAGTATTTGAATCCATGACTGAAATTCAAAAATGACAAAAACAAACAAACAAAATTCCTAAAACCTCCCAGACACCTTCTTAGGCTGTGGCATCATGGGTCATAGTCTACACCCTGAGGATAAGGCCTTTGGACAGGTACTCTAGTAGGCTTCTTCTTATCCTTGGTGGTCTTGGGCTGGGCTTTAATTTGTGAGTTTGCGAGTGAGTTTAAATTTGCCCCATTAATGAATGACTTCTGGGTTTTAATGAGCTGTCTATGTTGCTCCATTCTTTACTTTCTTCTGCATATGGGCCTGATAATCCCTTACTATATCTTTAATAAAGTACTTTAAAAATAATTTATCCAGTATTTTTAGTTGCTTTTAGCAGGAAAATTGGTCCAAGTAATCTTGCCCGCCACAGTCCAGGAAACTGAAGTAGGTCTGAGTGTATTTTAATTTTACTGTGATTCCAAATCCTAAGCATTTGTATTTGGTTATTCTGCTAGGTTTTCAAAATGTTATAATGTCTCATTTAAAATATTTTACTCAGATAAACTCCCAGCTCTTTCTTTTATTCCTGACGTCTACCTTTTTTCTGTTCTTTCTCCTATCCTTTCAAACTAAATGCCTATATGTTAATTCTCACTTTTTTTTAAGATTTTATTATTTGAGAGAGAGAGAGCACATGAGCAGGAGGGGCAGAGGGAAAGGGAGACTCCCCCATGAGCAAGGAGCCCATCGTGGAACTCAAGCCCACCAACCTGAGATCATGACCTGAGGCAAAACCAAGAGTTGGATGCTTAGCTGACTGTGACACCCAGGCTCCCCTAATTCTCACTTCTTAATTAGGGTTGTAAAATAAATACAATTTCTACTCTGACCTGTGTTTGTATTTGAAAGTTGTTTTATTTATTTTCCTCCAGTTAGCAGTATATTTCCCCCCCCAACTCATTTTTGAGTTTATTTCACAAAATCATGTTTTTCACTTCTCTATTTGACTTCACTAGCCTTTCCTAAATCACTTAGCAATAATTCAGGCCTAGAAGCTGTTACTGACCTTTAGGTTTTTCCTATTCCAATGTACCCATTAGACTGCACTTAGTTTTGGTTTTGTTATAATAGAAATAAGATCTGATCATCTGACCCAAATATAGACCAACATGTGCTGAATGAAGTTTAAAAAAAAAAAAAGTATGTTGCCCAATAATCAAAGTGTTCTATCTAATACTAAATTCACTTTCACATTTTTTTGACTCACCAGTCACTGTCTTGCTTTGAACCTCAGATCTATAACTCACTAGATGTATAAACTTGTAAAGTTACTTAACCTCACAACTTGTCCTCTGTAAATGAGAAGAATAATATAACCTGTATTATACAATTGTGTAAGAATTAAATTAATATATGTGAAGTGTTACAGTGTCTGTCACAGAACAAGTATTAATAAATATTGCTAATATTATTTTTCTATCTTATATGCTGCAGTTAAATAAAGCATGTATTCTCCCAGAACATCTTCTGAAAAGTTCTCTTCTTGTGTATTGTCCACAGATATTGTTACAGATAACATCTTCATGCACTTGTTTGCTTAACCATGATCTGACCATTACTCAATGAGAACCTTTTCCCAGGAAAATTCTTAATTCCTTGGGTCAGAAATAATCTGTTTCTTATTTTCCCATTGAAAGCCACACATCTAATATGACAATCTTTTATCTGCTTTTTTTTTCACATGGCCATATTTTGTTTGTCTCCCTAAGTAGAATGTAAATTTCTATATTTGGAGAATATGTCAGCAGTTTGATATTTTTAATTCCCAGTGTTTAGTACAGTGCTTTGAATAAAGGAAATGCTCAAAGAAATCCTTAGTGATTTAAATTTCAATAATATAAATAAGATGAAGCAATTAGCAACCTCAAATTAGTTTCAAACTTTCTTTATATTTTATTACATCGTATGAAATGATACTATGTGTATTAACAATATTCCAAGAAATAAGATTTTTCCTATTCATTATATAATTACAGTATGCCCCATTTTCATTTTTGCATGTCAGGTGGGTGACAGTTTCCTTCACTCATAACTCTCCCTTTGTAATTCATTTATCTCTTACAGTGAATTATTCATAAATGTGAAAATCTGGTCAATAAAATTTAGTGCTAAGGTATGGTAAGAGGCAATATTCTTCAATGTTCAAACCAGTGATGAGATGATTAATTTATTTCATAACCACCTAAAATTCTTTCCCCAAACTTTTAGAAAAAAATAATATTTTGGCAGAAGAGTGTTAGTCTTACCAAAAATCTGTTACATTTCCTTGTTCTCATATGTTTAGAAGGGGTCATATAATTATCTTGCCAGTGGACATTAGCCAACATATTTGCTACTTTTGAGCCAAGGCAAATATATAGTAAAATTGTTTACAAATATGTGTTTTCCAAATTCCCTCATCTGAACAGTTAAGAGATGATGGAATTAGAACATGTAAGCAGCCTAAATTTTAAAGATATCATGACATAAAGGAGAGTCACTCAACTCTCTTCATCTATCTTCCTACTTATCTATATCATTATTTTTTTTTCAAATCATCAAACTATGAAATACATAAACACACAATTTTTCTTGTCTTAAACACTAGATCCTCAGGGTTTATTTATTATTGCATAAACCCAGACTATTCTGACTAATCATACTGACTAAATAAAGGAAAGGACAAAAAGCCTTTAGTGGGCATTTATTTTAAGGAATGAAAACATTGCAGATAAAACCCTTCCCTTTGTTCTAGCCATTTCTACTTGGTTAGTTAATAGGTTATATTTTCCATAAATAGTTATAGATTTCATTTGTACTTAAATATCTTTCTTTATGTTGGTGTTCATTTTTGGTAGTGAAGCCATCCTTCCCCAAAGCAGGTTCCATAAACCATTAGGTCTATAATATATTAGAAAAGGAATTTATAAAGGGAGAAATACCTACAGAATTAGCTAATGCTGTTTACAAAGCATTTATTAAGTTAAAATTTTTATTTTCAAAAATAAAGCTCAATTAAAAAAACGTAATTTCTAAAACAATAGAATCTCAGTTAACCCTGATGCCAACTCAAATCGTTTTCCTCCAGCTTTTTACCTGACATTGCTACGCATCCACAAAGATGTAAATACAAGCTCTTCACCTCTCTGAGTTCAATCCATCTTAAAAATTTCCTAAAATAAGAAGCATTGGTAAGCAATATGTACTTTACTAAAATTTTGTAAGGTCAAAGAAGAGCGTATTTATTTCAAGCATCACACAGCAAAGATACTCTTTCCTCAAGAACCTTTCTCATCCATGTTGCTATTAGTTTTCTATATTTTTTTTTCTTTCATTTTTTGGATGTCCCCAGCCCTCCTTCACATAGTCCTAAGATTTTTTTTTTTTTAATTTATTCATTTGAGACAGAGAGATACAGAGAGAGAGAGTAGGAGCAGTGGGAAGAAGCCACCCAGGCGCCCCACATAGTCCTGAGATTTTTATCCTTTCTTATTAAATGGAACAAATTTATCCTTTACGTTGTACAGAGAAGTTCAACAAATTTCTCTAAAGTCTGGGTTCCAACAGTATGTACTGGGTATACAGAAAGTACTGAACAAATTGCTTCTTTTCTTAAATGACAGTGGGCTCCCACTCTAAATAATGTTGATAAATATAATATCCTCATTCTTATTCTTAGATGGTGTGGACTTACCCACCAGTTTACTGGATTCTTTCACATCCTTAAATATTAGTTTAAATGTTGCCACTTCTTTAAATACACCTCTGAACCTTTACATCTTTCTCTGTCCTAGAAGGTTTTATTGTGCATCTCCCTAGCAATTATTCCGCAGGGTGGCAAATATGTTTCTACTCCAGTGGAAACTGTAGAGTCATCAAGTCATTTAAGGGAATTTTCATCCCACCAGATAAAAGAAATTTTGTTTGTCTGAGAAAGCCTTTATTTCTCCTTCACTTTTGAAGCATAATTTTGCAGGGTACGGGGCGCCCGGGTGGCTCAGTCGTTAAGCATCTGCCTTCGGCTCAGGTCATAATCCCAAGGTCCTGGGATCAAGCCCCGCATCAGGCTCCCTGCTAGGTGGGAAGCTGGCTTCTCCCTCTCCCAATCCCTCTGCTTGTGTTCCTGCTATTGCTATCTCTCTCTCTGTCAAATAAATAAAATAAAATCTTTTAAAAAAATTTGCAGGGTACAAAATTCAAGGTTGATATTGTTTTTTTCTCAAAATTTTAAATATGTAATTCACTCTCTTCTTGCTTGCATAGTTTCTTAGAAGAAGTAGGATGTAATTCTAAATTTTGTCTGTCTATAGTAAAGTGTTCTTCCCCTACTTCTGGTTTCTTTCAGGATTTCTTCTTTAGCTTTATTTTTTCTGGTAGTTTGAAAATTATTTGCCTAAATGTCATTTTTTAGCATTTATCCTACTTAGTGTTCTCTGAGTTGGAAAACAAACAAAAATGAACCACCACTTGAATGGACTTCAGGGAAAACATTATCTTTAGTGAAAGGCCAAATTCACAATAGAGCAAAATGTTGAGAGGAGTGCTCAAAGAAGACATTGAGGATTGGGGCAACTTCAAATTATAAGGGAACACTGAAAAGTTTTCAAGAGTATGAGGGAAGAATAGGGAAAAGGGATTGATAGAACATCCAAAATTTATAAAGCTTAGTTAGAGTCGGGGAGATAGGATTGACTTGTGATTCCAGAACTTCTTATTGTTACTGACATGGACAGAAATAAAAGTCCTAATGATGTTGATGGACTTGTTGCATATAGTGATGGAGAGACTGGGTGAAAGAATAGATAGAAGGGTGGGCACCTATGATCTCTCTTGACCTCTGTGTAGAGAAACATGTGGTCCTGGGGAAGTAGGTTCTTATTTCAATCATATTGATACTTTTTCATCCGTGATGGTGATGGTCAACAACCTAGTGGAGACAAGTACTTCTAGCAAGGATGGGAGGGGGGGGCAAGCTTGCACAAAGTTCATAAGTTCCCTCTGGACTTCTATTGATGGAATTGAGCACCTTCAGGAAATTAAGATGTTATTCTGTTGTTGAGAATTTTTGTCCCTTAATAAAAGAAAAGGAAACCATAAGAAAATATGGCCTCAGGGCACCTGGGTGGCTCAGTCATTAAGCATCTGCCTTTGGCTCAGGTCATGATCTCAGTGTCCTGGGATTGAGCCCAGCATCAGGCTCCCTGCTCAGCGGGAAGCCTGTGTCGCCCTCTCCCACTCCCCCTGCTTGTGTTCCCTCTCTCACTGTGTCTCTCTCTGTAAAATAAATAAAAATCTTAAAAAAAAAAAAAAAAAGAAAGAAAATATGGCCTCACTCCTTTGTGTGAACCTCCTTCTGATACTCTTTTAAGTCAGTAGATATCCTGGGAGCTAAGGTCTTACCCTAAGGATGAGTTTATTCTTCATTCTGTTTGGGAGCATCATAAATTAATTGTGAATGTGCTGATTCTCTTTTTACTCCACAAATAGAGGAAAAGTTAATTGAATAATGGAAAAAAAATTGCATTTTTACTAAAGAAAACAATTAATCATTTAGAATTGAAATAAATGGAAAGAAAAAATCTACTTTCCTATTTAATTCTCTCATTCATAGAATAAGCAAGATTTTTTCTTGTCTTGAAATTCACTGTGAGGATAAGAAAAATTTATGCTCTATGCATATTTTTCAAAAATAACATTAAAATAAACTCTACACTTACTGTTATTCCAATAAAGCAGAAATGAAGTTTATAAGTATTACTGCCAAAGCTAGGCAAAGGAATATAAGAGTTTTCAGTGATATTTGTAAAAGGTATATGGAAGCAGTTCTGGTGAAGAATTTCACTGCTGGCTGAGATGAGCAAAGAATAATGTATAAGGTGATACTAATTCACTGTATTATATTGAGAAGATAAATGATGTGGTTTAAGGGATTCTATCTCAGTTTAATTCAATAGTTCAGAATCACTCAGCATTAAATTCAGACTCCTGTTAAGATGATATAGCAGGGTCTCTCTAAGTATCACAATTTCAACTTTATTTTGTCTTCTCTAAATTTTCTCTCTTACTTTGTTATGCTTCCTTGTTTTCTCATTCCTGACATTAATCTTCACATATATGTTTTGTTTTATTTGTATCTTATACTTCCATCATATAGAACTCCTAAAGTATCTATCATTCTTATCCACTAAATTTCTAACTTAAATTTAGAAAAAAAAAACACAAATTAGTTGTCTAAATTTAACTTATGACTACTCTTTTCTCATTTTCAGCTTGTCTGGGAACTGTGATAGATTAAATTGTAAAAGAGTATGACTTTCACACTTGTGAACTTTCATAAAATCAGAAATCAAGATAATAATCCTGCCTGATGATATGGAATTAAAGAAAAAATATTTCATTTTTCATTATGAAATATGAAAAGTACTTCCACCTCTTTTCTCATGTGTCTTTCAAATATTTTTGGTCATATTTTTCATACATTAAAGGAGGAAGCAATAGTATCATCTCTCTGACACATGAGATATAGTTAAAATACAATAAATACAAACAAACCTAAAAGAGTTATGTTTTAATTTTCATTTTAATATAACTAATGATAACAAAAATAACAGAAAAAATATATGTACATAGAGATCTATATGTGTACATATCCAGGTATATATGTACACATAAAAATATAATATACATACTAGATTTTATAACAACATGAAAAATATTTTCATGATATACCACCATGGCCAGACAAAAATAACTTCAGACATTCTCTTTTTATGAAGTCATTAAACACAATAATTATCTAAGACATTCAAAATTTGAGGTAATCTTAATATTTTTTTTAAAGATTTTATTTATTTATTTGAGACAGAGAGAATGAGAGAGAGAGAGCACATGAAAGGGGGGAGGGTCAGAGGGAGAAGCAGACCCCCTGCCGAGCAGGGAGCCCGATGCGGGACTCGATCCAGGGACTCCAGGATCATGACCTGAGCCGAAGGCAGTCGCCTAACCGACTGAGCCACCCAGGCGCCCCGAGGTATTCCTAATATTAATAAAACTTTATCACAGTTTCGAGAAAAAATTTTGTTAAAAATAAGCCAACAGAAATATTTTAAAGAGTTCCAAAATTATAGAATTGGAAACAGAATCAGGCTAGGTACCTGATACCCAGTGATAAAATTAAAATTAAGGGTTACACCCCTAAGTATAATAAAGTAGTGTGTTTCAATTGCTCTCATGTGAAATCCCTACTGTCATGTAGAATTCCACCTCAGCACAGTTATTCAAAATGTAATGTTTACTGTATACAAAGGTTATGTGTCTTTTATCAATGTCTTTAAAAATGAATAAAGAAAGAAAGATCAACAGGAACACAGAATGAAAACCAAGCTAAGGAAAGACTATGTTGTTGTGGTAACAGGAACAGAACTGCATTGCTTAGCCTTATGTCAGTATTATAATCCATCCCAACTGATGTATGAAAGAGTCTCATAAAGGAGGAGAATGCACAGATTATATTGCAGCATCTTAACTATGCAGTTCTTCGAAGAATAAGCCCTTCATATACATAGCAGTCTTTATCTGCTCCGCTCTTGCAGGTTTGTAGTTTCTTTTTTGCATCTATGAATGTGTTTTCAAAAATACATTCACATTTATTGTTGACATGATACTATTTGATTCTTTCTAATACATATCACAGTAATTATTGTATGTGACACATGGAAGCAAAACAACATTTTATCTAGCTGTTCTATCTAATTGCTTTATCATCATAATTGATTTTGTACTACATCTTGATATAGCAATAATTGATTTGAAATCTAGGAAGTATTATGAAATTTATTAATATTAAGAGAGTACAGCAAGTAGTGGAAAACAACTTAGTCAAAGAAAAGAAATTCATTTTTAGAGTTGACACCAAAAGTGAAGAGAACAAAAACAAAAATAAACAAGTGGAACTACATTAAGCTAAAAATCTTCTGCACAGCAAAAGAAATCATCAACAAAATAAAATAGTAACCTATGGAATGGAAGAAAATATTTGCTAATCATGTATCTTGTAAGGGCTTTATAACCCAAATATATAAAGAGCTCATAGAACTCAATAACAACAACAGCAAGACAATCTGATTTAAAAATGGTCAGGAGAACTGAATAGACATTTTTCCAAAGAAGCCTCATAGATGACTAACAAGTCCATGAAAAGATGCTGAATATCACCTAATCATCAGGGAACTGCAAATCAAAGCCACAATGACATGTCACCTCACACCTGTTAGAATGGCTGACATCAAAGACATAGGAGTTAATGTGTTGGCAAGGATGTAAATGAAATGGAGCCCTTATGCATAGTTGGTGGGAATGTAAACTGGTGCCGCCACTATGGAAAACAGTTTGGAGGTTCCTCAAAA
Source organism: Neomonachus schauinslandi (assembly GCF_002201575.2). NCBI lineage: Eukaryota > Metazoa > Chordata > Mammalia > Carnivora > Phocidae > Neomonachus > Neomonachus schauinslandi. The sequence continues at coordinate 10,654,702 of NC_058404.1, forward strand.
AGTTAAAAATAGGACTATGATATGACACAGCAATTCCATTTCTGGGTATATATCCAACGGAAACCATGATGTCAAAGAGATACCTTCAGCCCTATGTACCTTGTAACATTATTTAAATAACCAAGACATGAAAACAACCAAAGTGCCCATCAATGAATAAATGGATAAAGAAAATGTAAGATATATCTATATCTATATCATGATAACATGGATGAATCTTGAGGGCCATTATACTACATGAAATCAGTCAGACTCAGAAAGGGCACTTTGTCATTTGTATGTGATCTCACTTATATGTGGAATCTCAAAAAAAACAAAATCCTCATAGAAATAGACAACAAATTGGTGGTTCCCAGAGGAAGGGGTGGGGCTTGGAGGAAATGGGTAAAGGTGGTCAAAAGATATAAACTGCTACTTATAAATTACTTCTGGGGATATAATGTACAGCATGGTGACTACAGTTACTAATATTGTACTGCATATTTGAAAATTGCTAAGAGAGTAGATCTTAAAATTTCTTGCATGGGTGGCTCAGTCAGTTAGGTGACCAACTCTTGATTTCAGCTAAGGTTGTGATCTCAGGGCCGTGAGATCAAGCCCCATGTCAGGCTTGACACTGGGTATGGAGCCTGCTTAAGATTGTCTCTCTCCCTCTCCCTCTGCCACTCCCACAATGCTCTCTCTCTAAATTCTCACCACAAGAAAAAATGTGTAAGTATGGGAGCTGATGGATTGTAACTAAACTTATTGTAGTAATCAAAACACATATATACATATATCAAATCACTATGTTATACTCTTTAATACAATATTTATGTCAATTATATCTCAATAAAATTGAAAAAAAAAGAAATGCACTCACCACCTATCAATTGAAGATTACTATAACTGCATTACAGTATGAATTGAATCATGAGAATTAAAACATGATAATGTTTTCTACTAATAACAGATAAAGATTTACCTTTGTCTGACTCTTTTGCAATTTGGAATTCAAACTAGTGTATGTTAAAATATCTAAAAAAACACAATGTTTCTGTGATTTAAGTGCCTAGGGTTTACCTAACAGTTTTCTAAAATCATTAGAAAAACAGTAGAATTAAAAATGTTTCACATGAACTAAAAAAAAAAAAACTGAGTCTGTATAAAAAATAAAAAATAAAAATACATGAGTGAATTTTAAATATTGACCACTTTGTGTGTTGACAGGAATAATGAAAATGATGCGAGATGTGTATAAATCACAATAAAATATTATTAATGTTACAGTTTCTAATGACAAGCCATTCAAAGATAATTCATTTCCAAAGTGAACTGATTAAAGTTAAGCTAATAAAACAGTGATAATCTGACAATAAAGTATACTTTGAAATTCATGCATTCCTTTTTTCAGTTCAAAGGTAATCTAAATTAAAAACATTCTAAAACTGAGGTGCCTAGGTGGCTTAGTGGGTTAAGCATCTGCCTTCAGCTCAGGTCATGATCCTGGGGTCCTGGGATCAAGCCCCACATCAGACTCTCTGCTCACTAGGGGGTCTGCTTGTCCCTCTCCCTCTGCCCCACCTCCCCCCTACCCCAGCCCTGTTCATGCTCTCTCTCTCACCCCCTCTCTCTCAAATAAATAAATAAAATCTTAAAAAATCTAAAACTATAAGATAGTTTCCTTAACTACTTGAGCTTCTATAGTTCTGTGATTTTTTTTTTACCAACAAAATGATTTGAGAAAGAAAAATAATAATTAAAAGTATCTAGTTATTTACCCCAAAGATACAAAAATACAGATTCAAAAGGGTACATGTACCCCAATGTTTACAGCAGCATTATCAACAATAGCCAAACTATGGAAAGAGTCCAAATGTCATCAACTGATGAATCGATAAAGAAGATGCGGTAATATACACAATGGAATATTACTCAGCCATCAAAAAGAATGGAATCTTGCCATTTGCAATGACGTGGATGGAGCTAGAGTGTGTTATGCTAAGTGAAATAAGTCAGTCAGAGAAAAACAAATACCATATGATTTCACTTATATGTAGAATTTAAGAAATAAAACAGATGAACATATGGGATGGGGGAGAAAAAGAGAGAGGGAAACAAACTATAAGAAACTCTTAACTATAGAGAACAAACAGGATTGATGGAGGGGAGGTAGGTGGGGATGGGCAGATGGGTGATGGGGATTAAGGAGGGCAATTCTTGTGATGAGCACTGGGTGTTGCATGTAAATGATGTAAGTGATGGATCGCTGAATTCTACTCCTGAAACCAATATTGCACTGTGTGTTAACTAACTAGAATTTAAATAAAAATATGAAAGGGAAAAAGTGTCTAGTGACTGCCATAGCAAAATAAATAATATCTACACTTTTAAATGTGCCTCAATTATCCGTATTCGTATTTATATATTTGGAAAAGTAAGTTACCTTTGTCAGGTATTAATTACATGATGTTTCCCTGTTTTCAACAGAATTGAGTTCTACAAATCCCCCAACTCAGAGAAATTCTAAGTGGTCCAACCATAGCATGAAACTTGGAGGAAAACATAAAGCTGCAACAAGAAAACAAAGATGTCCAATAGTGTTAATATTGAGAAACACTGGAAAACAAATGCCAGAGATTTCAGTGCTTTCAAACAGTCATGAAGCAGTTCGAAGTAGCAACAATAGCATACAGTTTGGAAGTCAGACAGATCCAGGATGGAACATGGCCTCTGCACTTCCCTGCTTCATATTTTGAGCAAATAATTTTTTAAAGATTTTATTTATTCATTTGAGAGAGAGAGAGCATGAGCAGGGGGGAGAGGCAGAGAGGGAAGCAGGCTCCCCGCTGAGCAGGGAGCCCAACATGGCGCTCGATCCCAGGATCCTGAGATCATCACCTGAGCCGAAGCGGACGCTTGACCATCTGAGCCACCCAGGTGCCCCTTGAGCAAATAATTTAACTTAAAGCTTCATTTATCTTCTGTAAAATCAAATTGAGTGGCCTTAAATCAAATGATTGTTTGAGCAATTAAAGGCTGTAATACCCATTAAGTATTTAGAACAATGTATGATACGAAGTAAATGTTCAATAACTTGATATCTATTGTGGTCATCACCACCTTCTTTATTGTCATCATCCTCACCATTTTCAGGGAAGTTCCAATAGCTAGTTTATAACTTCTAACAAAATAATGACATATTACTAAAACTACATGACGGACATATTAAAAAACTCTACTTATACTTTCTTTTTTTTTTTTTTTTTTTTTTTTTTTTTTAAAGATTTTATTTATTTATTTGACAGAGAGAGACAGAGCGAGAGAGGGAACACAAGCAGGGGGGGTGGGGGAGGGAGAGGCAGGCTTCCCGCGGAGCAGGGAGCCCGATGCGGGGCTCGATCCCAGGACCCTGAGATCATGACCCGAGCCGAAGGCAGACGCTTAACGACTGAGCCACCCAGGCGCCCCTCTACTTATACTTTCTAATTTACAGATTGTTTCAGTTAGTTGTCAGTGTAAGTATAAGCAACAGATAATCCAGATAATCCAGAGATTTATTTTTATCATTTAAAATGATTTCTAAACAATCCAAAGCATTTATTACTACTCTAGGTGACTTGGTCTTCTAGTTCCATTATTCTTAATGAGCAGATTTTTTCTTTTGAAGATTGCAATATGGATATAGTTTCTCCTGGCATCAAATGTATACTACATATATGAAGAATAGAGAAGAACAAAGGTACAAAGATATAAAGAGCACAATTTCATGAACCAACCAAGCCTGTCCCTGTCATCAGCTTGGCTGAGAGCTTCACCTGGGATTTCTGTCTACATCTCATTAACAGAGCAAGGTTACATGACCAATCTGCACTGGAATGGAGTCTTAGAAGCTGACAATAGAACTTTCAGCCTCTATTAATAGAATAAGGCAAAGAAACGACTTCTGAGAGGTAATTTGCAATGTTTGAAGTCACAGAAGATAAGAAGAGAGAAAAAGAAATGTCATAGACTAGAAATCTGTCAGTCCATGGATCTTCCTAATATCTGAACCCAACTACTGCAGCTTTTAGGTGGCCTACATTTTACTGAAATAGTTCATTTACCTCCCTGTAGTGCAGAAGCAAAAGTCTCCTTCCCACAACCCCAATAAGAGAGAAAACTTAGAGAGTCTGGAGTCAACCCAACGAAGTGTACCATACTTTGGGAGGGGTGGGGGGGAAGGAAAATATAATATTTGGAATTTTGGTAATCAATCAGGTATTTCTCTATGTCCAAATAAAATGGCCCAGGTTTCCACAACTGAAATTACCTGCAAAATTATATATTGCCCCCAGATAGAATACAGGTCCATTACCATGATGACACTGTACTCATTAGTCTTAGTGAACAGGAGGCAGCCTAGAACTTAGAAAACTACATCCTACTCCTTAAGGAATCTGACCTCACTGCCTTTATAATATGTAGAGACAGGGGTTTGGGGTTGGTTTTAAACTATCTCAGCAATTCTGATGTTTAATTCCCATTAAAAAATGATGATGAAGAATTACAGGAAGCCAGCTCTAATGGGTGTGCCAGAGGTAGGCATGGGTGTGTTCCTAGGAAAAGTTTCCTTAATTCAAAGAAAGATCTATAGGACTATATAATACATAAGCTCTGTTTCCTCCAGACATTTTTGTTTCTGAATGTGGTATATGTTGATGCTACATTCCTCTTTTTACTATGAGGAAAGTCAGTCTGATATATACCAAATTTGGTAAATGAAGAGAAAATAAGGTAGATTTTTGTATGATGGCAGTAAATTCAGGATTTAGCTAATCATGATAGTTCCCTATCACTGAATTTCCTGTCATTAGCCAAGATGCAGAACAGTTACATCAGGACAAGGATTCTTCCTGTTGCTTTTTATAATCACACCCACATTTCTTAAGTCACTATCATCACCATGTTGTAACCCCTGGCAACAGCAAATCTGTTCTCCATATATAAAATTTTATAATTGGCCTTTTTATTTTTTCAGATTAATCTAAGTTGTTGGATGTGTAGTAGTTTGCTTCTTTTTATTGCTGAATGGTTATTCCACGGTAATAGATGTGCCAGTTTACCATTTATCCATTAAAAGATATCTGAATTGTTTCCAGTATGGGCTATTATGATTAAAGCTGCTATGTACATTTTTCAGGATTTTGTATGAATATACAAAACGTATTTCAGGAAAAATTATTTATTGTTATATTTTATTATTTTTATTTTTGCCAGACTTTCTAGAGATTTACGAATTTTACTGATTTTGTTTGAAGAACCAGACTTTTTTCATTTTCTCTATTGTTTCCTATTTTACATTTAATTGATTCCTGCCCTGATTTTATTATTTCTTCCTTTTATTTGGTTTAGGTTTATTGTGCTCTCCTTTTCCAAAGTAATTAAGTGAGAACTTAAATTATTGATTTGAGCTTTTTCCTCATTTCTTATGTAAGCAGTTAGTGCTATATAAATTTCCCCCAAAACACTACTTTAATTACCTTTCTTCCATATGCATTGATATGTTGGGTTTTCAATTTCATATACACATATGATATATATTCATACATATTATATATATATATATTCATATATATATTCACACACACATATATATGTGTTGGGCCCATTCATAATTAAAAGTATATTGTTTGAATTTTCTCATATTTAGATATTTTCTTATAGTTTTACCTCAAGTTTTAATTTTATTACAGTCAGAGAATATTCTCTACATGATTTCAGTTGTTTCAAATTTGTAGAGGTTTGATTTATGGCCCAGGCTATGGTCTATATTGATGAATATTTCATGGCTGCTTGAAAAAACATGTTTGTCTTCTATTGGGAATAGTGCTCTACATAATTCAATTAAGTTTTGTTCGTTGACTGTGTTGTCTAAATCTTCTAAATATTTGCTGATTTTCTGTCTAGCAGTTTTATCAGTTACTGAGTGGAAGATGTTTAAGTACCAAAATATAATTGTGAATTTGCTTATTTTTCCTGTCAACTCTATCATTTTTTGCTTCATTTATATTGAAACCCTATTGTTTGGTATGTACATACCTCAATCATTATATCTTCCTGACTGACTGGTCCTTTTATCCCCGCTTTGTCTCTAGTAATTTTCTTTACTATCATCTACTTCGCTGAATATCAGTATAACTCCTGCTATTTTATTTTGTCAATATTTGCATGTTTCCTTTGTTTTTGTTTTGTTTTTATTTCTTTTTTTAACCCATCCCCCACCTACCCTCCCTTCTGATAACCATCAGTTTGCTCTCTATAGTTAAGAGTCTGTTTCTTGGTTTGCCTCTCTCTTTTTGTTTTCTACTTTCTATGTATCTATGTCATTTAATTTGACTTGAAGATGTAAGTTTCTTGCAAAGAGCACAGAGTTGGGGGCGCCTGGGTGGCTCAGTTGGTTGAGTGTCCGACCCCTGATTTTGGCTCAGGTCATGATATCAGAGCCCTGAGATGGAGTCCCACATCAGGCTCCATGCTCAGCACATCTGCTTGAGATTCTCTCTCTTCTTCTGCCCCTCCCACCCTCAAATAAATAAATAAATCTTTGAAGAGCACAAAGTTGGGTCAGGTTCTTTAATCCACTCTGTCTTTTTTTTTTTTTTTGGCTTGGTATATTTGTATCATTTAAATTTATTATAACTATTGAGATAGTAAAGCTCTGCCCTTTTGTTTTTGTTAGTTGTTTCCTCTGTTGTCCCTCTGTTTCTTTTTTCTTTTTTCTTGCTTTTCTGTGGGTCATTAGAACCTTTTTTTCTTCTTTCTATAATTACAGTGTTTATGAATGTATCTCTTGTAGTTTTTAATCTCTTTTTAAACTCTCAATAAAAAATTTGAGAGTTCTAAACCACATTTCTAAGTCATGCTTGCTAATACAGAAAAATATAGTTCAAATACCTCAAGAAATTGAGAATCTAGTTCACAAAGTTTAGCTCATTCTTTCTTACACCAATGGATTATTATTGAGCACATTCCTCATTTTTTTTAAGATCTTATTTATTTATTTGACAGAGACAGTGAGAGAGGGAACACAAGCAGGGGGGAATGGGAGAGGGAGAAGCAGGCTTCCCGCCCAGCAGGGAGCCCAATGCAGGGCTCTATCCCAGGACTTGAGCCAAAGGCGGATGCTTAACGACTGAGCCACCCAGGTGCCCCAAGCACGTTCCTCATTTTTCAAATGAAATCCTACAGAGATGACTGTAGATACTTATAGTTACACATGACTCCTGCAGACCCCTGACTAAACCACCCACTGAAGAGCAATACATTACCCTTTCAGATATGTAAAGATTACATTAATTTTTCTTCCATATGTCAAAATAAATGTGCACTTATAAAACAATATGGTGTAACTGTTGTTTAGTAGTGTATATGTAATATGTATTAAACATTAGAAGAGCTTTCTTACCAACCTGTAAATATATAAAGCCTGATTATTTTCCCATAGTCCGTGAATCTCCCATGAATCTCAAGGCTGGAACATTAGATTGATGTTCACTTCCTAGCCTATGTCAAACACAGGTAGTTGACCCCAATACCCATCCTTCGCTGTTTCTCCCTTCTGGGCAAAAGATAAAGTCTATATTTATAGGCTCCTTTTAATCTAGTTTTAGCCATGTAACTAAATTCTGGCCAATGGGATGCAAAAAAAAAAAAAAAATTGTGTATGCTTTTCAGGAAGGTGTTAAAGAGATTGACATATTCTTTTATTTTTCTTCTCTCTTTCCAACTGGTTAGATTGCTGGTTGGAGTTTGAGCTGGCACAGCTGTTTTGGAGAATGATCTAGGATCCAGACAGCAACATAAAGGTGCTTGGATTACTTTATATCCCAATGTTAATTCCACTGTAAATGCCTCTTCCACTCTGAAACTCATATTATTTAAAAAAAGCATCCCCCAAGATTCATTATTACAGCAATTATTTAATATTTTAAAAACTATTATCATTTACTTCCTTCTTTCAAGCACTTCAATAACTGCCAAATTATATTATGATTAAGGTCAATCCTTCATATGATTTTATTATCCTGTGTGATCAAACAATATCTGCTTCTTTGGCTCTTTAAGATTTTTCCTGCTTTTTTTTGCATTTTTATAAAAGTTCCAATTATAAGAGTGGTATCTTTATCATGAATTATGTCATCTTTTACTATGGTTTCATTCCTACTAAGGACTCTCCCCCCCTATTCCAAACTTGCTTTTAAATTTTTTATTATTTATTTAACTCCTCATCCTTCAGTTCTAAGATTAAGTATTCATTCTTTTGAGAAATCTCCTTGAACTGTTGGTTCATCTCATATTATTTTATTTTACTTTTTTTAAAGATTTTATTTATTTATTTGACACAGAGAGAGAGAGACAGCAAGAGAGGGAACACAAGCAGGGAGAGTGGGGGAGGGAGAAGCAGGCTTCCCGCTGAGCAGGGAGCCGGATGCCGGGCTTGATCCCAGGAACCTGGGATCATGACCCGAGCCGAAGGCAGACACTTACTGATTGAGCCACCCAGGTGCCCCACATATTATTTTATTTTATACTTTCATAAAAATGTGTTTCTTTACTTCATCAATGTATAATTTTTCAATTTATGTCTGTATTGACTTCTTAGAATATGAACCCCATGAGCACATGTTTCTTCTTTGTTTTTTTTGCAAAGAAGTTTTCAAAGAAATGAATTTAAAAAAAACAAAAAACTTCTGGACACTTTTCTTTGGAAACGGTGACATTGGCATTTGGCCTATTAACTTTCTCTATACAACATTTCATGTTACATACTTTGATAGCTTAAAAATTATTGTGAAATACCCATCCAGCAATTTTGTCTCTTTCCTCCTGGAAATACTATTCAATAACTTTCTTTCCCATTCCATTTCAGTTGCCTAATATCATCATGCTATGGATATTGATACCACCAAATATCAGCCACTAAACATTCTCTGAATACAACCTCTTATCATCCTTGCTCTTCAATTATTTCTACTGTCTTATACTTAATGGCAATGGTACTTGCAATCTGCTATGTTTTAAATCACCATTGCTTTTAAGTTATACCACATATAATTTCTAGAATACTTTAGAATGCACAGCAGCAGATAAAAAATACATTCCTAGATGAATCCAACTGTTGGTGTCCCTTGTGACAGCTACTAAGGTGCTGATAGACAATGGACAGCAACAGACTTCAAACTGGGCTTTGAATTGTCCAGACATCTAAAATCCCTAAGGAATTTATTCTCTATCTAAAAAATGATTAACCCCAAATCCAGCCATATGATTTAGAATGCTTACTACTGAAATACCAGAATTATATGTGGGTTAAATAATGATATAGCACATAGGAACATTTTAAGATTTGCTGATTCAATTACTCCGCAATGTCATAAAGGAATTAGGTTCTTTCTATTCCGGCATGTCATATTTTTTTTTTTTAAAGATTTTACTTATTTATTCATTATTTATTTATTTATTTGTTTGTTTGTTTATTTAAAAGAGTGCGAATGGGAGAGGATCAGAGGGAGAGGGACAAGCAGACTCCATACAGAGCACAGAGCTGGATGTGGGCCTCAATCCCATGACCTTGAGGTCATAACCTGAGCGGAAATCAAGAGTCGGACACTTAACTGACTGAGCCATCCAGGTGGCCTGGCATGTCATATTGATACTGCCTTCCCTCATGGTCATGAGATGGCTTCAGCAATTCTAAGCACTGCATGAAGCCAGGATGATATCCACCAAATAAAAGGGGTGTTTCCTTCTATGCAAGGATTTGTATTGGCAAAGAAAACCTTTCCCAGAAGCCAACAAGCACACCTTTCAGGTTCCAGAGTGTACAACTGGTAAATGTGTGTATCCTTATACTAATCATTAGCAAGGAGAATAAGACCACCATTTTCTTTTAGATGATCCAAGTTCTTAATGTTGGCATAGGGGCTAAATTTAGTAAACACAATGGTGATTGTCTCCATAAAATTGAAGGCTTGTTAGCAAAAAAGTGAAAGATATGACATTTGATAGACAACCAACAATAGAAAAATGGTGCCCATAACTTAAGGAAGCAACAAGTGGAAGAGGGAAATCTAATAACCAAATACAATGGTTCTTTTTTTTAATATTTTATTTATTAATTTTTGCGAGAGAGAGAGCACCAGTGTGGAGAGGGGCAGAGAGAGAAGCAGACTCCCTGCTGAGCAGGGAGCCTGATTCAGGACTTGATCCCAGGACCCTGTGATCATGAACTGAGATGAAGGCAGATGCTTAACTGACTGAGCCACCCAGGCGCCCTACAATGGTTCTGATATAAAGTGAGAGAAAAATTTTAAAAAAAATGCATTATCAATAGGAAGGTCATTCATGACCTTTGTAAAAGAATTTTGGTGAAGTAGTGAGATCATGCAGACTTGGAAAGAATGGTTAGAATGTCTCAAAAATAATTCTTTAAAATAAAATTATCCAAAGCTGACCATGCTTGACTGTAACATCATATGTTTTAAGTCTTAAAAGAGGAAGAAAAAAATAAAAGAAATAGAGCTTGGATTACACACAGTGATTTAAATGATAATATTCATATGTTGACCTTAAATAGAAAGACTTCTATGGGCTTCTCATGAAATACTCTAGTGGAGTTCGGGAAAATAACAAAAATAACTCACTGAAGAGAAACCTGAGACATAATGGTGGTTTTTCCTTTAGATGGAAATGCAATTTATATGGAATTTACTAATGTTTCACATTTATCGTAAAAGACAGATCCTTCTTCCACAAGACAACAGATGAACTCCCTTGAGGTTATTCAGCATTTTCTGTGTAGTTATACACAGAGAATACTTTAAGAACTGATGCGAGGAAGGGAGTTAGTTCTAAGGGAAGGTCTAGTGTTGTCTGGCGTTCTTAGGAGAAAAGAAAATAATTTAAGAAATGTTGTGAATATTCATAATATCCCATTAACAGATATAATAATTTTCAGCTCTATAACTAAGCATGCTGTTATCTCCTTTCTATCACAGTTAATATTTCATAAAATGTTCTGATACACTGCAGGGTTACCAACACTGTCTTTAATGTAACATTTTTCTTTGAAGGACTGAAACCAAGTGGTCTCTCCAGGGCATCATAAATCTTAGTTTTCATTTAGAATATAGAAACTATAAAGAACATAAAACAATATTTAAGCTTCAGAGAAGACCAATTTCCAATACAAAATGGGATTGTTATGACAGTAAAGGAATGAGCAGATGAGAATAGGACCATTCCAATTTACACAAGGCTGCCAAAAACAAAATAAAGGAGGCATAGGAGCCCCAGGGATGGTACATGATAAAGCAGTGACCAGAAAACTGAAAAGGTCCATGTGGACTATTCCATTTTCCAGCCATCTGTAACAAAAGACTATAGAATATCAAGATTTAAATGATATTGCTAAAGACAGATGCTCAAATGATTTAAATATACATATTTTACATTTATATACATTCATGAATATATGAATCAAGTTAAGAAGATCTTGTTTTAGGTAAATATACAATAAACATAACATGATCTGAGAAAGCTTTAAGGTAAAATAACTGCATGGAATTAAGCCATAATACATTATAATTCCCTAATTACATACACCATCTTTAAACTTTTGAAGCCATTAAAGCATAGCAGGAATTTAATGGGATATCTAATTTTGTCTACATCTATTGCATGATTCATTTCTTAGAAGTTTTTGTGAGTCTAAGTGTGGGTAGCAAACTTTCAGATTGTTTATATCCCAACAGTATATTATTGTTCTATTTCTAAATATACCCTGGGATTTGCAAAAATAATATAGATGGAGTTTCTGACAAACATCAACGATTTCCATTAAAATGTTTAAAAAGATGGGAGTTTTACTGTAAACTTTTGTTGTGTTAAATAGTACAAAAATACCAATGTACTTCATTGTGCTCTCAGTGAAAATTAAAAAAAATTAATAATTGACTAAATCGACAAAATAACAAGCAATCATCTAATAAGCATTTATGATACACAAAACACTCTTCTGAATGTTTTGGATGTTTAACCCATATCATCTTCACATTAAATTTATGAAGCACTATTTTTTTTTAAGATTTTATTTATTTATTTGAGAGAGAGAGAATGAGAGAGAGAGAGCATGAGAGGGAGGAGGGTCAGAGGAAGAAGCAGACTCCCTGCTGAGCAGGGAGCCCGATGCGGGACTCGATCCAGGGACTCCAGGATCATGACCTGAGCCGAAGGCAGTCGCTTAACCAACTGAGCCACCCAGGCACCCTGAAGCACTATTTTTTAAAAGAATTTTATAGATTTGGTAACCAGAATACTGACAGCTTAAGTCACTGAGTCCAGTGAGTTGCCAAGACTTGACCCTAGGTAGTCTGGCTCCAAAACCTGTGCCTATAAAGAGTATGTTATTTTGCAAACTTTCTTGTGAATTTTTTATTCCATATACCAGTAAGTCAAATTACTACCTTTATCTAAATTAAGTTTGTAGACAGTACTGGCATAGTATGTAGAAATGATATAAAAGTATTAATATGATACAATTTAAAGATTTCCCACAAAAAAATTCTCTCACCTCCTTCTCATTGTTTTTATTCTCAGTCCATTAATAAATGACTAATTCCCTTTGTTTAAAATAATACAGTAAAATAAAAATGCTTATGGGTGGTAAATACTGCATGCTGTAATTAATCAGTTATTGTTTTGTATAAAGTTCCTAAAATGTGGCCCGAGGACTCCTGGAATCAGAATTACCATGTCTCCTAATTATTTAAACACTTTTAGACATATCTCATCTTATATTTCTGCTGGTGGAGACTGGTAGTAGTTATTAAATGAGCTCTCAGGTGATACATGAGTAGAGTAAAATTTCAAAGTTGGCTTAAATATGAATGAATTCTATGTTGTTGGGTTTTTTTTTCGTCCTAAAAGTAAGACTTGAGTGAGCATGAAGATGTTGGATACCTTAAGTTGTTGAGCTACGATGCTACTGAAGATGGGAGTCATGTATATAGTAAATATGGTAAAATAGTAATAAATTCTTGCATACCTTAAAATACCAATGAGTGATGTTAGTGACTGAATGTGGTTGATTTCAAATCATTAACTTTTTGTCATAATTAAATATTCATAAAATACTGCAAAAGATCATCAATCATTTAAAGTATTCTAAAATGTTGAGAATTTTTTTTAGGTTTTGTTTTACCAAAAGATAGATTATTTAGCTTAAACTACATTAAAATAATTGAAAATTAATATTAATTGGATTGTTACAAGCCAAATGCTATTAAAATGCATTTTAATAAAAATGTTTTGTTCTTTTTACAAATTTATTGTGTCCACTGCTTTAAATGTCTACAAAATTGACTGGCATTTTAAAGACTTTGGCATATACAGTTTCCTGTTTTAATTATTGTTGGGAAGACAATTGGTTGTGTTTTGAGAATTTTCAAAAGCCGAACCAAGACTCACACATTTAAGTTGCCTAACATTACAAATTGAAATAAAAAATGTCTATTTACAATAGGATAAAGTTGTGTGGGAAGAAGGTAAAAAGAAGTTAAAGAAACAGGCAACAGATTTTAAAATTCCTTTTTTACTCATATGATCCAATTTGAGCTGGAATACAACCCATGCAATCTGTAGGGTGTCAGTAAGAAACAGAGCAGCAGATGAGTAGGAATTGACATCTGTGGCTTGGGAAAAAATTTGGCAAGGAGAGCAAAAAACAAGTAGTTAAATTGCTCTAAATGGCCATAAAAATATAGTCTTCTGAAAAACAAAGGGCAGTTTCTTCCCCTATTAAGTAATACTTTTTTGGCAATAGAGCCATAAGTGAGAAGTCAAAGTATTCATTCTAAAAACAGTACAAGCATGCATTTTATGGAGTATAGAAAGACAGAGAAGCATATTTTTATATGTAGTAGACAACTTAAAATATTTAATGTAAATCTGCAATACTTTGGAAAATACATCTCAGGTTCCATCAATGACACTTTTGCAAAAATCAGGATTGTACTGTTCAAAAACCTTCTTAGGTTTGCATAATTATCTCCTCAAAAAACAAACCCATGAGAACAATTTATACTAACATCTATGAGTTACAATACCTAATAAATTATCAAGATGAACTAGAGATCAGAGATAATTAAGTATACACAGGGCCTATGGTTACTGATATAATTTTAGATCTTCAATGAAAATAAAACAGACAATGCACAAATTCATTACCATAAACCAAGAATCATATTGTCAGGTCAAAATCAAATGCTAGAGAATACAAGCATTTACAGTAAAGAAATAAACAAAGAAATGCTACAGCAAAATGCTCTTCTTCTGTGATATTAAATCAGACTCCTCTTCATCACTTTTAGAAACATCGTAAACACAGTGAACCCTACATTACCACCCCTGCCCATAATAACATACATTTGAATATAATGTGAATTTTTTTTTAAAGATTTTATTTATTTATTTGAGAGAGAGAATAAGAGAGAGAGAGAGCATGAGAGAGGGGAGGGTCAGAGGGAGAAGCAGACTCCCCGCCGAGCAGGGAGCCCGATGCGGGACTCGATCCAGGGACTCCAGGATCATGACCTGAGCCGAAGGCAGTCGCTTAACCAACTGAGCCACCCAGGCGCCCTGTAATGTGAATTTTTAATTGAATCATAGTCTCCAAGTAAAGCTCACATTTACTGCTTGGATGTGGGGTAGGAGAATGGAAGAACATGATTAAATGACTAAATGACCTTCCTCAATTTAGTGTATGGTCAGTTGTGTACACAATAAATTTTTCTAGCTTTAATTTTGTGTTTTTTTCTCTGGTAGTACAGACTGGCTGAGAACTAGATTTTTGTTTGTCTGTTTGTTTTTTATTCTTGCTATAACATAACCCCAAATTTTACTTGATTGATATTTTTGAGCCAAACTTCGTTTTGGTGGAATATTATGATATTACATATAGAGAACATGCAAACTAATTACAAAATCATTCTTAATTCTTCAGATTTCTACAATTAAACATCTTTTTTTAAAGATTTTATTAATTTATTTGAGAAAGAAAAAAAGAGAGCCCAGGAGCGCTCTTGAGCCCAGTGAGCAGGAGGGAGGGGCAGAGGGAGAGGGAAAGAGAGAATCTTCAAGCCAACTCCTGCTGAGCATGTGACCCTGCGGGACTCGATCCCAGGACCCTGAGATCATGACCTGAGCTGAAGGCAGATGCTTGACCGACTGAGCCACTCAGGAAACCCAGTTAGAACATCTTAATGAGATGAAATGAGACCTCCAGAACACTGATTGAAATAGCAATATTACTAAAATATTGCACTCATGAAACAATTTACATGAATAATAGATGTTAAATTTGGGAAATATGCTAAAATTATATATCAAACCCATTGTAACATATTATTTTTCATAATAAAATATATCCCATGTCTACAAAATGAAGTGACATATTTATTTTTTTTTGAAGATTTTATTTATTTATTTGAGACAGAGAGAATGAGAGAGAGAGAGAGCACATGAGAGGGGGGAGGGTCAGAGGGAGAAGCAGGCTCCCTGCTCAGCAGGGAGCCCGATGCGGGACTCGATCCAGGGACTCCAGGATCATGACCTGAGCCGAAGGCAGTCGCTTAACCAACTGAGCCACCCAGGCGCCCTGAAGTGACATATTTATAGACATATTCTTTACTAAGAATAAGTCAGGACCTCAATAACAATCTGCTAAATGGCCTCTATTGATTTACCTGTAAGCCCATCTTCAGAAAACATTTATTCATTCAGTTAATTTACCTTAAGGCTACATTCTGAATTCTGTAAGAACTGGTTAGAGATCATCTGTAGATCCAGACAATGTTGGCCAGCCTAATTTGAGTTGAACCACCTAAATGGTAATTTTAAGTGCTAAAATAATCCTTTTGCCATGGCATTTAGCTATGTTTGTATGACCATTTTAATTCCTCAAAGTTTAGTTCCCAGTGACTGATATTCTTCTCCTGGGATATGTTTTATTGGCATCCAAATACAATACTCTTGAAGTAATGGATTGGCTTTATGGATTAATGCAAAGTTGTTTTAAGAAACCTGAATTGCAGAAAGCCTACTTCTTGGTATATAAAACTTTTAGATCCTGCTAAACATCCAAGCTAAACATGTTTTTAAAAATTAATAAAGCAGCAGGGAAAGTGCTATGTGAAGCAAAGCAGGTCTTCAACAAATATTTGTTAATTGACTGAATGAACTAATGAATGAATAGGTTGGCCTCCCTCGTTTATTGGTAATTATTACTACAGTTTCCCATATTATTAGGATGGAATTTATTCATTCTTGTTTTAATTTGTGTTTTTAAATCAAGTATAGTTTGCATCAGAGCATATGTCTCACCTATTGGGACTTAGGGTTCCTGCTTGGTAGTTCTTTACACTGCTACAGGCATTTAAAAAATATCGACTGAATGCCTACTAAGTAAAGTAGAATATTTTCTAGCTAGATTGGAAAAGCTCCATATTTAGCTCCAGGGATGACTGGGATTCTGGTATCGATTCTGGACAAGATAAGGATGAATAAACTAACTAATAATTTTTAAATCATTCTTTAGTTTGACCTTCCTTGGGCAGGGCAGACTTGTTTATTGATGGCTTTTACCTGGTGTAATCTGATAGGCAGCTTTACTTGGCTACATGACCTGGGAGATGAAAAGGCCCCACTGAAAACTTTTGTGGAAGCTCTCCTAAAACCAAGATTTCTTGCACATATCTTAGTGGTTCATACTCCAAAGACCAAGCACAATCTGTGTGATTGAGAAAATTCCCAAGTATATGTTCATTGCTTGCTTTTGGGTCTTAAGCAGTACCATATCATCTACCTTTAATAAAGTCTTGCATGAAAATGCTCTGTGGCATTTTGTGAGTACTTTCAATTGCTGAAAATGTATAAATTTTGCAGCAATTATGAAATGAATTGATGGAAGTTCAATATTGTACAGGAAGATATTACACCCTTGTGGAGTGCACAGTACCCTCTTTAAACCTCATTCTTCTTTCTCTACAGATGATCTCAGTCTCCCACACTTCCAGGTACCATACATTTGCCATTTTGAATGGCAAGCTATTAAAATACTACTTTTAAGCTGTTCTATATTTTGTTACAAGTGTTTCATTCTTTCATAATTTGTGGTTTGATAAAAATGTTCAGGAAACTGAAAATTTTGTGCAGAATAGCAAGATAATATTTGAAAAGAACTCAGAAAACACTATTAAACGTGGCTTTTGCCTTATTTAAAACATACTATAGGTACCTTTTGTCCCTAAAAATGACTGAGGTACAGTGATTTCTTCTATGGAGACACAGGTTTGATCATGATAACTGGAAATAGATTTAGTAATAGGATATAGGTATTTATAGTCGTATTTTATGACTATAGCAAAGATCCCAGTTAATGCCTGGGAAATTCGTATTTATTATCTACGGAAAGAGACACAGGACTTTGAGGACCTTCTATCTTCTTTAATTTATTGTAAATAATATTGACTCTAATAAACTAATAAACTGTTAAAATAAAGACCTTTGTTCATACTTTTTCAAACGTTATGTTAATTTGTATTAGAGTAATAGAAATGTGTATTACAAAAAAACAATAGTGCTGAAGGTTAAAGAAGTTGACAATTTTTTTTTAAGATTTTATTTATTTATTTGAGAGAGAGAATGAGAGACAGCACAAGAGGGAAGAGGGTGAGAGGGAGAAGCAGACCCCCTGCTGAGCAGGGAGCCCGATGTGGGACTCGATTCCGGGACTCCAGGATCATGACCTGAGCCGAAGGCAGTCGCTTAACCAACTGAGCCACCCAGGCGCCCAGAAGTTGACAATTCTTTTGGTATCTACATTCATCATTCTATATAAAAATGTTCATATTATTTTTGGTTGATCAATTTTAGACATCATCTAAATAATTCCATTAATAGAAAGATATGTTTTTTAAAAATCCATTAGTTCCTTCCTACCAATAAATACGATTTTTTAAAGTTAAATCATCAGTTAATATTATCATTATAATAATGTTTAATGATGAGTCAAAAATATATTATCATCATGATTCCTTTTTTGAAGGTTTTTTTATTACCTGAAGCTAATAACTGAATCTTATTTTACATTTTCATAAATTTCTATAAGCATATTATGAATTTGTATTCCCCAAATTTTATACAGATATTTAAGATGCTAAACAAAATATTTTTCCCAAATACTCCAACTCAGCCTACGAGTTTCATATTTCTCTTGTAGAAATATCTTTCAAAGCTTCCGAATTTCTGTTGTCAAATTGATCTTTAAGCCTACTGCATATGTATCATAATGTTCCCAGTGTCTGTTGATGTATAAAACCTACCCCAGACTAAGTAACTTAAAACCATCAGTAAATAGTTTGATAATGAAACTGTAATTTCAGTAGCAATTGGCAAGGATAGCTTATTTTTGCTCCACACGTTGTCAGCTGGGGTGATTTGGATGCCAAGGAAGACTAGACAGGCGGATGCTGTTACACACGAAGATTTGCTCCTTCATATGCAGAATATGGGCTGAGATCTCCTGCATCTGCAGATTGCAACAGCTACATGGGACCAGTATATGGCTTCCTCAGAGCATGATATCTGTGTTTCAAGAGCAAGATTCTCAAAACAACAGGAAAGAATTTCACGATTTTTTTTACACCTGCCTTTGGAAAACACATAGCTTTACTTCTGCCATTCTCTCTTGAGGGAGGCAGACACAATCATGCAACAAAGTTGGAGAGGAGTGGACCCTTTCAGTCAATGGTAAGAGTAACAGTGTCATATTGTAAAAGCATGTGGGATGGGATATATCATAGGGGCCCTATTTGGAAAGTGTACATAGCCATATACCACATGGCTCTTCTCTGTTAAATTCCCACAACTTCATGTTCCTCTTAGATAAGCTGAAGTACAACCCCTAGCTTCTGAGAAATAGTTTATGGATAATAATGTAAGTTCAAATACATATACATGTTTAGAGAATAAACATTGGAAAGACAACATTTAACTAGTGGTTTCAAAAAGGGAAAATGTAATAAAAGATAAAGAAGGAATTATCAAAGAAATATGAAAATACAATTATATGAAATTATGTGGCTACTTATACTATGTACTATGACTAATTGCAATATATATAATATATATAATTGTATATAATTTTTACTTTATTATATTTAATTGTATATATATTTTAGTATTTTTTTAAATTGTATATTTTAGAGTAATTTTAGGGTCACAGCAAAATTGAAAAATCATGGCAAAATCTCTGTACCTTTTTCTTATTTTGCTGTGAAACTAAAATTGTGACAAAGGTACAGAGAATTCCTATATACTCCCTGTACTCCCCTCCATATGCATAGCTGTCTACATATCAACATCCCCCACTGGAGTGGTACATTTATTACAACTGATGAACCTACACTGATGTATCATAACCACCCCAAAGTCCACAGTTTCTATTGGGATTCTATCTCATGGGGCATCTGGGTGGCTCAGCCATTAAGCGTCTGCCTTCCGCTCAGGTCATGATCCCAGGGTCCTGGGATCGAGCCCCACATCGGGCTCCCTGCTCCGCGGGAAACCTGCTTCTCCCTCTCCCACTCCCCCTGCTTGTGTTCCCTCTCTCGCTGTGTCTCTCTCTGTCAAATAAATAAATAAAATCTTTAAAAAAAAAAAGGATTCTATCTCAGTATTTTACATTCTATGGGTGTGGACAAATGTATAATGACATGTATCCATCATTATGATATGCTCATTATTTTACTGCCTTAAAAATCCTCTCTGCTCTGCCTATTATCCCTTCTTCCCCCAACTCCTGGCAATCTCTTGACATTTTTTCATCATCTGCATAGTTTTGTCTTTTCCAGAATGTCATATAGTTGGAATCATAGGGCACCTAGCTTTTTCAGATTAGCTTCTTTCACTTAGTAATATGCATTTAAGTTTCCTTGATGTCTTCACATGGCTTAGTAGCTCATTTCTTTTTAGCCCTAAATAACATTCCATTTTCTGAATGTACCACAGTTTTATTTATCCATTTGCCTGCAGAAGGACATCTTGGTTGCTTCCAAGTTTTGGCAGGTATGATAAAGCTGCCAATAACATCCATGTGCCAGTTTTGTGTGGATTTAAATTTTCTATTCCTTTGGGTAAATACTAAAAAATATGGTAGCTGGATCATATGGTAAGAGTATATTGATTTGGTAAGAAACTGCCAAAATACTTTCCAAAGGAGCTACATCATTTTACATTCCCAACAGTAATGGTGTTGTCAGTTTTCTGGAATTTGGGCGTTTTATAAATGTGTAGTGATAACCCATTGCTGTTTTCATTTATAATTCCCTGAGGGCATATGATATGGAGCATCTTTTCATATGTTTATTTTCTGTTTGCATATCTTCTTTGGTGAGGTGTCTGTTAAAGTATTTGGCCCATTTTTTAATCCAATTGTTTTCTTGTTGAATTTTAAGAGTCCGTTCTATATATATATATATATATATATATATATATATATGTATTTTTAAAAATATTTTATTTATTTATTTATTTGACACAGAGAGAGAGAGAGCACAAGTAGGCAGAGCGGCAGGCAGAGGAAAAGGGAGAAGCAGGCTTGCCCCCAGGCAGGGAGCCTGATGTGGGGCTCGATCCCAGGACCTTGTGTTCATGACCTGAGCCAAAGGCCGACGCTTAATGACTGAGCCACCCAGGTGCCCCTCGTTCTATATTTTGGATAACAGTCTTTTGCAAACATTTTCTCCCAGTCTGTGGTTTGTCTCATTCTCTTATATAGCCAAATAGATCTTTCACCAATACCTCAATATTCTTTCACCAATACCTCACTGTCTTGATAACCGTCATTTTATAATAAGTCTTAAAGTCAGTGTCTGTCCTCCAACTTTGTTCTTCTGCATCAATAATATATTGGATTTTCTGGGTCTTTTGAATCAGTTTATCAATATGCATAAAATAAATTTCTGGGATTATAGATCAGGATTGCACTGAATCTAAGTTGAGAAGAACTGATATATTGACAATAACAAGTCTCCCTATCCATGCACATGGGCTAGCTCTTCTTCATTCACTTAGCTATTCTTTGATTTTGTTCATCAGTGTTTTATAGTTTTCCTCATATAGATTTTGCACATATTTTGTTTCACTTATACCTGAATATTTCATTTTTTGGAAGTTCTAATGTAAATAGTATTGTGTTTTTAATTTGAAATTCTCCATTTATTGCTGATATATAGGAAAGGAATCAACTTTTTTATATTAACCTGCATCCTACAATCTTGCTATAATTCCTTAGTTTCAGGGGTTTTGTTGCTGTTGTTTTGTTAATCATTCTGTTATATTCTCTGAAAATTGAGAAAAGTATTTTAAAATTCCTTAAAGTATACTAAAATTCTTGCCATTCCTGCAATACACATTGATTTCATTGATTTTATTCTCTCTTTCTCTTTATAATTATGTTCCCTAATGCTTTATTTATACATTTTTTGAAGAACTAGATCTTTAAATAAGGAATCACTGTAAATAAAATTAACCAAATATGTAACAATGTATAAATATTTATCTGAAATGTAATATTTAAATATAAAAACTGTTACTGTGGATTTGCATGCAGATTCCATGAAATTATTAAAGTTGCAGGTGAATCTGAGTAAGAAGACATACACTGAATGGTAGGCATATGTCAGATAATTTTCTGAACACCAAGTGTTTAAATGTACTGTGCATTTTCACTATAATATTCCTGAAGTAATTAAGGGAAAATGACTTTAATGACAATAAAAATTTATGTGAGGAAAATGAGTGATCCTAAGAGGGCTAAAAAATTACACATATAATAGGAAATTTATAAGTTATAAAATATACTGAGAAACATAAAACTATAAAATACATAATCTGGTGATTCATGTGTCCTAAATAAATGGAAGGCTTGATATTGTGAAGATTGACAATACTTTCCAGATTGCTGTGACTATATACAGAAATTTTTTTTCATAATTACTCCCAAAGTACCCTAACTAGAAACAGCCTAAATATCCTTCAACTGGTAAATGTTGGCACATCCATATCACGATATTCTTTTTTTTTTTTTTTAAAGATTCCATTCATTTATTTGAAGAGAGAGACACAGCGAGAGCGGGAACACAAGCAGGGGGAGTGGGAGAGGGAGAAGCAGGCTTCCCGCGGAGCAGGGAGCCGGATGCGGGGCTCGATCCCAGGACCCCGGGATCACGACCCGAGCCGAAGGCAGACGCCCAACGACTGAGCCACCCAGGCGCCCCCATATCACGATATTCTACTCAGCTATGAAAAAGAATAAACTTGTGATACATGCAACAACATTAATGAATATAAACTATATTGTGCTAAGTGAACAAGGACAGGTTCAAAGTCTAAATGACTCTATATTATGAATTCATTGATTTATTACTGAGTAAAAGGCAAAATTATTGGAAGGAAACAGTGTTATCAGGGGCTATAGGCTGGCAGTGGAGACTGACTACAAAAGAGTTTGAAGAAAATTTTTGAAATGATAGAAATTTTCTATGTTCTTAATTTGATGGTGATTACATGACTGCATGTGTTTGTCAAGTCATAAAAGTGGACTAAAAATGGGTAAATTTTATGGTCTAGGTCACATAAATTATATTTATGTAAATTATTCCTCAATAAATCTGAAAAGGAGATAAAATAATATTTGAAAGAATTAGATTAAAAATGGTAATTGCAAAAAATGAGACTATATATAAAGAAAATCTTATTTATTTATTTATTTATTTATTTATTTATTTGAGACAGAGAGAATGAGAGAGAGAGAGCACATGATAGGGGGAGGGTCAGAGGCAGAAGCAGGCTCCCTGCCGAGCAGGGAGCCCGATGCCGGACTCGATCCAGGGACTCCAGGATCATGACCTGAGCCGAAGGCAGTCGCTCAACCAACTGAGCCACCCAGGCGCCCAAGACTATATATAAAGAAAATCTTTAAAAAAACTCTAAATATTATAATCATTATGAATTTTTGTATGATTATTGTGTTTTTTAATATAACTATTGTATATAAAATATATAAAAATAAATTTTTATTATTTTGTTTATTTATATATGTAGCCTGCCAATCAGAAAATAAGATTTTAAAAGCTACCATTTAAAATTACATCAAAATATATGAAATTTTCAGAATATACACAATCAGATATGGGAAATACCAGTATGGGATATTTTATTTTATTAATTTTTTAAAGTTTTATTTATTTATTTATTTATTTATTTATTTATTTATTTATTTGACAGAGAGCGAGAGATAGAGCAGGAACACAAGCAGGGGGACTGGGAGAAGGAGAAGCACACTCCCCGCAGAGCAGGGAGCCTGATGGGGGGCTCGATGACCTGAGCCGAAGGCAGACGCTTAACAACTGAGCCAGCCAGGCGCCCCAATGGAATATTTTAAATGTAATTAAAATATATTAAAGAAAACAGTAATTAAAAGAATTTGCAATGAATGGTTCCTTTATTGATGTGGAAAATGTAAAATTAGAACTGTACTTGTACACCAAATCAATCACAAGAAAGATAGAGGAAAAAAACAAACCAAGAAAGATATGGAGCCATGAAAATTCTAATTTATTGCTGGTTGGGATGTTAACTGATAAGAATCAGTTTAGAAAACATTTTGGTATTATCTAATAACGTTTAAAATAATACATATCTCGGGGCACCTGGGTGGCTCAGATGGTTAAGCATCTGCCTTCCCCTCAAGTCTTGATCTCAGAATCCTGGGATTGAGCCCCACATCGCGACGGGCTCTCAGCTCAGTGGGGAATCTGCTTCTCCCTCTGCCTCTCCTGCTTGTGCCCTCTCTCTCATGCTCTCTCAAATAAATGAATAAAATCTGAAAAAAAAATACATATCCTATTATGCCATAATGATTCTCCTTTGCTCTATATAAAATTATGCCCATACTGTGATATATGTACAAGAATGCTCCTTAGCACCATTATTACTTATCACAAAAACCTAGAAATAACCTGAATATCCACCAGGAATGTCATAGATGAATAAACTGTTGCATGCTTATACAATTAAATATAATACACTTGTAAAAATGAATAATCTGTAGCAGTATGCAGGAACATGGACACATTTTACAAATAAAAAATGCTGAAGGAAATAAGCTAGTCAAAAAGAATATGGAAAGTATGATTGCATTAATATAAGTGAAAAATATGACAAAACTAAGTTATGATTTGGGAATGAAAACTTAAGTGATAAATTTATGAAGAGAATCAAATGCAGAAGAAATCTGAGTCAGGAGAGTAGATACCTGAGGGGAATGGGACTCATAATTCAGAAAAAGAATCCAGGAATGTACTAAGGTAATGGTAATATTTTAATTCCTGGCCACAGTGGTGTTCATCCACTTGCTTACTATATAAATATTTCTCTAAATGTATTCACATGCTTTACACATATTTCATTATGTAAGTTATATTTAAGAATTTTAAAAATACATTAGTGCTTAACAAATAGAAAAATAAGTGATAAAATCAATGGCGTTTTTTGAAAGTAGGAGACTAGAGAAAACTTTGACAAAAAAGATACTAGAATTAAGTACAGAACCTAGTAATAACTGGGGATGAGGCAGTGGGAATTTTAGTTGATGGTAGGATACAGAATTCAGCAAAGGGTATAAACATGGAGCAACAATGGAGGTAAATAATGGGGACAAAGTGGCTTTAAAGAACAAAGATTTCAATAAGTAACAGGTAACAAAAATTTTGAAATATTAGAACAGTATGTAGAAGCATGAGGATTAGGTGAATAAAACATTTATTATGTTTATTAATTGATTAATTAGATGTTGTTTGTCACTTGATATAGCTCATTGTAACTGGTTCTTATACAAGGTGGATCCAAACATTTGAAGGAGTGTGTTTGCTGTAACAATGAGACATAGGGAAAGCAAGTCTCTTTTCTTTTATGAAAAAGAATGGAGGATTTTCTCAGCTATTGTGTTCTCCAGTCTTTTCAAAGGCCGATTCTCTTCTCCTTACCTGTGAGACCTACCCGAAGTCCCCAAATCAATCCTGACTTGAGTCTACTGCATTCCATTTCAGTAGGATCTAACGTTATAAGTCATCATTATCTTTTCAGCCAGACCCAGGAAACACTCCCTAGGAACTGATGCTATGAGAATCTAGAAATTAGAAAAAGGCCCCTCCAGAGATAAGAGATGACTTGTGGTAGGATTGTCACAAACTCCTTCTGCCAGCTCATGAACTTGGAGACCTTTCTCTCTTTGTGGAATAGGGATATAGACCTTTGAGGAGAGAGCACTTTCAAGGAGATCCTGATAACTCTTTACCTCTGAGGAGGCATGACTGAGCTAGTTCTGCAAGTTGAAAAAGAAGGTAGCAACTGGCACTAACTGGTGCTAGAAATAACTGCTGCTTTTATTTAACAGGTGGAAAGGGAGAAATGTGATGTGCAGAGTCTCAGTCTCAGTATCACAAAACAAAGAGTAGAAGGAGATGCTTCGAACTGAGAGACAACAGCTTAATAACTGGCACCCTCAACTACTCAAATTTTTCAATTTCAAACTCAGCAGTAATATCAACTCTTCATAGTACTTTTCTGAACATTATGAATACACATGGCAGAGATAGTTATTTGCCCATCAAAAATATATAGTTCTCTGCCATAATATTGCATTGTTATTGGAAAAAAGCTTACCAGCCAAGGGAACATTCTGCATCCCTCTTACAACTAGGTTGGAACTCATATGATTGATGAGTTCTGGACAAAGAATTTCGAAGGAAGAAGTTACATATTTTCTTGTCCATGTGCCAGTTAGATATCAAAGCACAGACACCTTTGGGAGATATGTAACAGCCTTTTTCCTGTATCACTTCTACCTTGCCTGTGGTTGGACTTTATGTGAGAATAAATTTTCCTTATGCAAATCCACTGAGATTTAGAATTTTCTCTCTTAAGGTATCTATTGTTATGCTAATATAGGAGTCTGTAATTTTTTTTTCTATAAAAATCCAGGTCCAGATAACAAATATTTTAGGTTTTGTGAGCAAGATTGTCTGTGTCTTAACTATTTAATACTATAATCACAGTATTATAGCTACAGACAATACTAAATGAACAAGCATTGCTGTGTTCCAATAAAATTTTATTTACAAAATTAGGGGTGGGGCCAGATTTGACCCATAGGCTATAGTTTCTATAATACAATAAACAAAACTAATGCCTGGGCCTTATTTTGTGTCTCCCATTAAGGATGAGTGTTGTTAATATTTAGGGTAGAGAAGGAGAAATTTTTATATAGAATCAAGGTTAAAGGAAGATGTCATTTTAAAATAAACTAAATTAAATGTGTAGGCAGAAGAAAGGACAAAATATGTACATGTAAGGTGTATATAAAAGAGGAAGGATACATTTAATTGATTAAGCAAGGACTTAGATAAAAGGGAGGACACGTGGTATATGGAAACTAACTTTGGACAAGAGTGAGACACTACTTGCTGGAAACAGAAGGAATGTTATTTGGGTGGGTGAAGAAAGGAAAAGCTTAGATAAGATAGAGAAAAATGGTTACTGAGGAGTAGAAGCTGAGATGGTAGATATCATTGGATACGCCAAGATAGTTGTTAGATAGAAGAGATTTTAGGACATATAATTTTAGAAAATTTTATAATGCA
Source organism: Neomonachus schauinslandi (assembly GCF_002201575.2). Classification (NCBI taxonomy): domain Eukaryota; kingdom Metazoa; phylum Chordata; class Mammalia; order Carnivora; family Phocidae; genus Neomonachus; species Neomonachus schauinslandi. The sequence continues at coordinate 10,681,485 of NC_058404.1, forward strand.
CATTAAGCTTTTTTAAATTGAAGTAAAATTCAAATAATATTAATCATTAGTGGAATTACTAGATCATGTGATAATTCTATTTTTAATTTTTTGAGGAACCTCCATAATGGCTATAACAGTTTACATTTCCTCCAACAGTGCACAAGGATTCCCTTTTTCTCCACATCTTTGACAACACTTGTTATTTCTTGTGTTTTTCATTTTAGCCATTCTGATAGGTGTGAGGTGATAAATCATTGTGGTTTCAATTTCCATTTCCCTGATGATTAGTGATGTTAAGCAACTTTTCATGTGTCTGTTAACCATCTGTATGTCTTTTTCAGAAAAACGTCTATTCAGGTCCTCTGCCCATCCTAGCCACAGCAATTAAACAAACAAAAAAGAAATAAAGGCATCCAAATTAACAAGAAAGAAGTAAAATTTTCATTATTTAAAACAACACAATACCATATATGGAAAACTCTAATGATTCCACCAAAAAACTACTAGAACTGATAAATGAATTCAGTAGAGTCACAGGATACAAAATTAATACACAGAAATCTATTGTATTTTTATACACTAATAATGAAGTAGCAGAGAGAGGAAAGGAAAACAATTGCATTGAAAATTGCACCAAAACAAAAAAATTCCTAGGAATGAACTTAACCAAGGAGGTGAAGGAACTGTACTCTGAAAATTATAAAAAATTGATGAAGAAAACTGAAGATGCCGCAACCAAATGGAAAGATATTCCATGCTCATGGATTGGAAGAACAAATATTACTAAAATGTCCATACTACCCAAAGCAATCTACAGATTTAATACAATCCCTATCAAAATATCGAAACTAGAACAATTAATCCTAAAATTTATATGGACTCTGAATAGCCAAAGAAATCCTGAGAAAGAAGAACAAAACTGGAGGTAACACAATCCCAGATTTCAAGATATATAATAAGCTACAGTAATCAAAACAGTAAGCTATCAGCACAAAAACAGACACAGATAGGTGCATGGATCAGAATAGAGAGCCCAGAAACAAACCCATGTTTATATGGTCAATTAATCTACAACAAAGGAGGCAAGAATACACGATGGGGAAAAGATAATCTCTTCAACAAATGGTGCTAGAAAAACTGGATGGGTACATGAAAAAAAAAAATGAAACTAGATGGAAACTCAAAATGGATTACAGACCTAAATGTGAGACCTGAAACCATAAAACTCTTAAAAGAAAACATAGGCAATAATTTCTTTGACACTGACATATGTAAACAAAATAATTGTGATGTACACTTAAAATGTCTTACAATCTAATTGTCAATTATACCTCAATAAAGCTGAAGTAGGAAGTAAAAATATAAAACCCCCAAAAAATGGATGGACAAAAAATTTAAGAACCCGAATATAATGTACTTTTAGTGTACCATAGAGTCAAAGAAGGATAGGACCAGCATTACTTACTTGAGGGTAAGTAAATAATGATAATGAGAATGCAGAGTCATGCCTAAGTAGGTGACATGAACTTCTCATGAAGTAATTCTAATGCTACTGGCAGATCAATAATTTGCAAATGAAAATGAGGTGGTAGTAATGTGATAACCCATATCACCATTTCTTTGAGTTAGGGGAGTGGGCGATACATTGTCCCTGATTTAGAGCAAAGAATTAAGAATTGATACAATGATTGCAAATGTTCAAGAGTGAAAATTTTGTTCACATGAGACTGCAGATCTCCTGAAGCAAAACAGAAGTAGAATAGACTCAACAAGGTTATTGACCAGCTAGGGAAACATAAGTTACTTAAGTTTCAGATACTGTCAAAAGATAAGTCGGAAGGAAGTTTGCCATAAGAGATGTGATTTCAGACTTGATAAAATGTAGATAAAATTAACTTGGATTTTCAGCATTTTTGTAACAGGTGATTTCTCTACTTTTCCTGAATTGTGACACTTTCAGTACTTGAAATCCTTTTGCTTTTGATATACTGTTTTGCCTTTAGAGCTTCCTAGTGATACAAGCAGTTTAGTGTTTTAGCCCCATTTTCTGGGTGAAGTAGCTGATGTCTACAGAGATAAGTAACACAGTGAGCTCCAGGTGACAAGGCAAGTAGTGCTCAGACTGAGATCTTGGACTTGTAATTGAATATCCCAATCAGGCCTTTATTTATTCTACATCAACACTACCTCCAAGGTATTAGGTATTAATCTTTGCCACAAATTGTGAAACATGTTTTCTGTCAAGTTTCTTTGATTTCATTGGTAGAAATCTACAGATACACCTTGCATAGGGGTTTCCAGAGTTCGTTTGAATTAAGTTTTATTGTTAAGTTATACAAATTGAAATCACTGTGGTTGATAAATTATTTTTCTCCTGAAAAAATAAGAGCTTATATGTTAATTCTTGAATAAAATGGAAACAGAAACCCAAAGAGAAGGGGGCAACAGATGTTTTCCTCTAAGAAAAATTGCCGCTGATTGCACATTTTCAGTCCCATGCAACAGACTGTGTCACACTTAGTGACAGATAACAATACAAAAATAATCCCAAGTCGTAAGACTTTTATGAAATGCCAGGTATGGCAAATGCGGAAAATGAGAAAAGAAAACACTCTGTATTCAGATGAGTGTTTCACAAATATTATTTTACCCTGAACACCATCTTTATCATATAGCATCTAGGCTGTTATACATTTATAACAGCAATTGAGAAGGGGCATCACAAAGATTGCTGTGCAGTTTGGTGATCACATATAACCAGAGCTAAAGTCCTGTGCATCAAAATATGTTTGGTATTAAGAAATACATTTGATACATTTGACTGATTATTGGAAAGTGAATCCGAAATGGCACGAAAGCAGGAATAAAATAGAAGTCTTAATAGATATTTGAATAAAAATATCTTAATTTATTACTGCAATCTTTGAAGAGACAGTACTACATTTGCTTGAAAACAGTATGAAAAAATATGGTTTTGCAAGTCATTTAGTTTGTGATATAATGAACCAAATGGCTTGCTGAAAATTTGGATGAATTCCAGTTCAACAGCCACTATTCAAATTGATAGTGACAGCTCATTCTGAGGAAAAAATGTTATTTTCAAATGATTGATATGAACTCAAAGGGGTGTGAAGAACTATAGTGTACTTTGTGCACAGGCGTTGTGACAGGTTGGCACTTCTTTAATTCCGATTTAAAACAAGCCAGAGCACTGCAGTTTCCAATGCCATTAAGCTTATATACCACATGAAATTATTTGATGCACTGGATTATTCCAAAAAGCAAAATGTGCCAAAATTTCAAAACTATGAGTCTGATTTCTGTATTAGATTGGCACATTATCTTCTAAAACTAATTCCAATATTTTCTTTCTTTAATAAGAGAGAAAACATGCATACATATTAATTAAATTTAATTATAACTTAGTAAATGCTCATTCTTTAATTGTGAAATCCAGAAGTGTACCAGGTGAAAGGAAATAGACTCCCTGCCATAAAAATAAAACATTAAATTCAACATCACAATAATGGGGTTATAACTCTATTGGATGACAAATGAGGCTACATGTAGATTGGTGGCAAAATTCTTCAATTCTGCCTATTTAGATTTTACTGATTTGGCATGTAAACATTTTAATTTCTTCATTGTATTCCCACAAAGACCAATTAGTATTTTTCCAATACAAAAGCAGTCAAAGGAGACTATATAATTTTGAGGGTAATGAGAAAAAAAAACAAAAAAAAACCAACTCTGATTTTTCAGTTTCCATTGTCACAAAGGGGATCTTACTATACTATATCCTAGGAGTAACTATTCTAGTAGTTATGACCTCCTAAAAAAACTGAAGATGAGGGGTGACTGGCAGCTCAGTCAGTAGAGCATCCGACTCTTGATTTCAGCTCAGGTCATGATCTCAGGGTCGTGAGACTGAGCCCCAATTTGGGCTCTGTGCTGAGCACCAAGTCTGCTTGTCCCTCTCCCTCTGCTCCTCTCCTGCTCACACGTGCTCTCTCTCCCTATCTCTAAAGTAAGTAAAACAAATAAACAAATAAATAAATAAAATTTGTAAAAAAAAAAGGCTTAAGGTGTTCTTTATTTAGTGAGATATTTTATATTGTCAGTTTATTTAAAAGCATTATAGGCCCCTTTTCCTAATTCATGGACTAATTGTCATAGACTCTTATATGCAATATTACCCTCCACACACACAGAAGGACCAGGACCACAGGTCAAGGAAGTATCTGTATTCATACTTTCAGGTATGAGTCAGTTATTTTCCAGTGAAGTGACAGAAATCCAAATCAAACATATTCAAAATCTAACTGGGAAGGTCAAGCTATAAATAACCTTAGACAAGACTTGAGAAAGATTCCAAAAATTTCCTGATGGGAAAAACAAAACAAAACAAAACTGTTCTTCAGGAATATTTCATCTGTCTTTTGGCTATGTGTGCCTATGTATAGAATCCATTCTCTTGAAAGAGGTCTCTACACAGTGGCACAAATAAACCCTAGAAAAGCTAGGTTTTCTTGTTAAATATTTAAAGACAAATATCTTTTTCTGTATTTCTTTCAATTCATTAAAATAAATCTTACTACCTCAGTTTTGGTCAAATGTCTTTTTCTCAACTAAAAGGGGATGGTACACATTGACCTGTCTCAGAATTCTACCATGATGTTTCTTATATTGAAGGCTGCATTTGTAAATCACATCAATGTACAGGAGGGACGATTCTCAAAATAAATGAAAGGTTCTATTATCAAAGGAAAGGAGAGGAGTAATAGATGTTTTGAAAGAAGCAACAGAAAGCTAAATTATCTGCCTGATTAGCCTCTGTAATACTATTTTCTCCTTCAATGTCTGAAATTCCCATTTTTTAAATCTCACATTTATGTTGTTGCAAATCATCATCTCCAAAGGAACACTGTAAAATTTTTATATTGTGCATTGAAAAAGAAAAGAAGTTCATGTGTTGAAGTAGAGATTTCTAACCAAAAATAAAGTAATATTCATTTATTAATATACCAGCACAGATGGACCCAATCTTATTTTACTCTTTATATATACAACAGAACTGTTATTTGTCAAAGCTCAGAATTGTTTTAACTGGGTGCATGGGAATTGGGGACTTTGGAAGAACAACTTCAATGGAACCCTTCATCCAGATCAATCACAAATCACTAAAATCTTAAAGCTATTTTCAATGAAATGAATATGTGAAGATAAATGTCTAGAATTTTAAATTTGGTTTAAAACCAAATGACGTAAAATATATAAGTTCAATACTTTTATTTTTCGCTGTGCACATTATCGTATTTCATCATTGTACTTTTTATACTGTTTGAAGCAAGCCATTTAAAAATATACATAGACCAATCACATAAATCACATGTTCTATAAAGGCCACCAAATCACCCATTCTTCCACACATAGACACATAAAACTAATTTCTTCATTATAGTATTACTCTAATTAATATAAACATCAACGTGAGTTTATGCTTAGAAGCTCAGAGCACATACATATTCACCACCTTAATCCATTAATCTCTGTTTCACTTAAAAAGTCTGAATCAACATAATCTGAAATTTCAGGTACATTAAAAAAAAAAAAAAAGCCAAGGAATATGGCAAAGAGGAAAAACCAGCAAAGCTTGTAAAGGCTGAGCTCAAAATAGAAATATTCAACTTGAACTTTAAAAAGCAAACTTGATAGATTGTGAGGTATATTTGCTTTTGGAAGGCTTAAGCTGTGTATCCAGCACAAATGCACCAGACAAGTCAAAATTCCATTGACCTTGGCAATGTCTGAAGGGAAATGTATTCATAGAGATCAGCTGTGTTGAAATTAATCTCTTCTGTTGATAAAATAAAAGTGATGTTTCTTTCTCCCCCGCCCAAAAAAAGAGAGAGAGATTTTGGCTTCTGTGTTACCTACGATGCTTGGGGCAGAAAAACTCATCACTGTGGCATTGTGGTCTTTAAAAAAGATCTCATTTACTATTTGTCACAGTAAGTCAATCATGGAATATCAGTGCAGTGAGGCAATTTAGCAATCTATGTTCCTGCTAATCTCTCCTTCAGAGTCTACAAAGGGCAATGCTGAGTATTTAAGTAACTTTTTACACTGCATTGTGGGAAAATTTTATTTCATTCTTTGAAGCATGTGTGATATGGAAACTTCAAATTTTACTTTACCTGAGATTGAACTATGTATTTATGAGCAGACTTTTTAACATTGCTTTAAAAGTTCAGAGTGGGAGCCTCAGGAGAGGGGAAATAAAGCAAAAATAAAAACAAAAACAAAAACATAAAACACATTCTAGTCTATTTTTTTCTTAAATGCACTTTGCATTTTAGGACAATTGAAGTTTGAGAGCAAAATTATAGGCATACTACAGAGAATTCCCATATACCCTACATTGAAATTCTTCTATTATCAGTATCTTACATTAAATATTCTATTTGTTACAATTAATGAAACAATATTTTACATTATTGTTAACTAAAGCTCATACTTTATTCAGAATTCTTTAGTTCTTACTTAATATACTTTTATTTTCTGTTTTAAGATCCCACTCACCATACTGCATTACCTTTAGTTGTCATCTTGCTTAAGTTTCTCTTGACTGTGACTGATTCTTAGACATTTCTTGCTTCTTATATCCTTCACAATTTTGAGAAGTACTGGCTCAAGTATTTTGTAGAATGTCTTTCTATTGGGATTTTCTGGTATTTTCCTTATGATTATACAGGGCTTTGAGCATTTTAGAGGAAGACTACAGTGGTAGAGTATCATTGTCATCATGCATGAAAAGATGCTCCATTTCTCTAATTAAAAAAAAAGGAATTTGAAACCATAATTGTTATATTGTAAGTGGTGAAAATTAAAGAGACAGACAATGTTCATCTATTTTGTTTCTTAAATTCCACATATGAGTGAAATCATGTGGTATTTATCTTTCTCTGACTGACTTATTTCGCTTAACATTAATTATACTCTCTAGCTCCATCTACATGGTTGCAAATAGCAAGATTTCATTCTTTTTGATGGCTAAGTATTCATATATATATATATATATATATATATATATATGAATATATATGGCCACTGAAGTCTACATTTACATGTAAAAATAGTAAAATATACAGGAGAGTTTTAAAAAATAGTCAGGGGAAGAGCTACATAAATGCAACGAGTCTATAGCTGTAATTCATTAACTCCAGTAAAGAAAGAGTAAGAAATGAAAATTTAGATTTTTTTGAAACAGCAGAGTCATGTCTACCCAAAGAATAATTATGACAATAACTATCTAGGATTATCTGGTATTTTCTAGTAAATAGCACCTAAAATAACTCTGCATTAAATTTATAATCATCTAAAACCCCAATTCTTATTTTGGTCATGCCTTTTGGGTAAAGAAATGATATTTATACTTTTCAATTCAGAGTATATTCTCTTAAAAGTTAGATACAGCACATTTATTTTAGTGAGTCCTATGAGATCTCTAGATTGCCCTATTTCTTATTCTACAGTAATAGATGTACCACAGCATTCTTAATAAAATAAATACGCTAGGCATCTATGGTTACTTCGCCAGTCTGAGAACATGGTTTCTATACATACTAGCTGATAAACTTGGGCGTGTACCTCAACCATGATTATGTCAGTTTCCTTACTAATAAAATGGGGATTATTATTATTATCACCTATTTATAAGTTTATGCTTCAAAAATGAATAAATATATCTAATTAACTGGAGATTAACATATACATAATGCATAGGTTGCAACTTTTTAAAGCTATAGTAACATAACCTGCATCTAATACTACAATTAACAGTGAACAATAATGATTTGAATCCAGGCAGTTAGATGCCAGAGCCTGAATTCTCACGAAATAGGCAATCCTCTTCTTCTGATAGTTCAATCTGTAATAGGCATCTTTAATATACATGACTTAGTTTCATACACATCCAGTATTTTATTGCAGAAAGTATGACCATTAATATAGGTTTTGTACTGACCATAGTCTCTAAGTTGTTTTTATGAATATAGTTATGGTATCAGACTGTTTATTATCAGTTGCTTCTCATAAAATTATAGAGCATGAAATAAATTCCAGTTGTTTGGATTCCCAATAAAAGTGATTTCTCAGTAGCTGCTATTAAAAAACAAAAGAATAAACACCATATCCTAAATTATATTTCAGAATAAGCACTGTAGGTAAGGTAATTTTCTGTTGTTTGCCAAATGTAAATTTGAAATTCATGCAGTGAGTTGGTGGCAGAACTAAAGCTAGTCTTGTGAATGTTGAACTATCAGTGGAACAGTTAAAAGAATTGCAGCCTGGGGCGCCTGGGTGGCTCAGTCGTTAAGCGTCTGCCTTCCGCTCAGGTCATGGTCCCAGGGTCCTGGAATCGAGCCCCGCATCGGGCTCCCTGCTCAGCGGGGAGCCTGCTTCTCCCTCTCCCGCTCCCCCTGCTTGTGTTCCCTCTCTTGCTGTGTCTCTCTCTGTCAAATAAATAAATAAAATCTTTAAAAAAAAAAAAAGAATTGCAGCCTTTAAAAAAACCTCACAGTCCTATTAACACATTGAATGCAGTTATTTCAGTCAGAATCCTAACCAGTTAAATAAATCTCTTTCTAACTCAGTGTAATGATGGCTTTCATTTTAGTGCTTTTGTCACCCCTTTATTAGATATTTTAGTTCATGTCAAAGAAAAGTGATTTTATTTGGTATTACAAGCTCTTTGTATTAAGAATAATATTGAACTTTTGAGTTGAGTATACTGATGCATTAGCCATGGCATTCCATTTTTGGCAAGACTGTTAGTTAATCAAAGTGAATGAAAAAAGAAACTAACCTTTTTCTAAAACAATGTAACCCATTCAAGAAAAGATGGATGACAAAATAAGTTCAATATATTGATTTGATGTCTTTTTCCAGTTGAATCTGAATCAAAATCTTGAAAGTTTAGCTTCTACCGCATTGTATAAATAAGTACATTAGTTTCAATTTATGAAGAAACGTGGAAATTTCTTTTGTTCAACTGAGTAGTCACATAATCAATCTGCTGCCAAGGACTAAAAATAAGAGTCTTTTTTATTTTTCCCATGACTTTATTTTTATCATTATAACTGGACAATTGTGAATACTTCAGTCAACTATGTAAAATTTCAAGCATTCTATGCAAATTTAAAACTTTAAGCATTCCCAACCTCTACACCATAGAAAATATACGAATACTGCAAAAGTACAAGAAACTTGAGTTCACTGTAACTTACTTCTTTGAGAAAAAAATCATAAGAACTTACAATTTATGTGATATTTCAGTCATTTGAGGTTTCAAAGATTAATAAAGTATATTAATTTTCCTCAGGAAGTTGAGGAAGATATACAGATGACAGATATGTAACTGACTAGCACATTCAGATCTCTAGTTTTGAGATTCTGAACTCAATATTTGTGGGACATCTCCTGTTGGATGTGCTAATGATAACCAAAATTCAACATGACAAAAAGTAAGTTCATTTTCTCTTTTTTGACCACGAACCTATTCCTTAGCTCAAACCCACTTCATGCCTGCTTTTGCTAATTTCAGGCAATGGCACCAATTTCCACCCAATCATGAAAACTCATATTCCAGAAATGGTCCAGGTCTCTACTTATATCGGTAAGCTTAGCCAACAACTTACTGACTCCTATTAAATTAGCTCTTGAGTATCTCTCAAGTATCTTTTCACCTAATTATCCCTACAGTTGATTATTTACTTTAGATCGGTCTTCATCTTGAATCTCCAGGACTACCACAAATAGGAGAATGATCAAGGCAAAACACAAAATAAACCATAGCCTTTCTTTTTGTGAAACATTAAGTAGACCATCTATGACCTAATTATTTATATTTCTCTAGTCTAATCTTGATATTAATAGCTCCATTTGCATCTCAAACTTTAATGAATCTAAAACTTCTTGTTTCAAAAACAAACTAAAATATATAGTACACAGTGTCATTACCAGGCTGGTTACTCTGTATAAGATGCTTTCCCCAGTCAGTGGCCTCTGATGCATCCCTGTTCACCCAATAGTTTTATACACATGGCATTTTTTTTTTTGCATGTGAAAATTTCCCTGATCTTTCCATAGAATTTATAATCTTTCCTTAGTATAGTTCCCCCATTCTATAAACACTTTAACATTGTTTATATGGGGACCCAAGTTTGCTGACATTATATTCAGATATACAGAGAACACATCTTCCGTCTTTCCTTTTTTCTTTATGTATCTAAACCATTTTATTTCCCTCAAGTTTTCTCACCATGATAGAAGTGATTAGTATTGTTCTAATTCAATAACTCACATAGGCCCATAAGGAAACTTACAGCGTCTTAGGTAAAACATATTTCTTTTCAAATTTCCACATATATCTTATTGCTACTTCTCAAGATATGGAGTGAATTCACAGTAGACTCATATGACTTACTTAACCTTGTGATGGTAAAGTTAAAATAGTATCCCACTGTTATTTTCAGTAGCCTCTGATAAGGAATGACAGATCTAGGTTTTCTCTGAGTAGATATCTGCCTGTATCATGTGATGATGTCATTAGCTGATGGATCCCATGTCCAATGACAGAATCGTATTCTACTTTGTATGGCCATCTACCCTGACATGATAGCTAACATCAGCTGCCACTGTTTCTGCAGTCTCCCTTGACTCTGCTGATATAATCTCTGTTTGCCTTCTTGGGTCTGCTGTGATTTCCATATTATCATGAAAAAGGAGGTTCACTCAGCTTTTGGCAACAGAGCTACCCCTATGAAAACTGTCCTCTCCCAGGTGAATGTTATTCACATAATCAAAAATGGAGAGAAATTTAGAATAGTTAAAGCAAGGTTCTCCTTCTGTATTACCAAACTAAATAAGATTCCATAAATGTGTCCACAACAAGGTGGTAGCAGAGAACTAAACAAGAAGAAAGATGGGAACTTTGTTCCTCAGGCATTTTCCTTAAATCTTACAATATTACTCCATCCCACCTTTTATGAACAGAGAGGAGTTCCAGACCTGGGTTGTATTATAGGCCAATGTTTGTTCTCTCTTCTTTTTTTACATTCTTACACGTGACAAGAAAAGAAAATCTCCCTATCCCCACTGCCCTTCCTGCCTGATCGTGACCTCCATCTCATAAAACTCTAGTATAATCAACAATTACAACCAAGAGCTAATGAAATTAAGAAAAGACATTTCCTTTTAAACCGCTTAGATTTCAAGTCCATGATTCTATAGTTCAAAATCACATTAAAACAATGAATTGTCAATTCTATATGATGGACATACATTCACTTAAGCATCAATGAGTTGAATGCTCCAAGGCAACAAGATTTATAGATTATAAAAACAACTGAGAAGTATATAATGCTCTCATCTTTAAACAAAATCAGGCATAAGCCTGAGTATGAGGGAATATTTTTCCTAATTTACATCTACAGAGTATATATATTAAATATATAATATATAAATCATAAATATATAATTACATATCATATATATCAGGAATATATATATAGAGAGAGCATATATTATAAGAAATGTCCTTTTCTATTTAATTTATATATATTCTGTTGTATCTAGGATGTTCTTCCAATTACTTTATTTTGAACAACAAAGTACTGTTCAAGGAATACTTGCTGACATTACCTGAATTAAGGAAATTTGGGGATATGTCTGTAGCTGTCAATTGCCAGGATTAGTAAAAAAAAAGAGGCTAATAAACGTCCTTCAGTTACATATTTCTAGTTTATTTCATTGTAGTTGGAAAACATATACTAACATACAGCAAAAATACTACAGCACAACGATTAGCAGCAAAAGCTTTGAAGTCAAACTGTCTTAACTCAAAAATTGGCCCTGTTATGGGGTCTGTAGGTAAAGTTAGGAAAATATTAAACTTTATATTCATCATCTGTAAAATGTGGATAGTATTATTAATTATCACAGTATATTGTTCTCAGAACTAAATGAATTATATACATCAAGTGCTTACAATATCCCCAGGTAAAAATTACTTAATAAATGTTAAATATAAATAGCACTTCCTCATTCAAGAATGAAATTTGTTTCCCTAATACTTTTACCTTTACTTTCTTTTAAAGAAAAAAGAAAATATAACTATATAAATTTTCAAATATTGAAGAGAGTTGTTAACTCAGCTTATCATACAGTTTTAAATTATTCATCACTCCTGTTTTCCATTTATAAATAAACCCCAATTAGTCTAAAACACTCAAGGTGTTTATGAAGAATAAAACCCAGTCATCCTGGCTTGATTTTTGACTATGCATGTTAAATACCAATAACATCTTTTTTTTTCTAGATATTAAGGGTATTATAGATCACGCTGAAATTTTGTGACAGACACAGGACTCTGTAAGGCAAAACAAAAGCAAAAACAGGAATCTCACTACAATGAGTCGCCTTGTGTCCCCAGTTCCCTACTGATTTTTCTTCTTTCCCCCAATTTTCAGAGTCTTCTTCTGATTGTTTTATATATAATTTCATGGATTTTTATTTGTATTAAGATGAAAGAAGTAAAATGTGTCCATTGCATTATTCTGGAAGTATAAGTCCTGTAAAATCCATTTAAGCATAAAAATCCTGAAGTTATTTTTACTTGTGTTGCTATTAAGCTATATTTTCTTCACTGAGAGTTGGATGCTTAACTGACTGAGCCACCCTAAGTACCCCGAAAGTTAAAATTTTTAACATATATTTTTACCAGATATCTTTGTTGTGCTTTCTTGTAAATGTCATCTTCAAATTTGATATTTTCCATAGATTTATTCAAATTATTGATATAATTTTGAACAGATGTAAGACAAAACTCCAAATAAAGTCATCATTATTGCATTTATTTATGCATACAACCAGCAATTGCTTTTGAAACACTTTATAATCATCAGTTATTGTATAAACTAATGACCCTAAAAATCTAAAAATCTACAAAAACACAAGAACAAAAAAAAAAAACTTCTACCCCAAAAAAGTTTGTATCTTGAGTCAATGAGGAAGAGAAGTGCTTACACACATACCCCCACACACATTTTAGGAAATATGGAGGGAATACTATTAAAATAAACCATATACAACTTATAAACTATGTGGTTGTATAGGAGAAAAAAGGATTTCCAAGACGTGGAAAAGAGGGGCGCCTGGGTGGCTCAGTCGTTAAGCGTCTGCCTTCGGCTCAGGTCATGATCCCAGGGTCCTGGGATCGAGCCCCGCATCAGGCTCCCTGCTCCACGGGAAGCCTGCTTCTCCCTCTCCCGCTCCCCCTGCTTGTGTTCCTTCTCTCGCTGTGTCTCTCTGTCAAATAAATAAATAAAATCTTTAAAAAAAAAAAAAAAAAAGACGTGGAAAAGACATTACACATAGTTTGCTGACTGATAGAGACTAGGACCTATAATCTCATGATAAATTCCCACATGCACGTGTATGAAAGAAGCTTTCAATTTCTGAGAACTTTAATATTAGTGGTAATATTAAGAGTATATTAGTGGAAGCAGGATGAAAGAGTATACTGAATACTGCTGGAATGACTATTTCCTGAAATTGAAGGCAAACTTACACAGGTGAATGTTATTATGATTTTCTTTAGGTTTAGTGAGAGGAAATAATATTTTACATGATTACCTAATTCAGACTTCATTGAACTGGATTCAAACCCTGAACTATCTTATTCCAAAATACAAGTTCTTAATTGCATATCATATTGTGTCCTCCACATATAGCAATTTATATGGAATCAACAAATATCACATGTGATCTCTCTTGTTAGGGAAAGATTTGTTTGATGGTACATTGGCTTTTCTAAAAGAGGGGGTATTTTGCATATCTTTTAATCACTATTCCCTCAATATCATTTCTCCAGATTGAAATTTTTTTTTAAAGAGGTTAAACATAAGATTATAGTCCCCAGCAAATGATTGCTTGAAAACTGTTATAAGATATTCACTGAACACTTATTCAGGGACTAATACTCTTCCATAAAAACTGAACAGTCTAAAAATAAAAGCATCTGGAACTGAAGAACATCTAATGTATATGAGGAGATAAGCCTTAAGAGTGTCTCCAGGCAGGGCAGTCAAAATTAACTTCAGATAATGGTTTTGAATTTACTTTACTGCACAGTTGACTTAAGAATGAGCTCACAAAGTTCTGTTTTATAAAGCACGGCTGAATTCGTTTTACCTTGAGCAATTTTGAATGCAGGTATAAACTGATGCCTGCCTGAGCCAACATAAAGATCTTAGTAAAGCCCATAGAGAATTTCAAAGGAAAAAGAATGATCAAGAATGTCAAATACCCACAGAAGAGTTTAATTAAGATAAGGACTAAAGAGTGCTCAATGTATTTGGTAGTAAAAGTTATTGATAACCTTAGTGAAAAAAGTTTCACTGGAAAGTTGAGTACGGGAGTCTGATTAAAATGGGTTAAATAATGAATGGGAGGTAAAAAGGTAGTCTGGAAGCAAAGGTTTCTCTTTTTAAAGCTTGCTATAAAAAGAGTTGTGGGTTCATGACAGAATTCTTTTTTCTTTTCTTTTTTTTTTTAAGTCTTAAAAACTTAAACACATTTATGTGCTCAGGGAGAGAAACTGATTGGAAAGGAAAAGATACACAATGAACTAGAAATTTGATGTACTTACTTTGCTAAAAAAGACAAAAGGTCAGTCTCTACCATACAGAGACACGACTTTACTTTGCATAGGCAGATATTTATCTCTTTGGAGAAGGCAAAATGAAGAAATCAGGATGGATACACAATAAGATAAACTGGTGTATGAGCGAGTAAATCATGGGCTATATGCCTAAAAACCTCTGTCATAGGAAGCAAGGTTGTCATCTGGTTTTGAGAAGGATGAAGGTGAGGTTGAAAAGATTAGGAAATATATCTATATATTTTTACATTTTATTATGTTTTATTATGTTATGTTAGTCACCATAAAAGTACATCATTAGTTTTTGATGTGATGTTCCATGATTCATTGTTTTCATATAACACCCAGTGCTCCATGCAATACATGCCCCCCTTAATCCCCACCACTGGGCTAACTCATCCCCCCACCCCCTCCCCTCTAGAACCTTCAGTTTGTTTCTCGGAGTCCATAGTCTCTCATGGTTCGTTTCCCCCTCCGATTCCCCCTCCTTCATTTTTCCCTTCCTTCTCCTAATGTCCTTCATGCTATTCCTTATGTTCCACAAATATGTGAAAGCATATGATAACTGACTTTCTCTGTTTGACTTATTTCACTTAGCATAATCTCCTCCAGTCCCATCCATGTTGACATAAAAGTTGGGTAGTCATCCTTTCTGATGGCTAAGTAATATTCCATTGTATATATGGACCACATCTTCTTTATCCATTAGTCCCTTGGATGCCTCTTAAGGGCACCTCAGCTCTTTCCACAGTTTGGCTATTGTGGACATTGCTGCTATTGAACATTGGGGTGCACATGGCCCTTCTTTTCACTACATCTGTGTCTTTGGGGTAAATACCCAGGAGGGCAATTGCTGGGTCATAGGGTAGCTCTATTTTTAATTTTTTGAGGCACCTCCACACTGTTTCCCAAAGTGGCTGTACCAACTTGCATTCCCACCAACAGTGTAAGAGAGTTCCCCTTTCTCCACAACCTCTCCAACATTTGTTGTTTCTTGCCTTGTCAATTTTTGCCATTCTAACTGGTGTAAGGTGGTATCTCAATGTGGTTTTGGTTTGAATTTCCCTGATGGCTATGATGATGAAAACTTTTTCATGTGTTTGTTAGCCATTTGTATGTCTTCTTCGGAGAAGTGTCTGTTCATGTCTTCTGCCCATTTTTTGACTTGGTTATTTGTTTTTGGAGTGTTGAGTTTGAGAAGTTCTTTATAGATCTTGGATATCAGCCCTTTGTCTGTAGTGTCATTTGCAAATATCTTCTCCCATTCCGTGGGTTGCCTCCTTGTTTTGTTGATTGTTTCCTTTGCCGTGCAGAAGCTTTTTTATCTTGATGAAGTCCCAAAAGTTCATTTTCCCTTTTGTTTCACTTGCCTTTGGAGATGTATCTTGAAAGAAGTTGCTGTGGCCGATATCGAAGTGGTTACTGCCTATGTTCTCCTCTAGGATTTTGGTGGATTCCTGTCTCACATTGAGGTCTTTCATCCATTTGAGTTTATCTTTGTGTATGGTGTTAGAGAATGGTTGAGTTTCATTCTTCTTTATATAGCTGTCCAATTTTCCCAGCACCATTTATTGAAGAGACTGTCTTTTTTCCATTGCATATTTTTTCCTGCTTTGTCAAAGATTATTTGACCATAGGGTTGAGGGTCCATATCTGGTCTCTCTTTTGTGTTCCATTGGTCTAAATGTCTGTTTTTGTGCCGGTACCATGCTGTCTTAATGATCACAGCTTTGTAATGTAGCTTGAAATCAGGCAACGTGATGACCGGAAATATATCTTTAAAACTTTATGATGGTATTTAAAAAAAAAAAAAAAAAACTTACCATGGATTTCGTTAGTAATACTTCTTTGACTTTTTCTAAGAGTCTTTGCAATTGAGAATGTGATAATCAGAGTGCTATAACCCATCACATCATTTTTTTTCCACAATAACCACTGGTATAGTAAAGGCTAATGGTTAAAAATCCATGATTTCTTTGGAGTTTTATAGGGACTTGTGCTTTCTGGACTTTATTATGGCTCAAGATGAACAGTCCAACACAGTTTATCCAATGCTATGCATCCATAAATTGGTCACATATATAAAAATGAAATGGTATTTTTATCTATTTGTACACTTTTCCTTGCCTATAATAACTTCAGGAACTCTATTACAAAAAGGGGTGTAAGGGTAAGACAAGATTTTCAGCTCTTGACCACAGTGTCAGTACTATAATGAGTACATTCCTTAAGAGTTTTAGGACTTAGAAAAGAAGAGAAAACAGAGACAAAGAGAGTTGAAAAAAGAGGAGTGAAAGCCCTAGAAGTGTGAATACCGCTACTGAATCAGCTGATAGCAGTCAATGTGTAAGAGAGTGGCAAGGATAAGTGGCTGACATCAAAGACTGATGCATTTGATTTCAAATGTCAGAGGTGGGGTGATGAAAAAACAAGGTCTTAAGTATAATCATGGTTGTTAACCCTAAGTCCCCCACCTCATGTTTCCCACTTCCTAGTTCCCAAGCACTTCTATAACCTCTTCCCCTTGAGTGTGGGCTTCACCTAGTCACTTGCTTTTAATGCATAGAATATGGCAGCAGAGATGATATTATTAGCCCCCTCCTCCTCTTCCTCTCTCTCTCTCTCTTTCTCCCCCTCTCTCTCCCTTTCTCCTTTTCCCGTTCTCTCCCTCAAAATGTTGTGAGCTGCCTTGTGGAGAAGTCTCCCTGTTATGTGGACCACAAAAATTATCTCAAGCGAAAAGTCAAGAATGACTTGAGGCCTGCCCACATCCCCGTGAGTGACCTTGGAAGCAGGTCCTCCCCCAGGCACATCCTAAAGAGGCTGGAGCTCCAACTGACAACTAAGTGACAGCCTGTGACAGACCCTGAGCAAGAGGCATCCAGTCAAGGTTCAACCAGACTTTCAATCTACAGAAACTATGAGTTATTAATTGTTGTTGTTTTAAGCCACTAAATTGTTGGATAACTGGTTATACAGCAAGGGATAAATACACGTGTTGTGAACAGCTGAAATGGAGTGGAAGGGAATGAATAGAACTGATTGGCTAAAAGTTCTATAAGGTAGGATTTTTAAAAGATGATCATCACGGGTCATGATGAACTAAGATAAGTGGCCATAATATAACATGAGAAAAAATATTCCTATCAACCTCACAACAATTGTGAGGACTATTTTGGATATTGCATTGAATTCTTAGCAAATTAACATATCAATCAAGAAATATTAGTGATTGGCATAATGTTGCTTATTATCTGAAGGGGCTTAAAAGTAATATCATTTTCTATCTATCTTTACTAGAAATTTATTTGAGATAGGCTAAGAATAATAAGGCATACACATTATAAAATAGAACCTTTATTATTGTTAATATTATTGCTTTCTTTTATGTGGGAAGGTGATATAGTTGAGTGGCAGTAACTGATTCTAATATCAAATCCCACAGACAACTTACTCACCCAAGTATAGGTAGCTCCCGATGATTTTGGGCATCCCCATGTACAATCAGCTTGTATAAAATTTGTGCTCTGAAGAACAAAATGTGGGCTCCCAGCAATCTGACTTACAAAATTAGAGAAGAAGAAGTGGACTGAGCGACACATTCCTAAGTCCACTCTGAAACTCACTGACAAAATACCACTCATCTTCCTATAAATAAAGGAGGACGGAAAGGAGACATCAGATATTCTTCTAATGACATATTCTCCATATGAAAAAAAACATTAAGAGTAAGGGATAATTTACCATTATCCTTACAATGATTATATTTATTTTTGTATGCTGTTGGAAACTAGCATAGGCTTTATAAAATTATCTGTTCAGTAAATAATTTGAAGAAAGTATGAATGAACAACCAAAATATTATAAATTAAGATGATTAATAATAATAAATTAAAATACAAGATAAATTGTGGCTTCTGTTTTAGATGGAGACAAAACAAAACTAGAAAGTATGCCAGTCCCACCCATAAAACAAGAAATGCCAGATAACTTTGAAAAAGCAAAATTTTCTTGAACCTCTCAGAAAAAAGAATGAGAAGAACAGGGTAACTAAATCTGAAATCTAAGGAAAGACAGGCAACTCCAAGGAGTTACAAACCACAAGCATTTGCACACCTCCAGAAGATGCCATGTGATATACAAACTGCTAAGAATAAAGCAGGTAATATTTTCAAAAAATTATTAAAGACAAATGTGGGCCATTATGAGGGTACATAAACACTGGAAGCCTCAGATCCAAGAGCCACATTGACTCCCAGGCTCTTGTCCATGAACCTAATTGGATAGTTATGGACTGCATGTTTATGTCACCCCTAGATTTATATGTTGAAATTCTAACCCTAGTGTGATGTTGTTAGGAGGTAAGGCATTGGGAGGACATTAGGTCATAAGGGTAAAGCCCTCATGAATGAGATTATTGCCCTTATAAGCAGAGACATGAGAGAGCTCTCTCTCTTGCTTGCGCTCTCCCTCACTCTCTCTCTGTCTCCCTGTTATGTGGTTGTACAAGGAGAAGACAACCATATGCAAATCAGGAAGCAAACTGTCACGGGACACAAGATCTACCAGCACCCTGATCTTGTACTTTTCTGCCTCCACAACTTCTCATTACATGAGAAATAAATGTTTGTTGTTTAAGCCACCCTCCATGGTGATTAATTATAGCAGCCTGAAATGACTAAGACAGGTATGTACGAGGAAGACTGGAATCAGGATGAAAGGCCAGAGCAAGGATCCCTTGTTGTATAAACCCAGAGGAGGGGAGCAGCACATGCTGTTGGAAAGACACAACACTTCAGAAGAATCCTCTTTCCTTTCTTCCCTATGACACACAGCCTCAGGATACTGGCAGAAGAGTAGCAAACCCTGTTGCCCTTGGAACTCAGGTGGAGATCCACTGCAGCTGAGAGAAGAGATCAGAAAGATACTCCCTCTACTCTTAGGAGGTGAATGGAGAAACCTGGGCTCAGTCCATTAAAGTCACTCTACAAGTGGAGCAGGGAATGGATCATTGAGACAACCTCACCCCCATGACTCAGGGATACAAAGTCTCTCTAAGTCTGAAGCTGAACTAAGACAACAGGAAATTTATTATACCCCCTTGCTTATCCCCACCCTCAGGTTAGCAAGTACTAAATGACAACACCATTTACTGTCGAGGAAATTCATGAGCATGAATCATACTCTTTCTGAAGAGTAATCACAAAGGGAAAACCTAAAACTGAAGGTAAAGCAGCATTCCTAAAATTTTCAAGCAAACCAACTCCCGCACTAAAAACAAGGTAACATTAGAGAAATTTGAAGCCTATGGTATGGTGCAAGTAACCACAGCAACAGAACCAACAAGCCACATAAAAACCTGGCAGAAGAAAGAAATATGTCTGTCTGCAGATATTGATACTATATACCTAAGTCTTCTAAGCTTACAGAAAATATCCAAATTCAACCAAAAAATACAAAACACATAACGAAATAAGAAACAGAATACACTCTCAGTAGGGAAAGTAATTAACAAAACCAGTCTTATTTATGCCCTAGTTGTTGAAAAAATCAGAGACAAAAACTTTAAAAACTTATGAGAAGTACCTTAAACACTCTAGTGGAAAAGGTGAACATGTGTGTAAATAGATGGGCATTTCAGTACAAAGATAGAAACGATAAGAAATAAATGAGATAGTGGGAGGAAAATGTGATTTTTCAGTCACAGAACTCTACATGCTAACTGATACACTCTTCCCCTGTAGAACAACTTGAAAGAGCTAAGGATCACATCTGAAAATCTCTTTATATAATTGGTTTATATTTAGTAGGGGGTCTTTATTCCTTTATATATATGATGAAATAATAGCATGAAATTCAGGTGTAGTCAAACAATCAGCTCTCAGAAACACTTCTAAGTGTGTGCATATTCTGTGCCCATCTCTCAGTGCAGATGGTCCACCTGGGATTTCCTATCAAGTTTCCCACACCCACTACATGCCTTAGAGTGTGTTTTCTAGGGTGACTGAGAGGTCCTCTCTTCCTTTTGTGAACCACAATAGGCAAATTAGAATTTTTACTGAGATTTGATACATATTTTATGGAAGAGAGAAGGTCTTTATTTCTCTAGGATCACTAGTTAGAAGGGTTATGCAATCTTAGATCTTCCAAACCTTCTTTGCCCACATGTGGAATGTGACTGAAAAAGAAACAGCCAGAGGAAAGTAGCACCAAACAGAAGGAGAAAGTTAGAAAGATAACCCTTTATAATATTTTTGTCTGGGGTCTTTATTTCCTGGCTTGCCAGAAAAAGCCTGCATTTGAATAAAGATTTGGAATAAGCTTGATAGTTCAAATAAAATTACAAAAACTATAGGGCTTATTTTTTTTAAAGATTTTTATTTATTTATCAAGAGAGAGAATGATAGAGCAAGAGCATGAGAGGGGGGAGGGTCAGAGGGGGAAGCAGACTCCCTGCTGAGTAGGGAGCCCAATGTGGAACTAGATCCTGGGACTCATCATGACCTGAGCCGAAGGCAGTCGCCTAACCAACTGAGCCACTCAGGCGCCCAGGGCTTATTTTTTTTAATCTTGGAAATTTTTTAGCAAAACAGAAAACAGAGAACCAATAAAAATAGAAGTGAGAATTTTTTTGGTAAGTACATTTTACTAAATAAAAATGTACAAATCTTAAAACACACCAGAAAACAAGTTGTATGATACTTTACTAAATAAAAATGTACAAATCTTAAAACACACCAGAAAACAAGTTTCATATTTGCTACAAATATGAAAAGGATTTCATTTCCACACCAAATACTTCTGATATCAACAATAATGAAAAATGTTAACTACACTGGAATTTAAAATTAAATTAAATTAAAAAAATAATAAAAAATGCAAAATTTGTAAAATACACAAAGAAGCCTTTCAGGCAAAAGATAATACAGATAGCAAATGAACATACAAAAAATTCTCTAACTCAGTAATATAGTAATTGCAAAATGAAATTAGTGGTTCTTTCTTATGGTTTGGATTGGAGAACACAATTTATAATATGTAGTATTTATTATGCATAGACATTAAGCCAAAAATTATCTTTCTTGAAATTTATTCCAAATCCTTTTTATACATGCATATAACAAAAGCAAGATCAAGACATTCTTTATGACATATTTATAATAGCAAATGTTAGGAACACTTAAATATTTATTAATAGGTGAATATTCAATCAATTATAATATCTTCACATATGCGTTTCAATAAAACAGTTAAAATACTTAAACGTATTTACATGAACTGTCCTGAAAATATTTCCAAGTTTTCAAATTAATTGAAAAAATATATATAAAACAACATACTTTACAATTTTATGTTAAATATATATCTTGGAAACTTTATATTTCTATGTATACACATATTTAAGGGCAAAGAAAAAGTACTAGAAATATAAACACTCTATTAATAGTAAGTGTTGGCCCTGGAGTAAAGCCTTATGATTTGTGTGTATTATTTTATTTTTTAAAGGTGGAAAATGTACTTTTAGTGACTACATAATTATATTTTATTTTACTATTTAATAAAAGAAAGCCAACTTTCATCATGGTCGAGTTTCTTGGAAAAGAATAACTTTACTTTTTAGAAATGTGTATATATTATAGAAAATCCTTGCAAAAAAAAAGACAGAAAATGTTTGCAGAATCACAAATTATTGTAACTTTATTATAGATATGAAATACATTAATTTATAAAAAATATACAGAAAAAAATACAGGATAGGAAAGCAGGTAAGAAAACATGAAGAATACGATAAACGGATATCCCTTGAAATAAAATTTCCTAAATTTCTACTTAAGGTATTTCACTTTCAAGCTGGGTGTCCTTGGTACAGTTACCTAATTCTCTACTTCTCAGATTCCATAACTATATTATGAGAACGTATATAAACAATTAGATATGGTGGGTGTAAAATAATTAATGTAACTTTCTAGAACATAATAGAGCTTTGTCACACTAGTGACAAGATATCTCAAAGACATTTTTTCTGTTCTATAAGATTTTTTAAATTATGCAAATATAAGCTTATCTCAACATATCAAAAATTAAAAGAAAAATTAATTTCCCTTTTCAAATCTCACTCACTTATGATTTTTTAAAGAAAGGTAGTGTCTGCCTCTACAACTCTTTCATGGATATATTTTACATTATATTTTTTAATAAATATTTGAGTCCTAAAATACCACTTTTAAGTCCTTTCAAAATTGAAAACAAATATCTTTACTTTTTTCTTGCTAAACTCTATAAGCTGTATATATTTCCTATATTCAATAAGCATGTTAAATTTTGACTAAGTATACATTTACCTTACATATTAACTAGACAGTTTAATGATTAAAAATAATAATATTGGAAGAAACATGCCCTAGATTAAATCGACAATTATCTCAAAAATATTAATCTTAGAAATCTAAATCAGTGTGATTCAAACTCACGTTTGAGCAAATGTCTTCTCAGGAACTCGATAAAAATGCATTTCCTCGTAAATGCAACCCACGTTATAAATTCTGGTTTAGTAACTCTGGGTTATTAACAAGAATATGCATCCTTACCCACAAGAATCTGGGCTGGCTGTGCAAAGAACTTTAAGAAACAATGCATTAAACTCCCTCTCCCTCCCTATAAGCTTTACCAACTACTCAAAATTTAAAGGAATCCATATACCCATGTAAGTGTGTGAGTCAACCATTCATTGACTTGTGTTTTGAGAAAATGTAGCCCATGATATACAACTTATTTGTGATAGTTATATAAAAATGGAACATGCAAATGCACAAGGAGTTATAACACAGCAGTTAGGTACTCGAGATGCAGCGAGATTTGTTATGATAGATGGACTTTCTTAGAAACTTTTTCTATTTGCAAAACCAGGTGTGTTCTGCTGCTATATAAATGTTCTGTGGGGCATCTGGGTGGCTCAGTTGGTTAAGCATCTGCCTTTGGCTCTGTCATGATCCCAGGGTCCTGGGATCGAGCCCCCCACTGGGCTCCCTGTTCATCAGGGAGTCTGCTTCTCCCTCTACCCTTCCCCCCCTACTTGTGATCTCCCTCTCTCTCTTTCTCTCTCTAATAAATAAATAAAATCTTTAAATAAGAATGTTCTGTGTAGGGATGCCTGTGTGGCTCAGACAGTTAAGTGTCTGCCTTCAGCTTAGGTCATGATCCCAGGGTCCTGGGATCGAGTCGCACATCAGGCAGGAGCTTACTTCTTCTACCTGCTGCTCACCCTGCATGTACTCTCTCTCTCTCTCTGACAAATAAGTAAATAAAATCTTAAAAAAAAATGTTGGGCGCCTGGGTGGCTCAGTCGTTAAGCATCTGCCTTTGGCTCAGGTCATGATCCCAGCGTCTTGGGATCGAGTCCCGCATCGGGCTCCCTGCTCCACGGGGAGCCTGCTTCTCCCTCTCCCACTCCCCCTGCTTATGTTCCCTCTCTCGCTGTGTCTTTCTCTGTCAAATAAATAAATAAATAAAATCTTTAAAAAAAAAAAAAAGGTCCTGTTATGTTAGTCACCATAAAGTAAAAAAAAAAAAAAAAAAAGGTTTCTGTGTACGTTTGTTAGGTCTATTTGTTCTATAGCCTTGTTCAAGTCCATTACTTCCTTATTGATTTTATGTCTGAATCTTCTATCCATTATTGAAAATGGAGTATTGGATTCCTATTACTATTGTCTACCGGACAATTTCTCCCTTCAGATATGTCAATGTTGGCTTTATATATTTAAGTTTTTTGATGTTGGTTGTATATAAGTTTATAATTGTTATATTTTTCTGATGACCTTCCTTGTCTCTTTTTGACTTAAAGTCTATTTTTCCAATATAAGTATGGCTAACCCAGTTCTTTTCTGGTTCTGATTTTCAATGAATATGTTTTTATACTTCTTCACTTTAAGCATATATGTATTCTTAAATCTAAAGTGAGATTCTTTTCGATAGCATAGAATTGCATCTTGATTATTCCATTAGAAATATCCATTAAGATACTCTATTTCTTTTGATTGAGGAGTTTAATTCATTTATGTTTTGTTTTGTTTTCTTTTGTGACTGATATTTCCTTTGTCTCTTATGGTCTTCCTTTGCAATGCATTGATTTTTTTTTGTAGTGATATGCTTTTATTATTTTCTCTTTTTCTTTTGTGTATCTTATATAGGTATTTTGTTCATGGTTACCATAAAGCTTACATGAAATATAAAATACAGTTACATAGAATATAGCTATTTTAAACTGATAATGTGATTCTTAATTTTATGTTTCAACTTGACTGGGTCAAGATAGGCCAGATAGCTGGTAAAATATTTTTTCTGGATATGTTTGTAAAACTTTTTCCAGATGAAATTAGCATTGAATTGGTGGATTTAATAAAGCAGTTTGCTCTCCCTGATGTGTGTGGGCATCATCCAATCCATTAAAGGTGTAAATAGAAAAAAAAGGTGAAAGAAGGAAGAATTTGGCCTTTCCTACCTGATTGCTTGATGGGACACATTATGCTTCTCCTTCAAGTGCTCCTGGTTCTGTGTCCTTCAGACCCAGACTGGAATATACATGATCAGCTTTCCCGGTTTTTGGGTCTTTGGATTTGGACTGAATTACACCATCAGTTTTCTGGGGTCTGCAGCTCACAGATGGCAGATCATGAGACTTCTCAGCATCCATAGCTGTGTGAGCCAATTCCTCATAATAAATCTCTCCATAAATATCCTATTGGTTCTGTTTCTCTGGAGAATTCTGACTAATACAGATAAGTTGAATTGGATCACATATCAAAACTCTACACTTTAATTCTCCTCCACACACTTTATGTTGTATATGTCACAATTTACATATTTTTATAATGTGTACTTATCAACACATTTTTGTAGCTATAGTTATTTTTGATATTATCTTTTAGCTTTTATACTAAAATTAGAAGTGATTTATACATCACCATTACAGTGCTAGGGTATTCTGTATCCGTCTATATATTTATCTTTACCAATTAATTTTACAGTTGCATAGGCTTTTGTGTTACTGTCAAGCATCCTCTCATCTCAACTTGAGGAACTCCCTTTAGCAATTCCTAGAAGGCATCTATTTGTAATGAACTTCCCCAGTTTTTGTTTGTCTAGGAAAGTCTCTATCTCTCCTTCACTTTTGAAGGAAAGTTTTGCCAGGTATTGCATTCTTGGTTGGCAACTTTCTTTTCTTTCACCACTTTGATCATCCTACTACTTTCTGGCATGCAAGGGTTTCTGTTGAGAAATCTGTTTATAGTCTTATGGGGGCTGCCTTGTATGTAAAGTCACTTTTCTCTTGCAGCTTTCAAAGTTCTCCTTACCTTTGACTTTTGACAATTTGATTATAATATGGCTTAGTATAGACTAATTTGGTTTTATTATATTTAGGGGTTTAAGGGTTTCATGAATCTGGATAACTATTTTCTTCAGATTTGGGGAAGTTTGGGCCTTTTTAAATTTATTTTTTATTTTTTTTAATTATGACAATTTATTTCATTGGTCATTTCTTTATTTAAATTCAATTAATTAACATAAAGTGTATTATTAGTTTTAGATGTAGAGTTCAGTGATTCTTCAGTAGTACATAACACCCAGTGCTCACTACATCATGTGCCCTCCTTAATGCCCATCACCCACTTACCCCATCCCCCTACTCTCCTCTCCTCCAGCAACCCTCAGTTTGTTTCCTATGATTAAGAGTCTCTTATGGTTTGTCTCCCTCTCTGATTTCACCTTGTTTTATTTTTCCTTCCCTTCTCCTATGCTCCTCTGTTTTGTTTCTTAAATTCCATATATGAGGGAAATAATATAATTGTCTTTCTCTGATTGACTTATTTCGCTTAGCATAATACCCTCTAGTTCCATCCACATCATTGCAAATGGCAATATTTCATTTTTTGATGGCTGAGTAATATTCCATTGTGTGTATATATATATATATATATATATATATATATATATATATATACCACATATTCTTTAGCCATTCATCTGTCAATGGACATCTGGGCTCTTTCCATAGTTTGGCTATGCTGAACATTGCTGCTATAAACACTGGGATACAGGTTCCCCTTTGGATCACTACATTTGTATCTTTGGGGTAAATACCTAGTAGTATAATTGCTGGATCATATGGTAGCTCTAATTTTAACTTTCTGAGGAATCTCCAGAGTGTCTGTACCAGCTTGTATGCCCACCAACAGTGTAAGAGGGTCCCCCCCCTTTCTCTGCATCCTCACCAACATCTGTCATTTCCTGACTTGTTAATTTTAGCCATTCTGACTGGTGTGAGGTGGTATCTCTTTGAGGTTTTGATTTGGATTTCCCTGATGCCAAGTGATGTTGAACATTTTTTCATGTGTTTTTGGCCACTTGTGTGTCTTCTTTGGAGAAATGTCTGTTCATGTCTTCTGCCCATTTCTTGACTGGATTATTTGTCCTTTGGGTGTTGAGTTTGATGAGTTCTTTATAGATTTTGGATACTAGTCCTCTATCTGATAAGACATTTGCAAATATCTTCTCCCATTCTGTCAGTTGTCTTTTGGTTTTGTCGACTGTTTCCTTTGCTGTGCAAAAGCTTTTTAACTTGATGAAGTCTCAATAGTTCATTTTGCCTTTGTTTCCCTTGCATTTGGAGATATGTTCAGCAAGAAGTTGCTATGGCCAGGGTCACAGAGGTTGTTGCCTGTGTTCTCTTCTAGATTTTGATGGATTCCTGTCTCACATTGAGGTCTTCTATCCATTTGGGGTCTATTTTTGTGTATGGTGTAAGAAAATAGTCCAGTATCATTCTTCTGCATGTGGCTGTCCAATTTTCCCAACACAATTTTTTGAAGAGACTGTCTTTTCTTCTTTGGACATTCTTTCCTGCTTTGTCGAAGATTAGTTGACCATAGAGTTGAGGGTCCATTTCTGGGCTCTCTATTCTGTTCCATTGATCTATGTGTCTGTTTTTGTGCCAGTACCATACTGTCTTGGTGATTACAGCTTTGTAACAGAGCTTGAAGTCTGGAATTGTGATACCACCAGCTTTGCTTTTCTTTTTCAACATTCCTTTGGCTATGCGGGGTCTTTTGTGGTTCCATACAAATTTCAGGATTGTTTGTTCCAGCTCTGTGAAAAATGTTGATGGTATTTTGATAGGGACATTAGCATAGACATTTTAACAATATTTGTTCTTCTAATCCATGAGCATGCAATGTTTTTCCATTTCTTTGTGTCTTCCTCAATTTCTTTCATGTGTGTTCTATGGTTTTCAGAGTACAGATCCTTTGTTGGGCCTCTATTTTTTTTTTTTAAATAAGTTTTCTGTCCTTTTTTCTCCCTCCCTTCTCCTTCTGGGACTCCTATCATGTATATATTGATTTGTTTGATGGTTTCTCATAAGTCCTTTAGGCTTTCTTCACTCTTTGTCATTCTTTTTTCTATTTGCTTCTCTAACCTGATCATTTTAAATGATCTTTCTTCAACTTTGCTGATTTTTTCTCCCTGTGATTGATTGAGTCTGCTGTTGAAGCTCTTTATTAAATTTGTCAGTTCAGTTATTGTATTCTTCATGTACAGAATTTTTGTTTAACTCTTTTCAATTGTTACTTTTTTTGATATTCCCATTTTGTTCATGCATCATTTTCCTGATTTCATTTACTCTTGCTATATTCTCTTTTAATGCGCTAGGCTCCTTAATATAATTATTTTAAATTTTTTTGTCAGGAAATTTATAGATCTCATTTTTTTAAGGTCTATTACTGGAGATTTCTATTTTTTTCCTTTGCTATGTCATGGCTTCCTGATTCTTGTGTTCCTTAGAGCTTTGTGCTATTGTCTGTGCATTTGAATAAGCAGCCACCTCTCTGAATACTTACCATCTTTGACAAAGAAAATCTTCACCAGTCAGTCCAGGGAGAGATTTGGGGAGTGTCTCAAATATTTTCTATATATGTGTCTTCTCTGGACTTCTCTATATAAATTATTGAATAAGGGATAACTGGTTTCTTTTTCTTTCAGGAGCTCATAATCTCTTGCTCTGTCTCATATCTGACTGCTATACCATTGGCCAGGATGTTGGAGGCATGCTTTATTTCTGTCCCTCCTTCCTTGTATAGGACTCTAGTTGTGTGCCTTCTCTCTATGTTGCTGACCCAGACTGGGTACAGTAAGCCACCTGTTCCTTTCCCTTTATTATGAATTTCCCTCATTAAACTATGTCAGTTCCTTCAGCATTCCATGTAAGAAGAAACAAACTACCTTCTCCGATAGCTCGCTGATAGGTCAGGGTCTTAGCAGGCATACTCAACATTTTATCTCTTTCCTGGGAAAGAAGCCTCAGATTCTGTCTTCTCTTAATCTCACAGAGCCAAGACAACTTCAGTAAGCAATCAGCCTACCACTTTGTTTTTTTCTTAGCTGCCTCCAGGCATCTGGTCTTTGGCTATTCCATCAACACTCCATGTTAGGCAAGACAGAAGCTTGCCCCTCACGTAGCACACTAAAAGACCAGCGCCTTCCATGCTCCACTCTTTCTTTATTCCTCAGGGAGAAGTTGCAGATTGAAGCCAGCCCCCTTCCTTCCTTAAAGCCTCAACTCTTTGATCACATGGTCTTTCTGTCTTGACCATACCCCATCCTGAGCCATTTCCTTAGCATGAACTATCTTGGGGTTCACCATGAGTCATCTTGCTAGCATACACTATCTGGTGCAATCTGATTGCTCATGATGAGTAACAGACACTACTATCACTTGGCAAATTCCAAGAGTTTAAAAGTTATCTCCCAAGAACTGAGGATAAAAGTCAGCCATATAGTTTATTTTACAGTTATTTTACAGATCCTCTGCTTAATGTATGACAAGTTTGAAATTAAGGCACCGCCTAAATGTGGAGGTTGGATCAAGGAATGAGGTACTTTCAATCTTCCTCAGGTTGTTTGCAGAATTCATTTATATGTGATTTTGTGACTGACATCCTTGTTTTCTTGCTAGCTCTTGGCTGGAGAGCATTGTCAACATCTAGTGGCCACTTCTGGGTCTTTGTCACAGGCCCACTTAACAATATGCCCATTTGCTCCTCAGGCCAGTGGATCAGTCTCTGCTGCTTTGAGTCTCTTTTAAAATGGGCTCAATTAATTATGTCTGGTCCACATAGGGATAACCTCTCTACTGATTATATTAAAGTCAACTGATTAAGGACATTAATTAGGTCTTCAAAATTCTTTAGCCATATCATAGGAATATTTCTCATCATATTCACAGCTGTTACTGGCACTCAAGTGGAAGAGTTTATAGAGAACATGTACACTAGTGGGTGGAAATTTGGGGTCTCAAATTTTGCTTGCTGCAACATCTCTGGGAAACCATTTGTCCATTTCTTATAAAATTACAGCAGTTGCACTACTGGGCATTTATCCTAGAGAAATTAAAACTCATATTCACACAAAAACCTGTCCATGAATGTATATATCATTTTTGTTCATAATAACTTGATACAAAAACTCAAAACAACTCAAATGTTAATCATTAATTGATTTACCAAAGAGGAATCATATATAGAGAAGAGACCTAGCAAAGGAATGAGGATATCTGAAAGAATAAACTTCGTGAGAAAGGACTCATAAATGGAACAGGAAAACAGAGCAGTGTCATGGTGATTAACAGGAATTTAAAAAGACTAGTGTGGTTTAATCTCAGAAAACAATGAGAAAATGATGAAAGATTCCTTTTAATACTATAAAACCTATAATTGGCATATAATAAAATAAATGACCTAGCACACTTTTACTAATTAAAATATAAACACTCATAATACATCATTTTACTTGTTTAATATAAATAAGTATATCTAAAGGATCCTTGTGAAGTATCAATTTACCATATGATAAATGTAGCTGGATAAGCCACAGGTTTCATTTTCAACATCTATTGATAACTAGAACCTTTTTCAGGTTTGGGGCATTTTCAGCAATATCCCCTAACTACCCGACAGTAATGAATCTGGTATAATATGCATGATAATAAAATAAATGTCCCTAATGACCTTTATAATATATGAAGAAAATAAGAAGGGAGAAGGAGGTAGAAGAAAAGTAGGATGCAAAGGAGAAAAAATATTAAAACTCAAAGCCAAGACAATAGAGACTGGCTAAAAGAGAGCATCTATTGGGTTTTTCAAGTTCAATGTTGTTAACAACATTATAAATGAATGACCTTGTTTCATTACTTATGTGTGCAAATGCACATACACACATGTATTTTAACATTTCTTAATTTAGGACATGTTTTGCAATCCTACTGGATATTTACCCCAAAGATACATGCACTGAAGGGATATGTGCACCCTGATGTTTATAGCAGCAATGTCCACAATAGCCAAACTGTGGAAAGAGCCAAGATGTCCATCAACAGATGAATGGATAAAGAAGATGTGGTATATATATACAATGGAATATTATGCAGCCATCAAAAGGAATGAAATCTTGCCATTTGCAACGACATGGATGGAACTGGAGAGTGTTATGCTGAGCAAAATAAGTCAATCAGAGAAAGACATGTATCATATGACCTCACTGATATGAGGAATTCTTAATCTCAGGAAACATACTGAGGGTTGCTGGAGTGGTGGGAGATGGGAGGGATGGGGCAGCTGGGTGATAGACACTGAGGAGGGTATGTGCTATGGTGAGTGCTGTGAATTGTGCAAGACTGTTGAATCACAGACCTGTACCTCTGAAAGAAATAATACATTATACATTAGAAAAAAAAAAGAAGAAGAAGAAGATAGCAGGAGGGGAAGAATGAAGGGGGGGAAATCCGAGGGGTAGATGAACCGTGAGAGATGATGGACTCTGAAAAACAAACTGAGGGTTCTAGAGGGGAGGGGGTTGGGAGGATGGGTTAGCCTGGTGATGGGTATTAAAGAGGGCACGTTCTGCATGGAGCACTGGGTGTTATATGCAAATAATGAATCATGGAACACTACATCAAAAACTAATGATGTAAAATATGGTGATTAACATAACATAAAAAAAAGAACATGTTTTGCAATCATAGTTGGCTAAGGGAATTTCATAATGATGTTTTTATTTCCTTTACAAGTGCTAACTTGGTCTGCAATTCTTTTGTGGACAATAATAATATGAAGAATATGACAATATCAAATGTTCCAAAAGGGGTGTCAGT
Organism: Neomonachus schauinslandi; assembly: GCF_002201575.2. Classification (NCBI taxonomy): domain Eukaryota; kingdom Metazoa; phylum Chordata; class Mammalia; order Carnivora; family Phocidae; genus Neomonachus; species Neomonachus schauinslandi. Next base: position 10,713,389 of record NC_058404.1, read on the forward strand.
AGCCTAAAGAATTTCTAAAGAAAATAAAGAAGTATACTTTCAGAAGTCTTATGTCTCTGAAGGTCTTCAAAACACAGAGGAAAATACTGTACAGAAAAACCCAGATGTGGATACACCAGAGTCAATAACTGATTCAAAATTCCAGAATGTGAATATAGAAAAGATTTAGGCATATCTTAATGAGCTTTTTTCACTTATTTTTTAAACTAAGCACAAGGTCATATATGATTAAAATATATCTTTAAGTCTAAAAAGCTCTTTCAAAAAGTATAAAACATAAGTTATAGAAATGTTGTGTAATAGTTTACTTGACAATGTTTCTGAATTGTTTTTTGTAGCAAATGAAATAGTGGTGCAATTATACTCTATGGCATTTCTGGTTGTATGAAAATTGTATTGGGTAAGTTCTTAACATTTGCAGTCCCAGGAAAGGAACGAAAAGGAAAAATCACACACCATTTGTCCAGATATTTAAGTTATTTACCAAACTTTAAGTAAAATATCTACTATCCTCCTATTTTGATAAATATATCTTTATTATTATCCAGAAGTCTCACAGTCCATTCCTCTTCTCTTTCCACCCTCTAGGTACTTCCTGTATCATGAAGAACCTCCCATTCACACATGCATATACTCTAGGCTGTTCATCCAAGCTCAGTCTACAGTTTAGTCTCTACAACCAACAACAATTCCCTTTTAAACAACCCTCTGGAATTAGGGGTAAGCCTACATGGGTGGTCTAACCTATGGAAGACTGACTGGCTGTTGAGAGTTTAACTAAACTATTCTATTCTATTACTGCCTCAGCATCCAGTTTATAAGCTAAGTGGCTTACAGGGCCCTTGAACTGACACTAGCCCCTTTCTCATGCGCATGCCATTTATGATGGCCTACATAGTAACAAGTGTAAGTTTCTGTTAGGACTTCCCCAATGATGCTGATAATGGACAGTCTCTTCTGCCTCCCAACTCCTTCACTTGTACACCCTTGAGATAAGACCAACCATAGAGCTTACCAAAACCTCCCATTTTCGATTTGAATCGACCAATCCAGCCTTAGCCTGGGAACACCAAAAGCACTCTACCCACAGATCCTAACAAAGGCATATGCCCCAAGTCCTGCTGCTTGCTCTCTGCCCACACCCTGCCCTGACTTCCCCATGTGGCCACTCAAGGCATGTCATGTATTTCCTCCAGGACTATAAGTAAAAAACTTCTCTATTTCACTTTCCCTTGTGGTTTTTTGTTGAACAGTGGCTCAATATTCACCCCAGGGCTCTACTTAACAAATATTAATTTTTTTTAAGATTTTATTTATTTATTTGAGAGAGAGAGAATGAGAGAGAGCACATGAGAGGGGGGAGGGTCAGAGGGAGAAGCAGACTCCCTGCCGAGCAGGGAGCCTGATGCGGGACTCGATCTAGGGACTCCAGGATCATGACCTGAGCCGAAGGCAGTCGCTTAACCAACTGAGCCACCCAGGCGCCCAACAAATATTAATTAAAAAAAAAAAAAATCACAACACTAGCAAAAGAGCTGGCATAGGCCATGGAGCCAAACTGAGGTTCATTTCAGGCAGAAGAGTACTTCCAATGTATCTATAATATGCGTGGGTGTTCATTAAGTTCAGCACTCTCTCCTTGGCCCTGCAGGAAAGAGTATGGCCAGAGAGGGCCAGAATGAGTACCTCAAATAGACCAGGCCTATGTCAGAAGCTCTAAGCTCTTTTTGGCCAGATATAAGGGTGGCACTGTAAGGCATAATGCTTGAAAATCAAACTGACTTACAAGAAATGTATCTCAAGGCTATCGGGTTGTTGATAAAATGCTGGCATGTTGATAAAATGATTTTTTTAAACGCCTGATATGAAATTGTGAGTCATGGTTTCACATTTTTCCCTTCCCTCCTTTTATTGTGTCAATAATTCCTTCATCTTGCCATCACATATTTGCTATCACAGCTCACAAATTCCATTGCACTATTTATTGAGAAAAATCTTCTGAGTTCTTCACTATTCCCATGAAAACACCTTTGCTAGGGAATCTGCAGTAATTCTTTAATCAGCTAAATTATCTAGAGAGTCCAGCAAAACAACTATGCCAAATGGTCCCATAGCTGATTGGTTGAATTTAAATTATGGAAATACTTTGATAACTGCTAGATTCATCTATCTGAATACAGAAAGGATTTTTTTTAATAAATCAGAATTAGTACATGTTTCTTAGTGAATGAAATTCCTTAGTGACTAGAACTGAAATGAAGGTTTTGTGTCATTAGAAAGAATTATGAAAAAACATAAATTAAAGAGCAATCTCAATGTTAAAGTCAAAATTTTGTTAAACATAAAATATTTCTTAATACAATGGTAAGTTAAATATCTTTCATTTTCTTCATTGTAAGTGTGCTGAGAAAAGACTGTACTTAACTACACCTAGATGGCTCTTCCAGTTTATAAAGCTTAGAGATTACCATCTTCTAAAATGCTTCCCAAGTGCCATTATTTTAATTAAAATTATGTGATATGTACCTGTACCTTGGGCAATGCTCTTTGTATCACTTAAATCTTTACATTAATATCTTTGTGTTTTCCCTAATGAGTCCCCTTCAATGTTGAATCAAAGTGATAAAGGAAAATAAAATGAATTGGAGATAAAAGAAAATGCTTGAGAATGCATCTTCACTCATTAGATTTTATCATTAGCATTACTTTCATTGAATCAAAAGAAAACTAATTTAATGCTGAAATACACAAATAACTTGTTTGTGATGTTATAGCTCTACGTCTTACAGTGCTAATTGGCTGCCTGTTGAGTCAAAGAAATTACCTCAGGAAGATCTAAAATGTCTATTACTATTCAACTAACGGTGTTAAAAAAGCTAGTATATATTTATATACTTACACTGCTTTGTACTAAATATAGTATATAATAGTTGCATAATAAAGATCAGTGGGAGAAAAAAACAGCAAAGCAGAGGTCAATATAGTAGTCTGATTTTCACAGGGTCTTAGTTACTCTCTGGTCACCAACCTGGCACCTTCAGGAGTATTGCTTTTATACCCTCAGAGTACTGTTTAGTACACCTAAGAGCAACTTAATTTTAGCACTGAGTACCCCCAGGTAAATCTAATGAGTGAATGGAAATGTGATCAATATCAAAGTGCTATTGGAAATTCACACTATTCCCTAGTCTTAAATTCTCACACATTAAAGCACAAACTTTAATGGAATCCCTGAGCTGAAAGAGTTAATAAAATGTCATACTGCCCTGAAAATCTTCACTTTGGACAAAACTGAGAATTGAGTTTGAGACTGAAATGCCTATTGTAGGAGTGATAAACAGAGGAACAGATCAAATGACTATTACAGTGTAACCATGAATTTTCTATCCTGTCTTATTTCACAGAAGGTGGGTTATATATCTGGCTGATAGATTCTAGGTTTTTCAAGAAGACGCAGGAGATGTTAAAACAAATACCAGAAAAGAAGTATGTGAAATAGATCTTATAATTAATATATCTACAAACAAATGGCTGAACAACAAGCAAGAGACTCTCAAAGTTAATGATGGAGAAATCAGTCAATAATTATTTCTAGTTTGACTCCATGCCGAGAAACAGAAATCGTTTTAATGAAAAATGTAATAGGAGAAAAAGGAACACTTGAGCAAGCTACGTGAAAATAAAAACTTCACTTCTAGATGTGAAATTACTGATGCAGATAAAGAGAAACTCTTTTAACTTTACTCTTTTTTCTTTTGGTGCTAGATAGCTCACAATGCAGGCAGAAGAGTCTGCAGAACAATGAAAAGAAGAATTTTCTTGCATGCTCGCTAGAAACTCAAGAAGCTAGACCAGGAATGTGAGATTGATGTAATGAGACAATCTACAATGCCTAGAGAAGAAGTACTGCACAATGCCAAATCATTAAACAAATCACAGTGGGCTGGATACCCAGAGACCAAAAAACAGCTTTCAGAAAGTCTGGTAGACTTTATGACTTGGCTAGTGGCCAAGGCACGGCACATGAAAGATGATTGAGATAGGTTTGATACTGATTTGCATTTGTAAAAGGATAGACAAAACTAATTCAGGAAGACATATAGAGATCCAGTAGAAAGTAGATTCCAGACAGAGACAGTATTTCATTTGAAAAATACAAATCTGTCAAATGAAACTAGAGATCACTAATCATACCGTCCCTTTATGAGGAAAGAGAAAAAAAAAAAAACAAATTAAATGAATTTTAAAAATTCATTCATACATGGAATATATAACATCATGCCCAGTGTAGTATCAATACTTCAATAAGCCACATTGTTTTATTTTCTGTCACATAAAGAAACTAAGGTTTAGAGAGTTCATCTCCATGAGAAATATATTTTAAAGTAAACTCAAATATCCTTCATCTCTAGTTACTCTTACAGCTGTACCTAAAATTGTCCTTGACTGTTCAATGTCATAGTCCTATTCTCCACTTCTTAAGTACTTTTTATCACACTATTTCACTCAAATCCTTCCTTTCATCACTTGTGCTTATCAGCCCTATTGTTACATACAAGTCTTTGAAATAACAATTTTCTCCTAATTTAACAACCCTTTTATTGTTTGACTTTTTTTTTCTTGGCCAATGCAGACAATACAGCTCACCATTCCAATCACTTTCTTGAGGATTTATAAAAGTCCCTTTCCCCTGAGATAAATTATTCCTCATACTTCAATTCTGTATTAGTCCTACAATAATCATTCCCATTTCTTTTACCCAGGATTCTAAACCCTACCTTGGCAAATCATATAACCCTGCCAATGGGTATCACTGAAGATTCAGGGACTCCAACATCGATAATCTTTCTACATTCTTCCAGTTTCCTGGTCAGCTTTGTAAAATGTTTATTGATAGCTTCTGAGACTCTCATACTCCTCCAGTTACCAGGGATACTCAACTACCGATAACCTTAACTGCATCTGAAACAACTTTTCTTATTTCTCTGCCATCTCAAAGGAAAATATAATTTTTCTTTTTCTTGTTTTCTTTTTGTTCTTTTTTTTTTCTTTTTAAATCAAAGGCTAATCCCATTTTTTTTTTTTCTGGCTTGGGTTACTCTGAAGTCTGTTTCATTTTAAAGATGAGATGCACTTAGCAACCCCAATCTCAATTATATGGTATATATGAACATTTGCAATTCTGCAAGAAGAGAGACATGATGTTGCATAATTCATCTCAATGAAAACGTGTAATATGTGTCTAGACATAATAAAAAATTGTATAGGTTTATCTAATGAATGCATAAGTAGAAAAGGTAATTTAAAAGAAGTATTTCACAAAGAAAAGAAAAGGAAAAAGTCACAGTCCAAATTCATGTACTCATACTCCTTGGTATGAGTATAAATGTATTTGTGTAGATTGCATTAAATAATGCCAATTATAAATATATATTTCATTAAATACTTCAAACTTTCACATATTCATCTTTCTAAAATACAGAACCACACTCCATGGTTTCTTTCTTTCTTTCTTTCCTTCTATTTATTTATTTAGAACAGAACAATATTATTACATGCTGCACTGAATTTTTTATATAAATCATTAAACTATTAGAGTTAGCTGACGTATTTTAAATATTCTATTTAAAAAGACGACAAATCTTATCATTACCAAATTAAATCAGTTTTTCCTGGTCTCCAGTAATATCAAGACAAATTAAATTGTATTTTTCAAAACTTTCTAAAAAACAACAGATTTTTGAAAGTTCTGCTTTATTGTTCCATAAAATCAATTATAATTAATTCTTGGATTTTCATGTAATTTAAAGTTGAGTAAAGCTTCAACAATTTTCCATGAAGTGATTTGAAATATTTGACATAATATTAAATGCTTTTCCACTGTGTACAATTATATTTTTATTAATAAGGTCTAATATTAATATGTTCAATATGTACCTCATTATGGTTCTGAAATCCTATGCTTTTTAAGTGCAGAATATAGCAATTAACTTTATAAAGACTTTAAAAGAAAATAATTTACTGAATATAGATTTCATATTTCCCTTATTTCAATAATATTTTATTATCAAATATTAAATATGAATTCATGAGTTAGGGTGTGCATTCTAATTTAAAGATTAAAAGGTCTTGAGAAATTTCTAGGAACATTGCCAGTGAATAATTAGAAAATAATATGTTAAAAGGAAAAGAAAAGAATATAAAAACTCTAAAGGTGAGGAAAAATATAGCAGACATTTGATCTTATGGTATTAATTAAAGCTATACATAATTAGGCCAGCCATGTCTTTTAAAAAAAAGATATACAGAAGTTAGATGAGGACAATGTAGCAATAACAATTTATCTTAATGTTTTTAAGCAGCCCCAGACCTATAAGGCCCCTACATTTTCAATGTCTAATATATATTTAATTTTAATATTAAACTATTGGTTTATTGGTCTCTTGGAAAATTGCATCCTCTAGCACCCTGCTACTTTAAATAGATTTGAAACATATTTCTAATCAATTTTATTCAGGTAACCTTTAATCGTCTAAACAGGTTAATTTTAAATGTCATTTATATTTGAAAGGGGCTCAAAATACTCTACTATTAAATATTTAATAATATCATTACGAAAAATTTAAGTAATTCAAGGCCAGACCCTAGAGGCATAGGGATCACTATTTCTGGCTCTTGAAGCACCAAACAAGTCCACTGAGATCTATGCATTTTTTCATAATTTAATAATGTGGTTTAAGTTGTTGCTAGCTTTGCAAAAATATAGTGTAATAGAACAGATGTGACTGTTAATTAAAAAGTCTCTTGTGAGAGCAAATGGGTTTCTGGGTGATGTTTTAAGCAAGATTATGTCATTTAGAAAAAAATTCTGAGTACACAAAATCCTGAACTTAGAAACATTACATGCCTAAGAGACCACTACTTTCTTCTAGCTCTAACTACTCTGTCAAGTGAAGATAAGTAAAGGTAATTTACACATATGCCTGAGTATTTTTATATATGCTTTAAGTCAACCATATTTCTTTTTTTTTTAAGATTTATTTATTTATTTGAGAAAGAGATGGGGGAGGGGCAGAGGCGGAGGGAGAGAGAAACTTAAGCAGACTCTTCGCAGAGCGCAGAGCCCAACACAGGGCTGGATCTCAGGACCCTGAGATCATGATCTGAGCCAAAACCAAGAGTCGGATGCTTAACCAGCTGTGCTACTCAGGCACCCCAAGTCAACCACATATCTGGCAACGTCAAGACTTACCTTCAGTTTTTCACAGTGTATTTGTAATCTTAAAAAAAAAAAGTTTTTTCCCAACACCATGGGTGACAAGCACATGTGTGTCTTTATATCAATTTTATTGTCAGTGTTAATGGAAATGTCTGAAATTTGCCAAAATAAGATTTCATAAATAGTTCATTGCATTTTACGTAACTTTAAATGTAAGAAGAAATTAACATGCCCTTCTAAATTAAAAAAACTCAGAAAAATACTTAGATTTATATATAACCAATTCAACCACTGATTGAAGATATTTTATGCATGATATATCATAAATTATTTTTCTAAAATTATCAAATTTTACAGACATTTTATTTAAATCATGATGAATAATATTTAAATCACATACATTGAAGAAAATGTATCAATATATATCCATGAGACAATAAATAATCATTAATATTAAGTATAGGTATGGTAATTTAATATAACCACCTAACACATCACAAGTTTTGTCATTTCCCAGTTAAGACACTTTTTTCCAGCATATGAAAATTCCCTAGGAATAAATCAAGGAATTTAGCAAATTGCTTGACTCATTAAGGGAGCACGCTGATAGTGACCATATTCACTTAGACATATGCAAACACATTCACATATACACACATATACATATTCACTCACATAGACATAAGCATATACAAACTGAAATGTGTGGAGTATATATGCATGTATATATGGGTGTGTATAGTTAAAAGTATATCTTTGTGAAAATACATTAGAAATCTGGGAACTGTTTACAAGGCTTCAAATCTATCACTTCACTAATGAGATTTTTTTCCCCCTCTCCTGGAAATTCTTTCCAATTTTTATGTCGTTTTTATATAATTCTTCAATTTTTATTTTTTTTTTCTCAAAGGACTTTTAAGTTTTTGTTTTAAATGTTCTCCTGCATCATTAGTAAATATAATGCTTAGGGTTTCATTAGAACGCTTGAATAAGAACTTTTGTGGCCTTATTTAATTTTTTGGAAAATACCAGCCATCATATGCTTAAATATTCTCTACCCCTATTCTGCCATCTCATAGATCTGCTTAGACATACCCCCATTGGAGAGAAGTCAAAAGGAAGGTCACTTAAGAAGTGGGGAATTATGTTCAACCTCCTTGAACTAAATTATTACTACATAAATTATTTGGAATTCTTCTGCATGGGAGATTTGTCTCCTCTATTTATTAATTCATCTGATAATTTATTTATATCAGTATATACTCACAAATATTTAATATTTTGTGTTATAATTGAACACTATTTTTCTGCACTGTGTATAACTTTCTTCCAAAGAGTATCATATAGAATGAGCAAGAAAGAGTAAGTTTATAGTGGAGAAACCTGACAAAAATTAGTTCTACCAGGGGCTCAAGGTCAATATCAATAGTGATAAGTCATGTTGATAGTATGTACACTTGATATGATATGTTAGAAGTGATACTTTACCTCTCTGATCTTCCTCCATAACACATAACCTCAGTCTACTCTCATAAAAACATCATACAAATCCCAAGAGATAGACATTCTACAAAATACTTGTCTAGTAATTTTAAAAAACTGGTAAGATCCTCAGAAACAAAAGATGTCTGAGAATCTGTGGCAGTCAAGAGGAGCCTAGAGAGACATGAAAACAATGTAATATGCTATCAGGTCCTGTAATAGAAAAACTAAAGCTATCTAGGTTAGTAATAACGTATCAACAGTTCATTAACTATAACAAATGTACCATGCTAAAATGTAAGCTCCAACCATAGAGGGAACTGGATCTGTGGTATGTGGACACCCATACTATCTATATCCTCCCCACATTTTTGTAATTCAAAAATGTCCTAACCAAAGAAGTTTATTTTTTTTCTGTATTTTTGAAATACAATTGACATATAACATTGCATAAGTTTAAGGTGTAGAAATGATGATTTGATACATGTATCTATTGTGAAATGATTACCACAGTAAAGTTGGCTAAAACTTCCATCACCTCAAATAATTACCTGTGTGTGTGTGTGTGTGTGTGTGTGTGTGAACATTTAAGATCTATTCTCTTAGCAACTTTCAAGTATTTAATGCAGTAATGTTAACCATAGTCACCATATTGTACATTACCTCTCCAAAATTTAGTCATCTTCTAAAAGTAAATTTGTACCCTTTGACTTACATCTCTCCATTTCCCCCACCCCAGTTCTTGGCAGCCACTATACTATTCTCTTTGGTTCCATGAGCTTGGCTTTTCTACATTCCACATATAAGTGAAATCATAACTATTTGTCTTTTTCTGACTTAATTTCACTTAGCATAATACCTTCAAGATCCATCCATGTTGCTGCAAATAGCAGGATTTCCTTCTTTCTCATAGCTCAATAATATTCCATTGTATATATGTATTATATATATATATACACATATATAATATATATACACATCACATCTTCTTTACCATTCTTCTTTTGATAGACATTTAGAATGTTTCCATGTCTTGACCATTGTGTATAATGCTTCAGTAAACATAGCAGTACAGATACCACTTAGGGATTCTGATTTCATTTCCTTTTGATATATATCCAGAAGATTGCTGGATTATGTGGCAGTACTCTTTTTAATTATTTTGAGGAAACTCCATAGTATTTCACTATTTTTTAAGGCCCCCATACTATTTTCAATAGTGGCTGTACCAATTTACAATCCTACCAACAGCACACAAATGTTCCTTTTTCCCCACTTCTACGCAACACTCATTATTTCTTCTTTTTTATGGTAACCATTCTAACAGATATGAGGTGATATCTTATTGTGGTTTCATTTGCATTTCCCTGATTAATGATATTAAATATCTTTCAATGTATTTTTTGGCCACTTGTATGCCCTCTTTGGAAACATCTATTCAGGTCGGTCCATTTGAAAAATCATATTTGAGTTGGTTTTTTTTTTTTTTTGATTTTGTTGTTGTTATTGAATTGCATGAGTTACTTTTATATTTTGAATGTATTTTACTATTTCAATTTAGCAGCCCCTTAACAGTTTACAAATATCTCCCACTAGATAGTTTTTTTTTCCATTGTGTTGATTGTTGCTTTTGCTATTGTCATGCAAAAGCTTCTTAGTTTGACATAGTTCCATTTATTTATTTTTGCTTTTCTTGCTTGTGCTTTGGGTATCATATTCAAAAATCCCTGTGAAAACCAATGTCAAGGAAACTTTTCCTTATGTTTTCTATCAGGTGTTTTATAGTCTTTAATCCATTTTGAGTAGCTTTTGTGAGTGTTGTAAGATAGGAGTCCAATTTCATTCTTCTGCATATAATTATCCAGTTTTCCAAACACCATTTATTGAAGAAACTATCTTTTCCTCAGTAAGTATCCTTGGCTCCCTAGTCATATATTAGTTGACTATACATCTGAGGGTTCATTTCTGGGCTCCCAATTCTGTGGCATAGTCTATTGACCTATTTTTATGCCAGTACCATACTGTTTTTATTACTATAGCTTTGTAGTATAGTTTCAGAACCAGAAGTGTGGTGCCTCTAGCTTTGCTCTTCATTCTTTTTTTTTTTTTTCCTTTGCTCTTCATTCTTAAATTGCTTTGGCTATTCAAGGTCACCTGTAGCTCTGTATGAATTTTAGAATTTTCTTTCTATTTCTATGAAAAATGCCATTGGAATTTTGAAAGATTTGCATTGAATCTATAGATGGCTTTGGGTACTATGCTTATTTTAGTATCAATTCTTCCAGTCCATGTACATGGGGTATCTTTCCATTTATTTACATCTTCTTCCTTTCCTTCATCAAAGTCTTCCAGTTTTCAGTATACAGATTTTCAACTCCTGGTTAAATTAATAAGTATTTTATTGTTATTGATGCTTTTGTAAATGAGTTTTCTTTATTTCTTTTTTCTGATATTTTGTTGTTAGTCTATAGTAACAGCTAATTTTTGTATGTTGGTTTTGTATCCTTCAACTTTAATGAATTTGTTGTTATAATAACTTTTTTGTGGAATCCTTAGAATTTTCTGTATCTATAAGATCATATCATCTACAAACAGAGAAAATATTGCTTCTTCCTTTCTGATTTGGATATGTTTCCTTTTTCTTACCTAATTGCTCTGGCTGGGATATCCAGAACTATGTTGAATAGGAGTGCTGAGAACAGACATCCTGCCTTACTACTGATCTTAGATAAAAGCTTACATTCTTGGGGCGCCTGGGTGGCTCAGTCGGTTAAGCGACTGCCTTCGGCTCAGATCATGATCCTGGAGTCCCTGGATCGAGTCCCGCATCGGGCTCCCTGCTCGGCGGGGAGTCTGCTTCTCCCTCTGACCCTCCCCCCTCTCATGTGCTCTCGCTCTCTCATTCTCTCTCTCAAATAAATAAATAAAATCTTAAAAAAAAAAAAAAAGCTTACATTCTTTCTTCATTGAGTATGTTAGCTGTGGGCTTGTCATATATGGTCTTTACATATGTCATATAGGGTTGAGGTATGTTCCTTCTATATTTTTTGTTGAGAGTTTTTGTCATGAATGGGTGTTGAATTTCATCATATCCATTTTAAGATTTTGTTGAGAATTTTTGTATTTATTTTCATCAGGGATATTGGCCTATAGTTTCTTCTTTTGTGTCTTTATCTGACGTTGGCAGCAGAGTAATACTGGCCTTGTATGATGAGTCTAGGAGAGTTCCCTCCTCTTTAATTTTTCTGAAGAGTTTACAAAGAATTGGAATTAATTCTTCTTCTATTTTTTATTTATTTATTTTTTAAAGATTTTATTTATTTTACAGAGAGAGAGACAGCAAGAGCAGGAACATAAGCAGGGGGAGTGAGAGAGAGAAAAGCAGGCTCCCGGATGAGCAGGGAACCCGATGCGGGGCTCGATCCCAGGAGTCTTGGATCATGACCTGAGCTGAAGGCAGACGCTTAACAAGTGAGCCACCCAGGTGTCCCTAACTCTTCTTTTAACGTATGGTAGAATTCACCAGTGAAACCATTTGGGCCTGGGTTTTTCTTTATTTGGATGTTTTTAATTACCGATTTAATCTCCTTAACTAAGTATTGGTCTGTTCAGATTTTCTATTTCTTCCATGATTGAGACTTGGTAGTTAGTATGTTTATAAGCATGTGTCTTTTTCTTCTAGGTTATCCAATTTGTTGGCATGTAATTGTTTATGATCCTATGTATTTCTGTGGTATTGGCTGTAATGTGTCCTCTTTCATTTCTGTTTTTATTCATTTGAATTTTCTTTTTTCTTAATCTAAGTTTGTCAAAATTTGTAAAATCTTTGCAAAAACCAGCTCTTGGCTCATTGATTTTTTTTTCTATTGCTTTTCTGACCTTTATTGCATTTATTTCTGCTCTGATCTTTGTTATTTCATTCCTTCTGCTGAGTTTTTTTTTTTTTTCTTTCTATTCCTTTGAGTGTAAAGTAGGTTCTTTGAGATATTTCTTTTTTCTTAATTTAGGTGTTTATCACTATAAACGTCCCTCTTATGGCTGTTTTTTCTGCATCCTGTATGTTTTGGGATGTTGTATTTCAATTTTTATTTTTCTTAAGATATTATTTATTTCCCTTTTGATGTTTTTCTTTGACTCATTAGTTGTTCAGGAGTGTATTGTTTAATTTCCAGATATTTGTGAATTTTCCACTTTTCCTCCTGTTGCTGATTACTGGTTTCATACCACTGTTGTCAAAAAAAGATACCTGTTATGATTTCAATTTTAATTTGCTAAGATTTGTTTTGTGACCTAAAATACGGTTATCCTAGAGAATGTGCCATGAAGTGTTTGAGAAGAATGTGTATTCTGCTGTTGCATGAAATGTTCTGTATATGCCTATTAGGACCATTTGGTCTACAGTATAGTTCAAGTTTAACCTTTTCTTAGTGATTTTCTGTCTGGATGTTCAACCATTGTTGAAAGTGAGGATATTGAAGCCCCTACTATTACTGTTGTCTATTTCTCCCTTCAGATCTCTTAACTTTTGCTCAATATATTTAGGTGTTCCCACGTTGTGTGCGTATATATTTATGATTGTTATATCCTCTTGATGAATTGACACCTCTATTGTTATATAATAACCTTTTGTGTATCTTGTTGCTATCTTTGGCTCAAAGTGTGTTTTGTCTGATATAAGTATGCTTTGCCTGCTCTTTTGGTTTCTACTTGCATGAAATAGTCTGTTTCTATCTCTTCTCTTCGAGCCTATATGTTATGCCCCTAAAACTGGAGTGAATCTCTTGTAGGCAGCATAGAGTTGGGTCAAGTTTTTATCCATTCAGACACTCTATGCTTTCTTTTATGACTTTTGATTGGATAATTTAACCATTTACACTTAGAGCAATTATTGACAGGGAGGGCTTTCCTTTTGTTTTCTGGCTGTATTTCCCTTGCTCCTTTATTCTTGATTTGCTGCCTTCCTTTGTGAATTATGATCTTCCCTAGCAGTATGTTTTGATTCCCTTCTCTTTATATTTTGTGTCTACTGTATGTTTTGCTTTGGAGTTACCAATACAGCAGTCTATTTTAAACTGATAATAATTTAACTTTAATCATATACAAAAATTGTACCTTTTACTCTCAGTTTTTTTCTGTTTTGATGTCACAATTTATCTGTCTTTACACTGTGTAGTCATTAAATGATTATTGCAGCTATAGTTATTTTTTATACTTTTGTAACCTTTTAATAGAATTAAATGGTTAACACACTACCTTATTACAGTATTATTCTGAATTTGACTGTATACTTACCTTTACTAATGCATAGAATATCTTCATATGTTTTTGTGTTACCCATTAGCATCCTTCTATTTCAGCTTGAAGAATTCTTTTCAGCATTTCTTCAAGATATGTCTAGTAGTGATGACCTCCTTCAACTCTTGTTTGTTTGAAAATGTCTTTTTATTTCCTTAATTTCTGAAGGAAAACTTTGCCAAATATAGTATTCTTGGGCAATGTTTTGTTTTGTTTTGTTTCAGCACTCTGAATATATCATCCAACACTCTCCTGTCCTATAAGACTTCTGTTGAGAAATCAATTGCAAGTCTCATGGTTAGGGCTCCCTTATAAGTTATAAGCTTCATTTTCTTGCAGCCTTTAAGATCCTCTCTGATTTCTGACAGTTTTATTATAGTGTATCTTAGAGAAATCTTTTTATGTGGAATTTGCTTGGATTCTTAGGAGTTTCATGAATTTGGATAGCCAAATCTCTCTGCAGATTTGGGAAATTCTCAGCAATTATTTCTTTAATAAGCTTTCTGTACCCATCTTCCCCTTGTCTCCTGGAACTCCCAAATATTCAGATTGCCTTTCTTAATGGTTTCCTAAAGTTCATGTAGGCTTTATTTACCCTTTTTCATTCCTTTTTCTTTGTTTGTCTCTGGTCCAGACATTTTGCTGGAATCATTCGAAGCTTATTTTTTAAAACGGCATATAAACATAGAGAAATAATTAATTATGTTCAATTTTATTTCCACATTATTATTCATACATGAAAATGTGTGACAAAGTGGAACTGAAGTAGTGTATATTTGGGCAAGTCCCATATATGGTACCAGGCTACAGTCTGGCCTGCTATCTGAATAAGACTTATTTTGGAGCTACAAATTTAATGATGTAGCTTCATAGATTGGTAGGAAATAGTAGCCTCAAAATAGGAAAATCCAGCAGCTTTTTACCTAGAATATCTGCAAGCCCATTAACTCAGATTTAACCTTCCTAAATGATGAAAAAGGAAGGCAGGGGGAACTACATATGATTTATCTGTATCCAAAACAAACTGAATTTTATCTTTTTTAAGATAAGGAAGTTTGCTCCAGTCACAAATGTCTGAACTATTTAATTCTGTTGAGCAATTAAACTATCAAGATTTTTATTAAGCTCAATTCTGCACACATTTAATTGTAAAAACATTCACAAGAAATAGAGATATTTACACTACTTGAAAATTGATAAGCCATGAACTCATTACCTCAAAGTTTAATAATGTATAGCTCATGATCGAGGTTCTTTTTTTCCCTAATTTCTCTTCCTCTCTCTCTCTCTCTCTTTTCTTTTTTGACTTTAGCTCAATAAATTTAATATAAATAAAAATGTAGAGAAAAATGTAGTTGCTCATCTATGATTTAGCAGTCTGTAAAACATTTTTTAAAAATTTTTCAACACAACATATTCTTAGAATTTGTATTTGTTTATTTGTTTATTTTTTTTAAGATTTTATTTATTTATTCGAGAGAGAGAATGAGAGAGAGCACATGAGAGGGGGGAGGGTCAGAGGGAGAAGCAGGCTCCCCGCCTAGCAGGGAGCCCAATGCGGGACTCGATCCTGGGACTCCAGGATCATGACCTGAGCCGAAGGCAGTCGCTTAACCAACTGAGCCACCCAGGCGCCCTAGAATTTGTATTTGATTTCTTTAAACTGTCCTGATTCTATTTTTTAAAACAATTTAAAGTAATAAAGATATTTCCTTTGGCACTCTGTGTGACAAGTGCCTCCACATATAAACAAATTTTTGGATAGTAAATTCTTTATTGTGACTTCCATATTACTTTCTTTCATTCTTTTTAAATTTTTATTTACAGTCACTATGGATTGGTATTGTGTTACAGAGAGAAATATCAGTGAACTCAGATGAGAACTCTTAGGTATCTCATATCTCTATTCACTTATTCTTTCATAATTCAAAAAGAAAAGAAATAAAATATTTTTGGAAGTATTATTTTAGACTACTGAACTTAAATACTTTTAGTTTCTACAGGTATGTTGGAAATAATCCTCCAGAGATAGATTAACAAGTGTGAAGGGAAGGATAAGTCAGTTATCAAGGCAATTTTGTTTCAAAACAATGGAAATTTCTAGACTAAAATTCATGATTAAAGCTTTGACTATTTGTAGAATGGTTGATAGCAAACTCTCATTTATGTATAAAAACAGAAACCAGTTGTTGAAGGTGGTCAGTTTATATAGTCAGACTGAGAACAGCTGAGTGGAAGTCATCTCTCCAACAGCCAAATATAGACATTTAAAAGGCAATCAGCATAAAATCTAGAGTTCAAGTTCTACAGCTATATATTTGGTGATCATGAATATTCAAGTGGTTTTTAAACAATGAGAAAGGATGGCATTGTCCATGAAATCATGTATATAAAAATATCAATAATCAAAGGAACATCTTATTTTAAAGGATGTATATTAATTTTCTATTGCTGTGTAATAAATTACCACAAACCAAGTGACTTAAATGAATACCCACTTACTAGCTCACATTTTTGTAAGTCAGAAGTACAGCAGGGTTGGTTGGATTCTCTGTTCAGGTTGAAATCAAAATGTTGACTAGCTGTGTTCTCATCTGGAACTCAGGCTCATTTGGATTCTTGAAAGAAAATGAGTTCCTTGAAGTTGTAGGACTGAAGTACTCATTTCTTCAATGGCTGTTAAATGGGAGCTGCTCTCAGCTTCTGGAAGCCACCTATTTTCACACCAAATAATCCCTTCTATCTTCAAGCCAGCAACAGTGCATCAAATTCTTCTCCTGCTTCATATCTTTCCCTCTGCCAAGCCAGAGAAAAACTCTGCTTTTGAAATGGTTTGCAGGATTAGTTTAGGTCCAACCAAATAAACTTCCTGTGCTATCTAACATGATATGATCATGGGGTGATATACATCATATTCACAGGTGTAGGGTTTTGGGTAGCCATTGTGGAATTCTGCATATCATGGGTAGCCATTGTGGAATTCTACATATCATGGGTAGAATTCTAAGATTTTGAGATTTAAAAAAAAGAGAGATGGAAATGGAGGGTACAGGAGAAAAAAAAAAGAGGATGACACAAATGCAGAACAAAACAATTGGTGAGCAAGATAGGCACTTAAAATACCTATTTGTTTTGAATATATAGAATTCACTTTAGAAAGAAGCTTCAGAGAAAAATGGAGTTCTAAATCTCAAGGCGGAACACTAGAGTATGAATTGAGATTATACCAGTTTATTGTTCTTTCAAGAAACTTGGCAGAGACGGAAATGATGCAGAAACTAAGAAAGTCAAGGATGAGAGAGATTCAGGTGTTTTTGTTTTGAGGAGATCCAGGGAGAGGAAAAGCTTAAAGAATGCCAGAAAAAAGAATCAAGTTGGTTAAGAATCCCATGTATAAAAGTTTTAAAAAATTAACAAAGCACATGAACTGAGGGTTCACAAAAAGCCTACGTGGAATTTTTTTTCTTATACAAAGTAAGTCCTTGCTTGTTTAATAATACAAAAGTAAGTGGCTCTGGCATTTTCTGTGTGTGCTAACATTTCTCCTGGTATGTGCCTTGCAGTCCCTCAAAGTGTATCTTAATTGCATTCTGAGCATATTTTCCAAAACAAAATGGTCTGAAAAGGTGACCAAATATTTGAAATTACAACACTCCAAGAAATAGCTAGATACCTGGTTGGAATACTCAATTAACATGGAAATCTCATTGAGGTTAGGATTTAAACTATTAGACTTAGAGTAATTAACAGACACATGTTCAATATGTTAGTTTTTTCTGTGAATTTAGCAGCTGAATTGCACAAATATCTATTTTTTTCCAATGGTTATTTTAACCAAATAACTATATGTTCCATTTATTTGTAATTGATTGGTAAAAGACTCAAAATGAACTCAATAAACCCAAACATGCTTCTTAGCACAAAATACAGACTTAACTTTATTTATTTATTTATTTATTTATTTTTTAAAGATTTTATTTATTTATTTGAGAGAGAGACAGAGAGAATGAGTGAGAGAGAGAGAGCACGAGCTGGGTGAGGGGGCAGAGGGAGAAGCAGGCTCCCCGCTGAGCCAGGAGCTGGACGTGGGGCTCGATCCCAGGACCCTGGGAACATGACCCAAGCCGAAGGCAGATGCTCAACCGACTGAGCCACCCAGGCGCCCCCATACTTAACTTTAGAATTAATAATCAACCTGTATAATTTTTCAAGACAGAGTATAAACATAGCATATTTACTATTGTATCCAAAAGGAAGTATAAGATTTCTCTTAGATTTGTCATTTCTGTTAACACACACATACACATATGTCTTAAAACACTTTTGTAAATGACTACTTTATATAATAGAACTGTGTTTATTATTTAAAATGATAGCTATATATTTCTGGGACAAAATCCCTCAATACACTGGAAGAAAAATGTCTGCCTAAAGGAAATTAAGATGGGACCCAGTCTTTGGAATACTGTGTGTGTGTGTGTGTGTGTGTGTAACAACATACTAGGTATTGTAATTAGATCTAAAAATTAGAGATGATTTCATGATTGCAAAGTGTGGTAGACCAAATAATAGTTCCTCAAAGATGTTTGTTTCCTAATACCCAGAACCTGTAATTATTTTAACCTTACATGGCAAATGTACGTTGAGTTATTACATTAAGAATCCCAGAGATGAGAACATTATCCTGGATTATCTAGGTGGGCCCAACATAATCCAAAGGTTCTTATAAAATGGAGGCAAGAGGGTTAGAGTCAGAGAAGGAGATACAATGACAAGCAGAGGTCCAGACGATGTGCGGATGGGATCATGAGAGAAGAATGAAGATGCTCTCTAGAACCTGGAAAAAGCAAAGATACAGATTCCAGTTCTTGCCCCCTCCCTTTCTCACTTTCAACAGAAATGCAGTCCTTCCGACTGCTTTTCAATTTCTGAAATCTAGAACAATAACATAATAAATTTCTGTGGTTCTTTTAAGCTACTAAGTTTGTGACAATTTATTACAGTATTAACAAGAAACCATCACACCAAGTGAATTCTAATATAACCAGCCATACTCAGTGCATATGTTTAATTTAGTGATTTTTTTTTCCATAATTATGGCTAATCACACATACAAAATATTGTTCAGCTTATAATTTTAAATAGTGGTAATTTTTTAAAGCTGATTAAAGCATTTCAGAGAGAGTAAGCGAATTCTCAGGATTCCCTGCCACACTTTTAAATAATCAGTAATTAGATTAATTCTGATTCCAGTAAAGTTCTAGTAGGAGGAATTTAGTACCATGCACACACACACACAAAAAGGAAGTGTTATGAGTCACGTGACATCTTAGGGATAAGACTTTTAGCAGTAAGGACAAGTTCTTTATCAGAGATCTGTTTCTAGTTAGCATCTGGCTGAATGGTTCTAACAGAGGGATAGAACATGACTGTGTCTCAGGAGGATCCTTTCTCTGCGTGGGTGGCCTACAAATTGAAAAAAAATGGTATAATTTATTTGGCCATAATGATCACTGATTTCTTGGCCTCATTTCTTGGCCTTCCTGCTTTGTGTCCTGTCCTCTTGCTGAGGATGAGTGTTCAGACACCTAAGATCTAGCCTCCAGGTATCTCATACAGCTGCAATCTCAGCAGTTTGCCATTGGGAGCCACACATCTCTATTCCTTTCTCTTGTTTTTTTACAGGAGAAACTGTTCCTTTGTTACCCTCAATGCTACTCTACAAGTAAATAGGTAGCATTGATCCTACGTTTTTCTCTCTGTTCCCTCCTCAAATCCCATTAATACAAAAATACTTAAATAAAAATACTTAAAAAAAAATACTACAATTTAAATAAAATATTTAAATTGTATCCCAATAAGGGCAGAAAGTAGGGAAAAGGTGACAAATACAGATAAGAAATTTCAATGAATTTTGAAGGAGAATAGCTAGATGAGGGCAACTGACTTAGAGAAAGATAGTCCTCAAGGCCATAGAATCAATTAAAAGCTAGCTAATTTATCCAACAGAAAACCACAGGTCTAGGAACTTTCGACACAACTGTGTCTGAAGGCTAGGGTGTGAGAGCTGAGACTGAAAACAGTATGATTGAGGCCCCCAGACTTTTTTCTCCAAGGCTTCACTACCAAGAAAATGTAGATTTCCCACTGCGGCATTACAGAGGACGTACACTCTCTGAGAAGGCTGGATCAGTAAGGCTCTGGATTCAAACAACTAAACGCAGAGGAGGAGTGAAATTAAGGATTAATGCAAGCCTCCAAAATGCATGGTGACCCCCTTCTGCTCTCTTCTTCCAACATACTTTCCAGGATTCTTTCTGGACAGTGGAACAGACCAGATGTCAAAAGTAATGACATTTCAGATTTGCCCAGTGGATTAACACATTGTCTTACTAACTTCTCTATGGTAAAACTCTATTCTGTAAACGATACAAAGTGTCTCCAATTGCCACTTTAGTGCCTGCCTTTTAGCTAGTTTTCCAGAGATCACCATGTATGTGTCCATATCAACAGCAGAAAAGGAACTCAGAAGAAACAAGCAGAGTTTTTAGGTTAAAAAATTCAAGTAAATCTATAAAATCAGGCAATATAAAAAAAGAAATGCATTCTTTAAAAATATATCACAATGCTATGCAATAGGGGTATTCAGAAAACAAAAAACTGTATTTTCTGGCTTGCAAAGTATAAAGTTTTTGATATGTGTGACTTCTTGGCAATGCTATTAAAGGGGAAGGGTCCTCTACTCCCCCCTTCTCCTCTTCCTGCTGATTGCCATGTGTGCAAGTGGCTGGACCAGCTGTAGCAAATGATAAAATGGAGGCCATGTGTTGAAATGGTAGAGAGTTAAGAGTAAATGAGCTAGATTCCTAATATTGTGGACTCATCATGTCAGCCTTCAACTGACGGTATTTAGACAGCTATCTGAAGAGAGAAATATTTGATTTAAACCACTGCTACTCTGTCTCTACACCAACCAAATCTGATTGATAATGGTAGACAGTTGATGTCTCTTCGATAAGTATACTGACACCACAAAGGAAAAAAAGGGAAAATAAGGGCGCCTGGGTGGCTCAGTTGGTTAAGCGACTGCCTTTGGCTCAGGTCATGATCCTGGAGTCCCTGGATCGAGTCCCGCATCGGGCTCCCTGCTCAGCAGGGAGTCTGCTTCTCCCCCTGACCCTCCCCACTCTCATGCTCTCTATCTCATTCTCTCTCTCAAATAAATAAATAAAATCTTAAAAAAAAAAGGGGGCGGAAATAATGCAAACATATATTGGGAGCAAGTAGCTAGTGAATCTCACAAAGCTAATAGTAAAAAACCTGTAGTCTTGGCCAAAATATCAATAAATTTTATACTTTAATAAAAAATGGATATCAATTTTAACCAAAATATCAAAGAATGTAAAGAATATATCAAATGATATAAAGACCATTTAAGAATAGCAAGGCCTCAAAATATTTACCTCTATTCATTGCTTTTCAGAAAGCTACTAGAGAATATGTTTCATAAAAATGATAAAAGTGAATCATAAAAATAAACAATATGGGAACCAGGAGACAAGTATTCAACACAGAAAAAAGGCACAAGACTTCCCAGGAGCACAATAAAAAGTTCCATCACAATAGCTGTTTGTCAGGTCTAGAACACAACCAATTCAAAACGCAAGATGAACGACGAATGTTTCAGGAAAAGTGAGACTGAGAAAAAAGAATGGAATGGATAGTTTACCTGATAAAATATTTGAGCATGTTGAGATGAGTTTCATAGTTCTCTCAGAAAGTCTGGGTTAATCAATCGGGGATGGGAGGAAAGGAAACACACACACACACACACACACACACACACACTAATTATTAGCTACGAGAAAAGGAAAAAGTTGTCCAAAACAGAAATGTAATCACAATAAATGATGGGAGCCAATTTATATATTACTATAATCATAAAAAATGTAATCACTGAACACTGAGCCAGAAACCGAGACACGAGTATTGGGAAGTATGTGGTGAGGAAAATGGATAACAGGACTTGGAATAAGGTTACATTCTGGGGCCCCTGGGTGGCTCAGTCCTTAAGCATCTGCCTTCGGCTGAGGTCATGATCCCGGGGTCCTGGGATCGAGCCCCGCATCAGGCTCCCTACTCTGCGGGAAGCCTGCTTCTCCCTCTCCCACTCCCCCTGCTTGTGTTCCCTCTCTATCTGTGTCTCTCTGTCGAATAAATAAATAAAATCTTAAAAAAAAAAAAAGAAGGTTACATTCTCACCATCTGCAGCAGGCAGCCAACTGTTTATAAATGGAAGAAACTAGATATGGTAATATAAGTGATTCCAGTATTTAGAAAGACAATGAAACATGCCAGAAGAAACAGATGAATAAGTTGCATAGATTTGCCTCTGGGGAGTGGAAATCAGAGATATGAAGGGGTGAGGCAGAAACTGCTATTCTTCTTTAGACAGTTTATACTGTTACTATTTTTATAAACAAAACTTACACATTTTGAAAAAAAGTTTAAAAAAACAAACTCATCTTCCTATAATTCTGGCTTTTATTTCAGCCACATAAAAAATCCAGATTCTCTACCTGCTTGGAAACGGAAGAGCATATCAGAAAATTTTCCTCTCATATCAGTTGTAATTTGCTCACAGTACTTCAGTTTGGATCCTACAGAGAGGAAATAAAGCAGCTTTGCTTTCTGGTTCCCTGAGCATTGGCTATCCTGCCCACACCCATTATAGCCCAATATTTCAGTAAGAAGAGTACTGAAGTAAAGCAGGATCTTACATTTACTAATCCAATATATTCAGTAGACTCAGTGTATTGCTAATTTCTTAACCAAAATTCAAATAAGAGGTGCACATTTCATATTAATTTTGTTGCAGATATAAGACTAGTCTCAAGAACAATGACAAAGTATTTATGTTTTTCTGTCTTCAAATAATTTAATAGCATTGAATCATAATCAATATCTCTATGAGGTTGTGTAACACAGGTAAAAATGTTTCTATAACTTAATAAATAAGTATTACCTGATTGTGTAATGTAGTTAAGAAATCATTTATACTGGGGCACCTGGGTGGCTCAGTCAGTTAAGCGACTGCCTTCGGCTCAGGTCATGATCCCAGGGTCCTGGGATCGAGCCCCGTATTGGGCTCCCTGCTCAGCAGGAAGCCTGCTTCTCCCTTTCCCACTCCCCCTGCTTGTGTTCCCTCTCTCGCTTTCTCTCTGTCAAATAAATAAATAAAATCTTTAAAAAAATAAATAAATAAAAATTTAAAAAAAGAAATCATTTATACCTTTACTTTTTCAGTGTCTTTGCTTCTTTTTTTCTCTCCTTCCTTTCTTTCCTCTTTCCTTCTCTTTATAAACTTTTCTCTTAAAAAAATAATTCTCTTTATTCCTTCCAGAAATCCTAGACTATAGGCATAATACTTTAAAACAATAGCCAGAGCAAACTTCATCAATTTAAGAATAGAGAGTGCATCGTGTAATGAGTTTATGTCTGTATCTCTGTTACCAAATGGATCTAAAGTGACATTTCAGGGCCCTGTTAATGAGATTGTTCTTACGTAAGGGAATCTGGTAATGGGATCATACCAAATCAGATTATTTAGAGATAATGTTAACACAAATTAAATTAATTAGTATTCAATTTGCCCTTCACAAACAAAAAATTTAAAAGAGTTAACTACTAACATAGAGAGATACTAGTGATGAAATAACATATTTTAGGATCAAAGCCTAGAATCTGCAAATTTGGAGGTTGATAGAATAAGAGTACCTGTATGTTTTAAAAAGGCATTTGTAAGACAAATGCTTTCAAGCCCATCAACAACTGATTCTCCTTGATCATCTGAAGCTATATAAGTAGGACATTCTTATTTGTAGAAATTATTTGGATTATCCTATTTTCTAAAGTGTTCTTCTATGTACAATTTGGTTTGCCTTCAAAACTACTAAAAAGTCATACCTTGTATGTAGCATTATTAGCCTAAAATTCAGTTTTTTTATAGTAGCCATCAATCCCTACATATAAATGTACTCTTATAGATGTGATTGCACTTGTTTATCACAATAGCTGTGCTATTGGTAATGAAAATGCATGTCCCACAAAATCACATGACCTTCTGGGAGAAATATTTAGGTAGAAGTTCCTTAGGTAATTAATTACACTGTGGGGAAATAAGTTGAGGCATAACATTAAAAGGATGTATTGCTATGAGACATAGTTCTTTATGAAAGAACTGATTATGTCTCATATGTACATAAAATTGAAAATGTTTAAAATATGTATTTAATTGCTTCTGATTCCACATGTTACATCAGTATACTATGGTATGAAATGCATTTCTGTCCCATGCAAACATGAGAGGAAAGAAAGAGAAAAATACTATTTTCTCCATGTCATGTCATAAACTTGTGTCAGAAACACAACAGTCTATTCAGTTACTCCATAATTTTTTGAAATACTACTCTGACAGTCATTCTAGGCAGAAAACATAGATACAGAGCATTATATAGACAAAACTCCTGTTCTCAAGGGTCTTACCTGCATTCATCATGATGCAGAAACAGAGAGTAGGGCATTTAGACATGCAATAAAAATATAAGCCAATAATTGGGTAAGATATTTTCAAGTAGAGATGAGTGCTATGAAAAAAAATGCAATAAATAGTAATGATGGAGACTATATACACTTTTTCTTAAAGTAAACTTATCTAAGGAGATTAATTTTATTTTAAATCTGAGTGGCAACTAGGAGCTAAGCATGTTAAAATCTGGAGTCCAATCATTTCAGGCAAAAGAAATATCAAACGCAAGACCTTGGACCAGAGCCAGTGCATTTTTCCTGGTACTCATTTTCTCCTTCCTTATAATACATAAAACCTCTTTCTCTGAGTTTAAGCAGGACACATATCCACACAGCTACCAACTACATTTTCCAGACTGTTAGGGGTGGCCCTTTGAAATGAGCAACCAATGGGCTATGAATGGAAATATGCTCAACTTACAAGTCATGTCTCTTAAGGAGCTAGTTTCTGTTTTCTTCTTCCCTAGAGAAGGAATCCACATATGGTGCTAATGACTAGCTTAAGCAATGCAAAGACAAATCCCTAGGAAGCTATTAGATCAGTGAATTGAAAGGATCCTTTCCCCACCCCAACCTGTTACATAAGAGAGAAATTATGTACAAATCATTGGTGCAAATCATTGAATGTTTTGTTCTATTGGTTCTGTAAGTTTGGTCTGAACTACTTGATATTGATTCTATGGCAGGAATAACCTCAGTGTATAGAAGAAAATATTTTAAAACCAATATGCATGAAATAGTGAGCCTGAAGAAAGGTGACAGACAATTATTTCTGAGAATTAGGCAGTGATCAACTTATGAATGGCCTTGTAAATCATTTCATTTTAATTATAGTCAATGGAAAATTTTCAGAGGAAGGTGACTTAATTTGGCTTCATTTTTAAAAAGACAACTTTGATTGTTGTAAATTGATGCTAATGAGTCAAATGCAAGCAGAAACACAGTAATAAAGCAATTTAAATCATCCAGTTGAGAGACTGAGAGGGGTGGAAATCATTGGAAATTCCAAAAAGCATTTAGTTAAATATTTAATCTATGTCATCACAAATAATCATATCCAAGTATTCATTCAGCATGTAATCATTAAAGATCTCCTATGCATAATCAGCATATTAAAAACTGGATACATAATGAGGAATGAGACATGGTCCCAAACTTTACTGAAGTCTGTAAATAACACATGCCAGATACATAATTTGAAATTGGACTAAGTTCTACAAAGATAGGATGTTTGGGGAGAGTAAATAGAAATCACTTAACTTTGATTATGCCTCTCCAGGGAAATATTTACTCTAATTTGTGAAATACAAGTGGCTGATTACCCCCGGCAAAGAGTAGGGGGTAGGTAGGCTGTGGAGAATTTCGGGTAGAGGCATGAGCAAAGAGTGTGACATGGAAATGTGTTTGACAAAATGCATGACATGTAATGGAGAAAAATATGTATTCATTAGGGATAAATTATAAGGACACAATAATACAAAAAGTGACAATAATATTTCTAATGTATATCACATATCTTAACAATTTAGATTAAACTTAATGTGTAAAATATTACCTATAGAATATGCTTATGGGATATGCTTCTGGCTAGGACACTTCAGGAATCATGAAGACAACATTTTGAATGGCTCACATTGGCAAGTTTATCTTTGCTTTTTCTCTACAGAATGAGAATTATAGCACAACTCAAGTCAATTATGATAAATAGATTTACTCTAAAATGTCTCTACTTTCTGACATATTTCTAAATTCTATACAAAAGTTTAATGATATCCTGCTAATCATCTTATGTCTTATAAGAAAAAATATTTTTATTAGTTAAAAATTTTTTAACAAACCTTATTTTTAAAATTTTATTATTAAATATTAGATAAATTATAAAAGTGAAATGTGTCTTTGAACTCCAATTTAGAGATGGTAAAACAAACTTCATTAGAAATCAATTTTTGCTCAATTAGGTAATAATAGAACTGATTTTAACAAATGTTAATTCATGCTAAAGTAAAATGTTTTTTAATGGCAACAGTTCAGTTGCAAATTCTGAACTGTAGAATAATCTCTCAGTGTTTCTGGAAGATAAGAAACTAGTTTGCTTCCAACTCTTTAGTGATGTGATTTGGGTAGTCAAACTTGCTTATCTGTTTCTTTGGTATTTTTAATGATTTGAATCCTTTCACACAAGTAAGGAATGCAACATGGCAGATAAGATCCAAGGGCACAAAGAAAAGTTGGAAGTTTGGGAGAAAAACATTTCTAGGGATTGTTATGACATGTTCCATAATTTAACAATTATGAGTAAAATCGGTCATGATGTTAATATTTCACTTTGTTGAAAGTTATCAACAATCCTCCTCCACACTTGTTGTTTCCTGTGTTGTTGATTTTAGCCATTCTGATAGCTGTGAGGTGATTATCTCATTGTAGTTTTGATTTGCATTTCTCTGATGGTAAGTGATAAACATCTTTTCATGTCTCTGTTGGTCATCTAGATGTCTTCTTCAGAGAAATGTCTGTTCATGTCTTTTGCCACTTTTTAAAATGGATTATTTGTTTCTGGGGTATTGAGTCTTATAAGTTCTTTATATATTTTGGATACTAACCCTTTATCAGATATGTCATTTGCAAATATCTTCTCCCATTCTGTAGGTTGCCTTTTAATTTTGATTGTTTCCTTCACTGTGCAAAAGCTTATTTTGATGTAGTCCCAATAGTTTCTTTTTGTTTTTGTTTCCCTTGCCTCAGGAGACATATCTAGAAAAAAGTTGCTATGGCCAATGTCAAAGAAGTTACTGCCTGTGTTGTTTTCTAGGATTTTTATGGTTTCAGGTCTCACATTTAGGTCTTTAATCCATTTTGAATTTATAGCAGCATTATTTACAATAGCCAAGATATGGAAGCAGACCAAGGCATCTATCGATTGATGAACGGATAAAGAAGATGTGGTATATATACAATGGAATATTATTCAACCATAAGAGAATGAAATCTTGCCATTTGCAGCAACATGGATGGAGCTAGAGAATTAACACCAAGCAAAATAAGTCAGTCAGAGAAAGACAAATACCGTATGATTTCACTCACATGTGGAATTTAAGAAATAAAACAATGAGCAAAGTGGAAAAAAAAAAAAGAGAGAGACAAATCAAGAAACAAACTCTTAATTATACAGAATAAATTGATGGTTACCAGAGGGGAGGGGATAGAGGGGTATGGGCTAAATAGGTGATGGTGATTAAGGAGTACACTTATGGTGAGCACAGTGTGATGTATGAAAGTGTTGAATCACTATATTGTACATCTTAAGCTAATATGTTAACTATGTATGTTAATATAGTTAAAATTAAAATTAAAATTAAATAAAAATAAAAACTAAAAATCTTTTTAAAAAGGAAGTTATAAAAATAAGTCAATGATCGGGTGCCTGGGTGGCTCAGTTGGTTAAGCGACTGCCTTCAGCTCAGGTCATGATCCCAGAGTCCTGGGGTCAAGTCCCATATCGGGCTCCCGGCTCAGCAGGGAGCCTGTTTCTCCCTCTGACCCTCTCCGCTCTCATGCTGTTTCTCTCTCTCTCTCTCTCTCAAGTAAATAAATAAATAAAATCTTTAAAAAAAAATAAGTCAATGAAGGAAATTATTACCAATCACCTTATGAATTTAATATAATGTTTTGTATTTTTCATTAATTAAATCAATCAGTAACAGATTTGTGGAGCTGAATCCATTTTTAAACATTTTTTTCTAAAGATTTTATTTATCTATTTGACAGAGAGAGACACAGCGAGAGAGGGAACACAAGCAGGGGGAGTGGGAGAGGGAGAAGCAGGCTCCCTGCAGAGCAGGTAGCCCGATGCGGGACTCGATCCCAGGACCCTGGGATCTTGACATCAGCTGAAGGTAGACACTTAACCACTGAGCCAGGCACCCCCATTTTTAAACATTTTTATCAAAAAGCTTATTTAAATTCAACAGATTTATACTATAAAAATTTAGGTGAATATACTTCAAAAATCAAGTATAACTTTCTACATTTGGATAAAAATTACAAATTAGTATTCTGAACTTGCTTTATAATCTCCTCTCCTACTTTTGTCAACATATACCTCTGCCTGGATTCTTCGACATGTATTTTTCAAACAAACTATATAAGAGGTTAAATATGTATTATCTCCGGCAAGTAGTGAGATTGTAATCCACTCTAGATTTGATAACAAGTAAATAGCAAGTACTTTTGCCATAATAAAAACTTTAAATATTGATACAGCTGTTTAAAGTCAACCTAAAGATAGTCTATACAAGGAATTGCTATTTCATTAATAAATTTCTGACTAGCTATGATGTGTGAGGACACAGTGTTACTAGAGCAATACTGATTCTTTTAACTCATCCTCAATCTGTCCATTTTCAATGATCAACAAGTATATGTTTTGTGAATATTTTCTTTTTTTATGCCATGCTTATTTTGATTTATTGGATACACTTTATCCCTGCCAAATCTAATAAGAAAATTGATATGTTCTATATTTTGTTTTTATTTTTCTGGAATTTCACTTTCTTGTTGGATTTTTTGGAAGTATTGGTTTATGACAGATTGGGGGGATGGTCCTTTAGACATGGTTTTAGAAGCACTGATATAGTTCATATTCCTACACCATATTCTTCCTGTAGTCTTTAAAAACTTTAATAACACTTTTGGTTTGAGGTTCTCGTTTGTATTTTCCTTTCCCAGATGTAAAGTTCTTCAATTGCAAGAAATTATCTACAACTATTTCTAGATCATGTGAGATACCTCAAACACAGTATAAAAAATCAATGAGTAAATAGTTACATAAGTAATTATTGTAAGTATAATTGTAACAACACACTCATTCATACAATATAAACTCTTCAAGGCTATAATATCCCTGAATTTAAAGTAGATAACACGACTAATATGTGATAGTATTAGAATTGTTAGGGCAGTCATTGGAACATAGCAATTTATATGCATATGCAAAATGATTCTCCAAAATACCAATGGTATTTATCTTGCTATCTTCTAGCTGCTGACTTTGAGTGACT
The DNA here is from genome assembly GCF_002201575.2 of Neomonachus schauinslandi. Classification (NCBI taxonomy): domain Eukaryota; kingdom Metazoa; phylum Chordata; class Mammalia; order Carnivora; family Phocidae; genus Neomonachus; species Neomonachus schauinslandi. Next base: position 10,743,029 of record NC_058404.1, read on the forward strand.
GTTATTTTCTTCTAAGAGCTCGCTATACTTCCCTTCAGTATGTAAAGTATAGCTGATATCTTACCAATAGTGATTCTGGCTTCAGATTCAGCTTCAATGTAATATGGCCACCATGTCCACTTAAAAGTGACCTTTTTTATGTTGCACATATTTTATTTAACTCAGTATTATTAGAGATAGTAGGAAAACTCAAATATAGATTTCTCAAGCAGTATGTGCTGGTACCCCAGTTAAATAAAAGACAGAACAAAAATTATACGTTCTGATCCACTGCTTATCAACCAATATTTACTGATTACGTATTATTTGTCAGGAATGTCACAGATATTACCTATATACTAGATAAGTAAAGCAGACATAAATCCCTGCCCACACAGGGCTGATTTCCTAGGTTGAAAAATGAGCCACAGACAACTCTTTCTAGAATGATCAGAAAGAAGATAGAACTGGCAAGTTGACTTATAACACTTTCAGGTGATCATCTTGCTGTATGAGTTCCTTTTTACCATTTTAATTAACTTTTTTGGTCTCTTCTCAAATACAAAGATCGCAAACTATCATTTGAAGCATATCTTTCTTCACAATTACAGTGGTTCCTCTACCTTGAAGTCAAAATTCTCTACAGCAGATTTCTCAAAAGAGGAAACATTGCATTGAGGTTACTTAGCGTCCCATCTATTATACTTACGTAGACTTAAAAGAGGGGGCAAAAATCATACACAATGTCCTCAGAAGACAGCAGTCCACCTTTCAGCTGTTTGAGAAATAGAATTATTATAAACTTAATAAAGTATTCTGCAGTGTTATATATTCAACTAGCTTAAATTATTCATTTCATATTGTATTTTCCCCCCACATATGCAACTTTATTGTTTTAAGCTAGTTGATTTATAAAAATGTCATCAACATGGTGCAAATTAATGATTCCAGTGAAACACATTTGCGATATCTTAGGTATGTGACAGGCAATTAAAAAAAGTTGTATTGATTTGTCTAAAATGTTAAATGACATAATAGCCATACAGTAAAGTATTGAATAATTTAAGTAAATCAATGTTTTCTGAATTTTGTAGGAGTACAAACTGTCTTGGGTGCTAAAGTAAATCAATATAATAAAATAAAAATGAAGCAGTTTATAATGACGAATGTATGGGTTGATAATAACCAGAGGTAGAATCTCATTTAGCCATTGTAACAAACAACTTCCAGGCATCTTTTGTGCACTATTCCCATCAGAAAACATGGTATTATATAGTCAATTGATTTTAGCACTTAAATAGCTTTTCATTTGCAAGACACCTAGCCTCAGTATAAACTAAACCTTTCCCAGAGTGTCATTAGTTATGGCTTGATTTAGAATGATAATACATATATACTACCATTACAGCTATTTTGGTGTGTTTTATGTGGTCTGTAAATACTGTTATATTTTATGAGGAAATGAGAAATGTTCATTTGTTGTTCTCTTATATATTTGCAAGATTTAGGATTTAGCATTTTTGTACTACTACTGATCTCTTTTTACTCTCATTTCCAATGGTAAATCCAATGAAAAATATTTATTTTTTCATTTCATGTAGCTAGATCTGTATGCATTTTTTAGTTTCCCATTTTGCTTAGAAAATAGAAGTATGGTATTATATGTGTATGTAGGGACATGTTTTTCCTACATAATGTCTTTTGTGGTTTACTACAATTTGAAGACTAATGAAATCTTTGGACCCTTTCCACAGGAAAGAAAAGAAAATATTAATGTGGATATAAACACAATGCTATATATAATTTAAGAGAATTCAGATGTATCCTGAATTCTTTTCACATTCAAATAGAAAGAGTAACAATTAAAACAAGGAAAACAGCCATGATTGCAGTGCTGAAAAATTTAAATACTTCATTGTTGTAGGTAGACTTAAAATGATGAATGTAGATAATTGCTAAAAATACTTTATCCATAATACTTATTATAACTTCTTGGGGCGCCTGGGTGGCTCAGTCGTTGGGCGTCTGCCTTCGGCTCAGGTCATGATCCCAGGGTCCTGGGATCAAGCCCCGCATCGGGCTCCCTGCTCAGCGGGAAGCCTGCTTCTCCCTCTCCCACTCACCCTGCTTGTGTTCCCTCTCTCGCTGTGTCTCTCTCTGTCAAATAAATAAATAAAATCTTAAAAAAAAAAAAAAGTAACAAGTATTTGGAGTGATTCTGACTCAGTCAACTCCAGTATCCAAACTCACATAAGAAAGTACTTTAGGAAAATTAAAACGAGATTCAAATAAAAGGAACACAAAGAAGGTTCCATGAAGAATGTCTTATTAGCACAATTAATCTAATTACATTTATATAGTGGAGAAGTTAGAAGATAAAGATGGCTCTTTAGTCAAGAAAATGTAGTTCCCAATCAAAAAATGTAGGTTATAGAAACTGCAATATTTTCATATGACTTTTCTATATCCAAAAATGTATTAACTAGAGACTCCAGGAAAACCACAATACTATACCAGTAGTTATGGTATGATTATAAAGCAATCTAAAATGATAATAGTTTTGAGCAGTTGATAAAGTGTAAGAAAGAGAATGAATTGAACCTGACAGTTTGAACGTGCTCCTTCAGGTGGTTTAAAGAAAAAGATACATGTTTTCTTACTTGAGTCCATCACTGTACTTAATTATATCGTTAATAATATTTACGTAGCCATGATGCTGACTTGTAAATACATCCAGTTTGAACACTTAATGCATTTTAATGAATCCTGACAACAAACTTATAAGATATAAATTAATATTATTCTGCTTAAAAGTTAGAGAATGTAAGCACAGAGCATTCAGGTATTTTTTTCAAGACCTAAGTTTGCCTCCAGAGGCTGGATCCTGATAGCAGGATATGTAAACTCAAACTGGTATATTATGTTTTAATTGCATTCATTAGAATGATGGTGGTAATAATCAAATTAAACAAAACCAGGTATTTTAAGGTTTTCCTTTAAAAACCCTTTAAAACCTTAAAATATCTGGTGATTTCTAGAGTGGTGATTTCTAGAGAACAGGTTATCATTTGGCAATTATGGAGGGAGTCTGTTACAATCTATATAATTTATTTTTTCACAATTTAATTTTTCTCTTTTACCAAGTAAATATATTATTTCTATTAAAACAAAGCAAGAGTGAAACTCTGTGAATAATCTTCCATTGTGGAAGTACTAAAAGTTTATTTGTTGACTCTATAATTTTTATAATTATACTATATTGTCAGTCATATCGATAATAATTTTTGAGATTTCTCTTCTACCTTTCACACACATGACAAATACTTAGGCTAAATTATGATTTAATTTTATAATTATGCATATTAAATTATAATCAAGTCATAATTTTAAAGACATTACAAATGAACAGGTGTAATATATTCTTTGCTTTATAGTAAAACTACCACTCACATTTTAATGAAATATATATATATATTTAAATAGGGAAAGGTATACATTAATCAAAGACTGGTCCCTGTAAGTTGGTCTCTCGAAAAAAAAGAGAAAGAAAGAAAGAAAAGAAAGAAGAAAGAAAGAAAGAAAGAAGAAAGAAAGAAAAGAAAGAAGAAAGAAAAGAAAGAAGAAAGAAAAGAAAGAAAGAAAGAAAAGAAAGAAGAAAGAAAAGAAAGAAAAAGAAATGAAAAAAAGAAAAGAAAGAAAGAAGAAAGAAAGAAAAGAAAGAAGAAAGAAATGAAAGAAAGAAAAGAAAGAAGGAAGGACGAAAGAAAGAAAGAAAGAAAGAAAGAAAGAAAAGAAAGAAAGAAAGATTGGTCTCCCACAAAACACCCTGAAAAATTACCAAGGCCAAGGCTAATAATAATGGTGTAATCCCAACCAAGTATTGGTCATGTCAGAGGCAAAGCTGTTGCCCCCGCTGCTAGGAATGTTGCAGTAGCAAACTAGGTATACAGATGTAGTTTCTAGACTTGAACCCTAGGCCCCGATCAGATCGGAAGAGGGATGGCACTGTTTTAGCCATGAATCCTGCGTTGGTAAATTGCTAGGAGGGTCTAGCCTCAGCCAGGCGGTGTTAGGATGTCCCGGTTCTTGATACACCGGGAGGGCTAGAAGACCCCCCCCCCCCCCGCCCCGGGATGGCATCTCAGGCCAGAACAGAGGACAAAGCTCACACAGGTTCTTCCCCTGGCCTGCCAGTGCTGCCCCCAAGGAGCACGTGGAGGAGGGGCCTAGGGAGGCCCCAGCCCCCGAGAACGCTTCTCCTCGCGGGCACAGCGCCCAGCTGGCCCTCTGACGGCTGGAGAGGCCACGTGCCGAGTCTTCATTAGGAAGAGGCCCACGGCCAAAGGGCTCCCTCTTGGAGAACTGGGCCCCTAAGGCTAGAATTTGACTTCTCTGAGGATGCAGCCATCAGAGGCGCCCCCACCAAGGAAACTGAGGAAGAGACGCGGCCCCACATCTCCCCAGAGAGACACCAAGCGACGGTGGCCAAGACGGTGGCCGCGGGACCATTTCCCCTCCTGGAGGTCTTGCAACCTGGACTGGACCTGGACAAGCTGAATGACCCAACGACAGGCCTTTGGGGAGCGGGGAGGCCCGGCCCCCAGAATGCCCCTGGAGCCGGCGGGTGAGCCTGAGGACACAGAGACTTGCCTGGAGCAGGGGCGCCGCCAGCCTCAGCGAGGACACTTGGTGGTGCAGACCCACCGGGAAGGGGAGCGGCTGCGAGCAGGGAACCGCGGATTCTTCAGGCGCCGGGGTCCCCGGCATCCTGCAGGGAGCCACCGCCCGCTGAGCCGGGCCCCCTTCTCGTCGGGGGGCCAGAGCCCGCCTGGGGCCTGAATGAGGCGCCTTCCGACACCGGCTGGGGTCGTGGGCCGGGCGGAGGGGATTAGCTGGCGCCCTCTGAGACTCCTCGCTGGCCCATCCGGACGCGCGCGCGCTGCGGCCCCTGAGGCGGGAGTGCGCGCGGGGCCACGCGTCTCCGCGCGGTCGTGCGACGCGCAGCTGGCGGAATTGGGTTTACCTCAAACTGCGGCTGTCACTGTGCGGGACCGGCGTCTGTGTGTCCTCGCGCCGGGTCCACTGCTGCCTGTGGGGCCCATCGTGGACCAGCTGCAGTGTGGCCAGAGGACCCGGATAGGGCGGTGGAAGCGACACCAGAGGAGAACCTACTGCTGAAGAGCAGGTGAGAGGAGCTCCACGTGAAGCACCTGCAGGTTGGGGGGAGGGGGGCGGCACGCATGGGTTGGAGGGGATCGTGCTCCAGGTGATGCAGGAGGCTCAGAGATGGGAGGAACTTGCCAAAGCAGAATTCCAGAAGGTTCTGAAAGAGAAAGTCCAACTTTACGCAGACAAACGCTATGGAAAAAAATCTTTCTTCGACCTCGTAGTGAGGAACAGAAGGAGGTGATCAAAACCCTTGGCCTTGGCCTGAGGAAGGCACAGATGCTCACCCCCCGCCGGAGCAGACTAAAGAAAACCAGAGTCTGGGACCAGCTCGTTTCCAAGAGGTAGAAGATCTGACGTGTAAATACCCGTCCTCCCTGCTGTCTGTCTCTTTACCGCTGTGACAAGGTTTGATGTTCTTTCTCCGCATTTTAAAATGAGGTTGCCTTTAAGTTTACAAAACAAAACACCCGTGTTGCTTAAAGATCCTACAGACAACTCTTTGCGGGGCCCCTGGGAACCCGCCACTCTTCTGTCCGTGGGATCTTAGAATAAATACTCCTCCAGTAGATCGGGTGTTTGCACTATCCAGTCATTTACTCCTGGGTCTGATGATATATTCACACACAGAAAAAATATTCAAAGTAAAAAACATGACTTGTAAAGAGAATTGAAAAGTATACGTCAATCTGTTTACAAAGCAGAATGCATCACAGTTCAATACAATTCTGTTGGCCTGGCTATATAAAGGTAGTAGCCCAAAAGGCCATAGAAGAACCCAGAGTGTATCACTCTGAACCCAGAAAGGACACAGACACTAAAAGAAATGGAAGCAAAAAGTGATATAACAATTCATGATTGGTAACCTAAATTAATCACTGAGGTAAATACAATGTATAAACATTGCATATTGGTAATAAATATGATAATGATATAAACAATGTGTTAGATGAAATAGTTTTTTGCTAATGACATCTCTGAGCTGTGACTGTTTTAAATCTTCACATATTTTTCTGAGATTCGCCTTCCTATGTTTTGGTTTGAATTAAATTCCTTTTTTTTAGAAATAAAAGGGTAACATCTGCTTAATTCATCTAAATACAGTTCAGATAGCACTGGCCATCAGTAATGTTAATTTTTAAGACGAAATAATTTATCATTCTTCCATTCACTTTGTTTTTGTTCTGTATATATGACCATATATCGATCAATATCATTACCCTTTCATGGAAATCTTAATAACGTTTAGACAAATGAGCAGCTTCAAAAACATTTTAATCCCCCATTTATTCCCTTTAAGGCTGTGTCTAATTTTGTAACTGGCACTTGACAAGGCAATGAGTCTTCCTTCCAGCCTGCTGTTAAAATATTACTTTTGCATGAAATTCCCGTTGGAATGATATGCCAAGAAATATGTTTCTAAATTCTTTTTTCTATGATGGAAAAATTACATAGTTTCAAAATATTTAGCTACTCAGGAAGATGAGAAATTAATTTTTAAAGAATCCACACGATACTGAAAAACCCAGATACCATCAATGTCTGGTGCAAGATGCTCACAAGTCTTCATGATCATTGTAGTTTTTCAGACTTCTCATGCAAAATCAGATTATAAACCATGAGGTGTGTGCATGTATTGTTGTTTTTATTTTGTTTTGTTTTAATTTTTACTTTTTAGACATGCTCTTGGGAAAACAGAAACTGTTCTAATACGTGACCGATTGGCAAAATCATGTCATGGATGCCGTGTGGCAAAGGCATTGCTATGATAGGGAATGAAGCTATAGCGAGATGGAAAATTAAGAACCTCCAAATTATGACAGAAGTAATTTTAATAAGAAATATTTTAAATAACAAGAGCTAGTTTGGGAGTAGAAAAGTGATAGGCAACTTTTTTTTCTAGGGGAGAGTAAAGCAACTAGTTCTCCTGGAAACAAAAGGACATTTATTTATCCATTCCACATCTGTGTGTATATGGGCAATTTATGTATGATCTGTTGGTTTTAGAGATCCTGTCATACCTGACAAATATAACTAGGAGGGCTACAGATTAAAAAAGGGCAGAAAGTAGAACAATTAAAAGTAATGCTCTTCTGGCTGCTCTCTGGATCACCTAAATCATTCGTATCTGAGGCCCCTTATTACAAAAGCAGAATCTTGGCTTGAACACAGAACTACAGAATGTATTTCTAGGTAGGAATTCATCAAATAGTCAGTCTTGATGATTCTTGTGCATTTTGCCCTTGTCCAGGGTTTGATGATGAGTGTTGTCGCTCCTTATCTGAGTGGTGTTTTTTTTAGTTTCATACAACAGTTACTGAGTTAATGATTTTACATAATATAATGTTAATGTAATCTCTCAATATAATTCTATGGCAGGAATGATTGCAAGATATAGTTCTGTGTGGAGAAAAAATGTTGCTGGTTCAAGAAAAGAGTTACATCATATCAGAGTTTATTTTGGTGCCAGGCACTGCCCTACTAATTTTATCTGTATTAACTAAATTAACCCTCAAAACTACTAGAAGAGACTCCTCATTTTTCAGATGAGGAAATTGAGGCATGGAGAGAGTAAGAAATTTGCTCATGGTCATAAAAAAGCAGGCGGCAGAGCTGTGCTTTAAACTGAGGTGGTCTGTCTGCAGACTCTAATCCTCAGCACCACACTATGTTATGAAAAAGTATGGCACTTCCATTAAGGATCTAGGACTGTGGTTTATGAGCTTTGTTGTGTCACAAAGCCTTCTGAGACTCAACACAGGCTTGGACACTCTCCCTAGAGAAGTGCAGAGATGCAAAGGTACACACAATTGTGCCTGCAATTTTAAGTGGCTCGGATCCCTTAGAGCCCATCCACAGACCAAGTTCATAGATCCCAGCTTTTAAACATGTGCCCTTGGTAACAAAGTACCTGTTTTGGTACAGGCCTTATAACACATAATTTTTTTCTTATTTCTTTCTTTCTGAATTTCAGATTTGGGCTATATTTACCTAACCATCCCAAACTGATACACTGACCTATATTGGGGAAATTATAAATATCCTAAAATATTCTCTGTACAGAGTACAAGGAACCAATTAGAAGTAAACAGGAGACAAAGGGTTTTTTTTTTTTTTTTTCAAAGCCAGAAAACCAAAGATAGACCTATTCCTCCTACTCACCTCCCTCTAAATTCTGTTGTTTCATTCTCTTCCATCGCCATCACTTTGTCTCAACTGCATTGCCACTGTCTTGGCTCAGCTCTTCATTTCTTCCTGTCTGGATACCTGCCCACTTATCAGCTCTCCTCTTTGTTGGCAACAAACCCTCCCACTCATGTTCCACTAGCTGGCTGCTGAGCTTTGTAAAATGCTCAAATCACACTCCCTGCTGCTTTTTCTGGAAAGCACTCCTCTGCAATGCAGGACAGTAGGCCCTGTGGTGGCCACCAGAGCCAGAGTGCCTGAGGCCAAATTCCAGCTTTGTTGCTTAGTAACCATGTGACCTTGGACAGTTCTCTCTGGGTATTGGTCTCCTCAGCTTTAAAATGGGTATAATTACAATACTTTCCACTTATGGATGTTGAGGAGATTAAATAAATAATATTTTAAGTGCTTAAAATAGTTCTTAGTGCCTAGAAAGCATGTAATCATATTAGCTTCTTTACAGAACAAATGCAAGTCCTTAAATAAATAGCCAGGCAGGACAAGGAACTGCACATGGTGCTCTCCACACATGTAGGATGCTAAAGATTGAGGAACACATTACACAAATGATTTGAGGAAAACATACCCATATGTTATCCAGGTCCACTTACAGGACTCTATTTTAAAAATAGGGCTATCCTGGTAGTTGAAACTAAATTCAGGATTGGAAAAACTTCCTAATCCTAGGGAGAGAGCAGAGTGACAACAATTTGTTCGGGCAAGTACCTCAGAATACATATATCAAAAGACACATTTGTTAAAAACACCATGAAAATCGTTTATTTAATAACCTAACATGTATTTTAAATATTTAGGCTACAATTTAGTTTTCTAAGTAGATAAGTGATACTTAAAACAATAGAAAATAGGGAAAACGCTATTGGTAATGCTAATCTTAAAATTTGTGGAGAATATATGACAAAACTAGAAAAAGATTCTAATATCACTGTAAATTGCAAAACAATCTTAATTTAATGATTTGAATGTCAGTTACCAGTTAATAATTAAGCTGCCAACATCCAACTTCCCTAAAAATTGCAATGACTTTCCTTCCCCCAATGGGGTCTACTCCAGGCAAGAACTTCTAGTGATGGAAGGCAGGTGAGACATTTCCTCTGTTTTCTTTCTTTCCCTTCTTTTTTTTTTTCTTTTTTTCCCCCTCCTCCCCTCCCCATTGTGGTAAGCATGGTGTTTAATCTCTTCAATCTTGAATAGAATGACAAGAGGCAAGTCAAATGGAACAAGAAATACATTGGCTTTGTATTCTCCAGGCTGGGAACATTTGATTTCATATACCATGAGGAGGGACTTTTTTATTCTCAATGTAAATGAAAGATTTTTAAGAGTCAAGAAATTGATTTTCAGAAATGTTGTTTGAAAATTTGCATCTTGGTCTGTACTTTAAGAATTTCTTACCTATTATAGGGGTGCCTGGGTGGCTCAGTTGGTTAGCGTCTGCCTTCAGCTCAGGTCATGATCCCAGGGTCCTGGGATTGAGCCCTATGTCAGGCTCATTGCTCAGCAAGGGAGTCTGCTTCTCCCTTTCCCTCTGCCCCTCACCCTGCTTGTGCTGTCTTTCTCACTCACTCATTCTCTCTCTCTCTCTCAAATAAATAAATAAAATTTAAAAAAATTTTTTTACCTATTGTATCTTATTGCCTCAGTCAAAGCTTCCAAGTTAATATCTTATAATATCAGTAGAGGTTATTTCTCTATCTTATCAATTTAAGGATGATCATACTTTGTTTTTTAACCGGTGTCCTAAATTCCCTATATTTTATGTGCATTTTCTTTTTAGGGAAAATAGAAACATAACTGGAATAAAATGTTTTCCTTATGTAGACTTATGTAGACTCTTTACCCATTGATATTCCATTGAGATCAAATATCTAGTCTTTTTTATCTCATTTCCAGGGGGAGATAATACTTGGTCTTAAACATATCTTGGTCATTTAGGAGTAGAAGTGACAATCATGGTATGTTATGTTCCTCATTCCAGTAATGCCATTTCAATATCATAATATATGCAAGTATTTCCATGACAGTTTTTAATATATTTTCAGGTTATCCAATATGTTTTTTATCTAATTCCAAGCATCATTTCAAGGTTTCTTTCCTGAGAATATCACTGATTTTTAAGGGAAAATCTAAATAAAATAAAAAGAACAATCTCTTGGGGCGCCTGGGAGGCTCAGTCGTTTAAGTGTCCAACTCTTGATTTCTGTCCAGGTCATGATCTCAGGGTCATGAGATCACGCCCTGCATCAGTTCTGTGCTGGGTGTGGAGCCTGCTTAAGATTCTCTCTTTGCTCCCACTTCCTCCCCCATGCTCACTCTCTCTCTAAAAAAAAAAAAAAAAAAAGAATGATCTCTTTAAAGATACTAAAAATAGAACATCTAGAGTTAGACTAACTATAACTTTTATTTGCTCTTATATTTTTCTTTAATTACTTTGGAAAAATGAATAGACAAATTAAAGCAAAGTCTAATAAGCAAAATGCTTCATTTCCTTAAATTTTTATATATATATATCATTTTACATATTCCACTGAGAAAGAAAAATCTTGCCAATTAGAGTATGACATGCTATCCATTATAAGACTCAACTTAATGTCACAGACGTTAAAAATGTAAAAACATGTGCAGTTGATAAATTGATAGAATATTGCATTTTTAAACAATTATTAACTAATGGCAATTCCCAGATCATTTTCATGAGTTGTCTTAATGGAAATCTTGGCATTTCCAAAGTACATTAAATATATTTTTAAATGTTGGAAAATAAACACACATCTATCCTATCAAATCATACTGAATTATTTGATTTTTTCATAAATAATTCATTAATAATATTGTTTAATGTCTTATAGTCACCATTCCAGTGTTATAGATAGTAATTTCACTGTCCTAAGAAAAATGCCCAGGGTTTTGCTTACTCAGCCAGTCCATCTTCCTGAAATGGCAACCACTGATTTGTTTACCATACCTGTAGTACTGACTTTTTAAGAATGTCAGATAATTGGAATCATACAGTTTTGTTTTGTTTTGTTTTGTTTTGTTTTGTTTTGTTTTGTTTTGTTTTCAGGAAGGATCCTTTCGCTTATCAGAATGTATTTTCAATTTACCCATGTTTTTTTGTGCCTTGATAGATCTTTTTAAAATTTTTATCAATAGTCTGTTGTATAGGTATACCACAGTTTATTTATCCATTCACATATGAGGGACATCTTGGTGTCATCTAGTGTTTGGTTATTATGAATAAAGCTGCTATAAACATTTGCATGTAGGTTTATGTATGTGCAGAAGTTTCAAAATTACTCCAGCAATTTCCCAAGAGTAGTATTACTGTATTATGTAATGAGGCTATGCTTAGCTTTGTAAGAAACTGCCAAACTGTTTTCCAAAGTGTCTGTTTCATTTTGCATTCCCACCAGCAGGGAATGAGAGTTCCTGTTGCTCCATATCCTCCTAAGCATTTGGAATTGTCAGTTTTTTTCTAATTTAGCCATTCAAACAGGTATGTTGTAGCATATCAATGTGGTTTTAATTTATAATTTCCTAATTGAAAAAAATTTAATCTCTTTTCATATTATTATTTTCCACTCATATATCTTCTTTGTTGTGTTATCTGTTCAGAGCATTTGCACTTTTAAAAAATTTTGGCTCTTTATTTTCTTATTCCTGAGTTTGAAGAGTTCCTGATAAATTTTAGATACAAAATCATTTTTAGATACGTCTTTTGCAAATATTTTCTTCCCGTCTATGACTTACTGTTTCATATTTTTGCTAGTACTATCAGAATATCCATATTTTAAAGTTTTTTATTAAGTCCAATGTTTCAAATTTTTGTCCATTGATTATGCTACTGTTGCATCAGAAAACTCACAAAGCCCAGATCATGAAGATTTTCTTCATTAAGCTTCACATTTTTTTCATGAACTTTTATACTTGTGCAGTTTGTGCTACATTCTGAACTAATTTTTGTGTAAGTTCTGTTTCTAGGTGCATTTTTTCAATATGGACATCTAATTACTCAGCTGATGTTGAAAAGCCTGTCATTGCTTGATTGAATTCCCCTTAACTACTTTAGGAAAGATCAGTTGACTATATTTTATGTTGTATTTTGGTGCTCTCTACTCTGTTCAATTATTTTTTTTTATTTTCTAATGTCACATTATCTTAATAACTGTAGCTTATAGTAATTCTTGAAATTTTGTGTATGCATCTTCCAGATTTGTTCTTCTTCTTCAGTATTGTGTTGGCTATATTAGGTCTTTTTGCATTGAGATTGAGTTGAATCTATAGATCAAGTTAAGAGAATTGATATCTTAATAATATTGCATCTTCCAATACATAGCTATGTAATAAATCTCCATTTATTTAGATCTTCTTTGAGTTTTTTCAGCAGTATTTTATAGTTTCTGCATACAATTCCTGTATATATTTAGTTAAATGTATTAGAGTTAAGGATTTCAATGTTGGAGTACTATTATAAATGGTATTTTTTAAATTTTTATTTATTTTATTTTAATTTCAGTATAGTTAATATATAGTGCTGTATTAATTTCAGGTGTACAATATTCAAAAATTTTACATATTACTCAGTGTTCATCAGGATAAGTGTACCTTTAACCCCCTTCACCTATTTCACCCATCCTTCCACTCATCTCCCCTCTGGTAACCATCAGTTTATACTCTATAGTTAAGAAGCTGTTTTTTGGTTTGTCTCTCTTTTTTTCTCTCCATTCATTTGTTTTGTTTCTTAAATTCTATATATGAATGAAATCATATGGCATTTGTCTTTCTCTGACTGACTTATTTTGCTTAGCATTATATTCTCTAGTTCCAGCCATGTTGTTGCCATTGGCAAGATTTCATTCTTTTGTATCACTGAGTCATATTCCATTGTGTGTGTGTGTGTGTGTGTGTGTGTTACCACATTTTCTTAATGCATTCATTTATTGATGGACACTTGTCCTGCTTCCATAATTTGGCTCTTGTAAATAATGCTGCAATGAACATAGGGGTACATATATCCTTTCAAATTAGTGTTTTAGTATTCTTTGGGTAAATATGAATAGTGCCATTACCAGATCATATGGTAGTTCTATTTTTAATTTTTTGAGGAACCTCCATACTGTTTTCCAGAGTGGCTACACCAGTTTGCATTCCCACCAACACTTCATGAGGGTTCATTTTTCTCCACATCCTCACCAACATTTGTTTCTTGTGTTGTTGATTTTACCCATTCTAACAGGCATGAGGTGATATCTCATTGTGGTTCTGGTTTGCATTCCCTTGATGGTGACTGATGTTGAGCATCTTTTCATGTGTCTGTTGTCATCTGTATGTCTTTGGTAAAGTCAGTTCATGTCTTAAATGTTATATTCTAATTGTTTTTGTTGGAAAGAAAATAGAATTACCATTTGTATACTTATCTTGTATCCTACCATCTTCTGCTCACTTATGAGTTCTGTGAGTTATTAATTCTTTGGGATTTTTTAAAAAACAACCAAATTATTTGTGAATAGAGACAGTTTATTATCTTCCTTCTCAATCTGCAGACCATTTATTTCCTTTTGTTTGGTTGGTTTCTTGCACTAACTGGGATTTTTATATATTGTTGAATGGGAGTAGTGAGAGAAAACATCCTCCCTTATTCCCAGTCTTAGTTGGAAAGTGTCCAGTTTCTCACTGTTAAATATGAAGTTAGGGGCGCCTGGGTGGCTCAGTCGTTAAGCGTCTGCCTTCAGCTCAGGTCATGATCTCAGGGTCCTGGGATCGAGCCCCGCATCGGGCTCCCTGCTCCGCGGGAAGCCTGCTTCTCCCTCTTCCCCCTGCTTGTGTTCCCTCTCTCGCTGTCTCTCTCTCTCTCTCAAATAAATAAATAAAGTCTTTAAAAAATAAATAAATAAATAAATAAATAAATATGAAGTTAGTTGGGTTTTTTTTTAGATTTTTTTCTATAAAGTTGAAGATGTTCTTTTTTACTCCTGCTTTGCTGAGAGATGATTAAGATTTTTACACTTTGTGAAATGTTTTTTTTCTGCATAAATTTCTATGGTCGTACTATTTTTTTCTTTAGTCTTTGATGGACTAAAGATTACACTAATAGTATATCACATGATGGATTTTCACATATTGAACTGGCTCTGTGTACTGGGAATAAATCTCCCTTTGCCGTGGTTTATAATTTTTTTACACATTATTGGATTTGATATGTTAATATTTCATTGAATGCATTAATTCAGTTTTATTCTATGTTCATGAGATATATTGATGTGCCTTATATGGTCTTAATCTATAGTTTTTCTTCCTTATAAGGTGTTTATCTGGTTTTGGTGTTAGGATATTACTGGCCTTATACAATAAGTTAGGGAGTGCTTTCTCTAATTCTATTGACTTAAGTGATTGTTGAAAATTGGTTTCATTTTTTCCTTAAACGGTTGGTTGAATTGAACTGAGTTTCTCTAATAGGTAGAAGACTCTCCAGTTTATCTATTTGTCTTTCTGAAACTTGTGATAGTTTGTGTATTTCACAAATTATTCGATTTATCTAAATTACCAAATTTGTGGGCATAAAATTATTGTTTATTGTATTCCTATGTTATCTTTTTTATTTTATTTTTGTATTATTATTATTTATTTATTTATTTATTTTGAGAGAGAGAGAGAGTGTGAGGAGGAGGGGCAGAGGGAGAAGGAAAAAAAGAATCTTAAGCAGGCTCCATGCCCAGCACAGAGCCTGACTTCAGGCTTGATCTCACCACTGTGAGATCCTGAAATCAGAGTTGGCTCACCACCCTGAGCCGAAATCAAGAGTTGAATGCTTAACTGACTAAGCCACCCAGGATCCCTCCTATGATGTGTTTTTTTAATCCCATGGTATATGTGGTGTTGATTTATCTTTTATTTCTGACTTTTGTAATTTACATCTTCTCTTTTGCTTCCTTCCTTCCTTCCTTCTTTCTGCATCTTCTCTTTTTTCTTGTTTAGCCTAGCTAGAGGATTATCAATTTTAGTGATCTTTTCAAAGAAGCAGGTTTTACTTTTGTTGATTTTCTCTATTGTTTTCCTAATTTCAATTTTATTAATTTCTGCTCATTTAAAATTATTGTTTCTTTTCTTCTGCTTACTTTAGGCTTACATTAGTCTTCTTTTTCTGGTTTCCTAAACTGACATTTTTAGTTATTCCTATATTTTAACGTATGCATTTAATGCTATAAATTTCCCTCTGAGCACCACTTTTTTGCTGCATTTGGCACATTTTTGATGAGTCCTGTTTTCATTTAGTTAAGAATATTTAAAATTTTCTTGACATTTCTTTGACCTGGATATTGTTAAGAATTGTGTTTTTGAATATCTGAGGATTTTCCAGGCAGGTTTCTATTGTTAATTTCTAGTTTGACTTCATTGTGATCTAAAAAGTATTTAATGTTTGATTTATATCACTTCAAAATTTGTTAAGGTGTGGTTTATGGCCCTGAATGTAATCTAGTTTTGGGAATATTTCATGCAAGCTTGAGAAGAATTTATATTCTGCTCCTTGTGGATAGAATATTTTTAGAATATTCAATTAGGTAAGTTGATTGATAGTATTGTTCGGGTAAATTATATCTTTCCTGATTTTCTGAATCTTTGATTTATGAATTACAATAAATTATCACTGTTTACTCTAGATATTTTGATGCTTTGTACTTAGATACATATATTTTTTATTATGTTATGTTAATCACCATACATTACATCATTAGTTTTTTGATGTACTGTTCCATGATTCATTGTTTGCGTATAACACCCAGTGCTCCATTCAGTATGTGCCCTCTTTAACACCCATCACCAGACTAACCCATCCCCCCACCCCCCTCCCCTCTAGAACCCTCAGTTTGTTTCCCGAGATTAAGAATTCCTCATATCAGTGAGGTCATATGATACATGTCTTTCTCTGATTGACTTATTTTGCTCAGCATAACACCCTCCAGTTCCATCCACGCCTTTGCAAATGGCAAGATTTCATTCCTTTTGATGGCTGCATAATATTCCAGTGAGTGTGTGTGTGTGTGTGTGTGTGTGTGTGCGTGTGTGTGCGTGTGTGTGTATCACATCTTCTATATCCATTCATGTGTCGATGGACATCTTGGCTCTTTCCATAGTTTGGCTATTGTGGACATTGCTGCTATAAACATCAGGGTGCACATACCCCTTTGGATCACTGCATTTGTATCTTTGGGGTAAATACCCAGTAGTGCAATTGCTGGATCGTATGGTAGCTCTATTTTCAACTTTTTGAGGAACCTCCATGCTGTTTTCCAGGGTGGCTACACCAGCTTGCATTCCCACCAACAGTGTAGGAGGCTTCCCCTTTCTCTGCATCCCCACCAACATCTGTCGTTTCCTGACTTGTTAATTTTAGCCATTCTGACTGGTGTGAGGTGATATCTCATTGAGGTTTTGATTTGGATTTCCCTGATGCCGAGCGATGTTGAGCACTTTTTCATGTGTCTGTTGGCCATTGGGTGTCTTCTTTGGAAAAATGTCTATTCATGTCTTCTGCCCATTTCTTGATTGGATCATTTGTTCTTTGGGTGTTGAGTTTGATAACTTCTTTATAGATTTAGGATACTAGCCCTTTATCTGATAGGTCATTTGCAAATATCTTCTGCCATTCTGTCGGTTGTCTTTTGGTTTTGTTGACTGTTTCTTTTGCTGTGCAAAGCTTTTTATCTTGATGAAGTTCCAATAGTTCATTTTTGCCCTTGCTTCCCTTGCCTTTGGCGATGTTTCTAGGAAGAAGTTGCTGTGGCTGAGCTTGAACAGGTTGCTGCCTATGTTCTCCTCTGGGATTTTGATGGACTCCTGTCTTACATTTAGGTCTTTCAACCACTTTGAGTCTATTTTTGTGTGTGGTGTAAGGAAATGGCCCAGTTTCATTCTTCTGCATGAAGATGTCAGTGCTACCTAGAGCAATCTACACATTTAATGCAATCCCTATCAAAATACCATCGACTTTTTTCAAAGAAATGGAATAAATAATCCTAAAATTTGTATGGATCCAGAATAGACCCCGAATAGCCAGAGGAATGTTGAAAAAGATGCATATATATTTAGGATTTTTAGATTTTCTTTGAGAATTGACTTATTTTCTATTTTGTAGTACCTTTATCACTGGTAATTTTTCTTGTTCTGATATCTATTTTGTCTGAAATGCAAATAACTAGTCCAACCTTCTTTTAATTAGTGCTACCATAACATAGCTTCATCCATATCTTTACATCTTATAGGATTCTTTATATTTAGAGGATTTTTTGTAGATAACAATTAGTTGTGTCTTTTTTATAATTTTGATTAGTTCTTTATTTTTTTAATTTTTTTAAAGATTTTATTTGAGAGAGAGAGAGAGTGTGTGCACAAGTAGTGGGGAGGGGCAGAGGGAGAGAAGAGAAACAGACTCCTCGATGAGCAGGGAGCCTGACGTAGGGCTCGATCCCAGGACCCTGGGATATGACCTGAGCCAAAGGCAGATGTTTAACTGACTGAGCCACCCAGGCGCCCCTAGTTCTGTCTTTCAATTGCTGTATTTAGATCTTTCACATTTAAACTGATTGTTAATATATTTTGATTGGTATCAACCATATTTGTATCTGTTTTCCATTCATTCTGGTCACTTCTTTTTCTCCCTTCTCATACTTTAATCATTTTATGATTCCATTTATGTCATTTCTTATTATTTCAATTTACTTCCTTTAAAAACTGTGCATGGTTGCCTAGAGTTTAGCTAATCTATGTTAACCTACAAATAACATTGCTTCACTTCACCTGCAGGTATCTTATAATGGAGTATTTCCAATTCCTCCCTCCTGTCCCTTATCATATTGCTGTCATCCATTTCACTTATCGGTATACTATAATCACGCACTATTATTTTAAACAGTTATATTTTAGATTAATTAAAAATAAACTTCTTTTTTATGTAGATCCAGGTTACTGAACTAAATAATTTTCCTTCTATCTAAATTTAAAAATAAAAAAAAGATCAGAAGGTCAGCTGGTGATGAATTCTGTTTTTGTTTGTCTTAAAATATATTTCTTTTTCACTTTGAAGGATAATTCCATTGGGTATAGAATTCTTGTTTTATTCCAACACTTTAAATATTTCACTTTTGATTATATGGTTTCTGATGAGTAGTCCATTGTGATTCTTATTCCTTTTCTCTGTAGGTAAGGTGTTTATCTCCTGTATCTTGCTTTGAGATTTTCTCTTTGATTTGGTTTTCTATAATTTGAATATTATATGCCTCGGTGTAGTGTGTTTTTGTTTGTTTTAACTTGTTTGATGTTCTCTGAGCTTTTAGTGTCTGTGACTTGGTGTGGTATTAATTTTAGACTGTCTGCAGACATTACTCATTCAAATATTTCTTCTCCATTCTCTCTTTCTTATTCTTCTGGTATCTTAATTAAGTGTATGTTACATCTTTTGAAATTGCCCCCTTCTTGGATGATCTTTTCTGTTTTTGTTTTTGTTGTTTGTTTTTCTTTTTATTTTTTAGTTAATTTTTTTCTTTGCATTTTAGTTTGAGAAGTTAATATTTACTATCTCAAACTCACAAATTGTGTACTTGGCAGTATGTATCTACTTAAATTTATGAAAGTCATTTTTCATTTTTGTTAATGTCTTTATTTTCTGACATTTTCTTTTGACTCTTCCATAGAATTTTTATCTCTGTTTATATTACCCTTCTACCTTTAGAGTTCTTACCATATTAATCCTAGTTACTTTAAATTTTCTATCATGTAATTCCAACATCTGTTTCATATATGAATCTGGTTTCTAATACTTGCTTTGTATCTTCACACTGTGTTTTGTTTTTTTGTTTTTTGCCTTTTTGTATTCCTTGTAATTTTTTGTTGAAAGCTGAACGTATGGTATTGAGTAATAGCAATTGAGATAAGTAGGCCTCTCCTGTGAGGATTTTTGTGTATTTGATTAGGAGTTTGGCTTTGTTTGGTGATTGCTGTAGCTATAGATGCCAGAGACTTTGGACTTTCCTATGTATCTTTTCCACAGAGAATCTGTGTCTTGCAGGTCTTTCACCTATAATCCACTATTATTGTATTGGAATCCTGTGGGTGTGGAACGGAGGGGGAATGTTCTACAATCTTATGAGCAAATCTCAGTCATTTTGTGGGCCTGTTTTTTAGCTTCTGAACTTCACAAATGTTTCTTCTTATATAGTTTTACCTCCTCCCCCCTTTAGTTTTTTTTTTTTTTTTTAAAGATTTTATTTATTTATTTGACAGAGAGAGACACAGCGAGAGAGGGAACACAAGCAGGGGGAGTGGGAGAGGGAGAAGCAGGCTCCCCACAGAGCAGGGAGCCCGACGCGGGACTCGATCCCAGGACCCTGGGATCATGACCTGAGCTGAAGGCAGTCGCTCAACCAACTGAGCCACCCAGGCGCCCTCCTCCCCCCTTTAGTAAGACAAGAAGACTACAGAAGGTTGGAGTTAAAGGAATACCTTTCACCCAGCTTGAATAATGCTCTGGTAAAGTCTTTTTCCCTGGATAGTAGGTCTTTGTTAATGGAGATGGCTCTGGACATATTCACAAGGATTACTCTCCCCTTCCACTTGCCAAGGCCACAAGGAGATCTTGCTCAAATCTTTACTGTAAGAAACAGGTAGGGATCGTTGAGGTAAAACCCATGAAAGTTTGGGGGCCTTCAGGACTGCATTCCCCAGGGATAACTCATGCTCATCCAAGACCACATTCAGCCTCCAGTAATTAAGCAAATTACTGCATAAGTGTTCTTACTAGATTATGGGTCTGACAATTACTTCTCCAGGTAAGCAGATCTTGGCTGTAATTCTCTAGATTTTCTTCTCTCTCTCTGGATTTCAAAGTTATACTTTGCCCTGCAAATCCAGTTTTCTGCTAGGGCCAAGAAAAGTTAAGGACTTTTAGTTTGCCCAGATTTTTCTTGTTGCAAAGATGGGAGTAAAAATTTCCAAACTCTTTACATATCAGAACTAAAACCAAAAGTCCTGAGCTTGGGGTTTTAGTGCTAAAAAGAATAAAAAGGCATTAACATTTATCCCTTTATATACATAACACATGCCAGAAGCTGGTTGTATTTTGACCTTCAACTTCTATTCACATGCAAAATAAAATATCTGGTTGCACAGCCAAGCAATAATAGTGTTTTATATCTAGTGTCATTATTCAATAGTGTGATTTGATTGACAAATACTGCCAGAAAACTGTTGGAATTTTTTGGCCATGTCTGTCAATAGCTTTGAAGATATATATCAAGCCTCTTTACATTATTGTGCATTTTCTTAGGACTAGGAATAATAGATCAACAATGCAAAAATAAACCTCCCACTTTTAAAGGTGTTACTGACTCATTTGAACTTTTTCTTACGTGTAATTGTGTAAAACAAATTTCACAAATTCATTTGCTA
This sequence comes from Neomonachus schauinslandi, assembly GCF_002201575.2. NCBI lineage: Eukaryota > Metazoa > Chordata > Mammalia > Carnivora > Phocidae > Neomonachus > Neomonachus schauinslandi. The sequence continues at coordinate 10,763,822 of NC_058404.1, forward strand.
GCAAATATCTACTCTTTGAATACTTATGTTCATTATATGAATTTATGGCATTAATTTCAATTGCATTTGTTACTCTTTCCTTTACCATTTTCCAATTTGGTAAATAAAACTTTGAAAAATTAAAGCATTTGTATGTTTGAGACACAAACTACAATGCAATAGTTACATTTAACAAATGTAAATAATAGCATGACAAACATGGGAAAATACAGTAGCAGTTATTATTGTGGTTGTAATTGTATGTTTTCTGAGTGCTATTTTCAGAGTATTATGATTAACTTACCTTTTCAGATTAGTAACATGAACACATTCTTCTATAGCTTTAATTTTCCTTTGTAATGACAACACGCCTGAAGAAAACCTGATGGATAACTAAGAATAATCAGAAATGAGTATAATTTGCTTTAATTGGAATTAAATAATGTTTTCATATAAATTTATATAATTAAAATTAAAATTTCACCAGGTATGTTTAACAGATATGTTGGAAATATTTGAATTTTTATTTCTAAGGCAGCATAGTACAGTAACAAGTCATATATTTAGATAGAGATAATAGATGTACCTAAACACTCATATGCATACACATGGAACAAATATAATTGGTCTTCAAGTTAAAACCTCGTTTTACCACAGTTTAGAAGAATAATTGTCCTAAAATTGTTTAAATATTTACCCTGGGAACGGTATAAAGGTGAAACACTAAGACACAATTTTTTTTTTTTAGTAAGTACCTGCTTATTTAGTCATGTGCATTATTAAGAATTAATATGACCACATATTTTAGTGATAGGCAACAAATGTACTATTTGGTTCAATAATGATTTTGCAGATAAAAAATATAGACTTTTTTTTTAAAGAAAATATAGACTTTTAAGCAGAAACTTGTTCTTAGCAAATTTTTAGTAATTTATTGGTTGGAATATTTGATTTTCAAAAACCTTGACCTTGTTGGTAATAGACACTGAGAAGATATGAGGTCATGTAGTTAGTTCTGAATGTATTACACACCCATCTGCTTCTCCATCTGGCAGCAGACACAGAAGTCTTCTGTACATTCTCCTCACCAACACCCCAATTGTTAGCTTCCTGCTGATAGCCTTAGTGTAAGCTTCATTGGGTAATTATTTCAGGGAGAAAACAACCAACCCACATGTTCAAGAATAATCACTAGCTCAATTAACTAACCAGAAGCAGCTGATATTTTAGTGTCCACAAGTAGAAATGATTTCAATTTCGGCAGCACTTCAATGAAAATATTTAGATAGCAGATGTGCTATTTAGTACCTTCAGAGTGTGGAAAATAAAAATAAACATGGCATATATAACAAAATAAGTTGATAGTAAATGATGAATAGGTTTTTTAAAATTTATTATATCTCTTTAGGTGTTTAATTTTAAAGTAATGTAAATGCACACACACACACACTTTTGATATGCTAGTCAATAATGTTTTTTAAGCCTGCATTAAAAAAAGTTTATCAGTCACTGATCTGATTAATATCAACATATGTAACTTACTTTAAATATTGTCTGTATTTTATTAGAAATCTAAAAACATCATGCATATTTATATTAGTGGATTTAAATATAGAATTATTTTTACAAACATGGCCTAATACATGTGTTTGAGTATTTAATTCTTAACGTATTTTATGAAATATTATTTATTTTGAAAATCCTAATTGATTTTTCATTGAAATATGCATTTCTAAATTGAGAATTAAGCTGTTAGTTTTGCTGAGCTTTTTGTTTTAAAAAGCAGATATTCTTTTCCCCTATATAATCTTCTCAGGAATTCAAATAGTAGGCATAATATATTTTTTAAGTTTTTACTTAAATTCCAGTTAGTTAACATACAGTGTAATATTAGCTTCAGGTGTACAATATAGTGATTCAACACTTCCAAACATCACCCAGTGCTCATCACAGCAAGGGCACTCCTGAATCCCCATCTCCTATTACACCCATCCTCCTCCTCACCTCCCCCTTGTAACCATCAGTTTATTCTCTGTATTTAAGTGTCTGTTTCTTGGTTTGCTTTCTCTCTCTCTCCCTTTTTTTTTTCCATTTACTCATTTCTTTTATTTTTTAAATTCCACATATGAGTGAAATCATATGGTATTTGTCTTTCTCTGACTGACTTATTTTGCTTAGCATAATACTCTTCTAGTTCTATCCATGTTGTTGCGTATGGCAAGATTTCATTCTTTGTTATGGCTGAGTAATATTCCTGTGTGTGTGTGTGTGTGTGTGTGTGTGTGTGTGTATCACCTCTTCTTTATCCATTCCTCAGTTGATGGCAAGGGCTGCTTCTATAATTTGGCTATTGTAGATAATATTGCTATAAACATCGGTGTGCATGTATGTCTTTGAATTAGTATTTTTGTATTTTTGGGGTGAATACCTAGCAGTGCAATTGCTGGATCATAGGGTCATTCTGTTTTTAACTTTTTGAGGACCCTCCATAATATATCCATTTTTGAAGCTATAACAATTAATTAAAAATTTTAAAAAACAATTATACTGAATGTTATAGTAAAATACTGAAAGTTGAATCATCTTAATGCCTCTAAAATATTTATTTATAATCACACATAATCAAAGACACTCTGTGGCAAATGCATCCTTTCTATTGCCCATTACATTCTCCACTGGTAACTACATAAAATATTTAATAATTCAAATTTAATTAATTTCACTTAATTTACACATACCATAATATACGAAGAAACTGGTAGCTGGCGTTATATTATAGAAAAGTTGTATTGTAGCCTTCCATGTAAGATGAGAAAACAAAGCCTACAGTTAACAATGTACAAGAAGAGTACATTGATCTTCGAATGTTCATCAATATGTGCTCAGAATAAATTCAGAAAATTAAGAAAAAATTAACAAACAAAATTAATTCCAAGTTATTGTTACAATAATTATAAATTTTAGGTGATAAAAGTAATTTACACATATCATAAAAAACATGGAAATCTTGAAAATATAAAGAGGAAAACACCTCAAAATTTTATCTCTCTGTAATATATATAGCAATTCTGTTTTAATTTTTAATCCCTTATTTCATTTAACATTAACTTTTGAGTATTTTCATGTTAATGACTCTTACTAAGAGTTTCAGGAACTATTTATAATGTCAAACAGCATTATTTTATTTTATCCCACAATTATTTTTATTTTTTTTTATTTTTTAACTATTTAAATTCTTGTTAGTTAAGATATAGTGTAATGTTTTCAGGAGTAGAATTTAGTGATTCATCACTTATCTATAACACATAATTATTTTTAAATATCTTTGTTTTAAATATGTAATTTCCAACTATTATCTTACTGATAAAAATAATATTAAATGTACTTTCTGAATATCTTTAATGGTTTCTTCAAGGCAGATTTCTAAATGTAAGTTTACCAGTTCAAATGCTCTCTAATTTTTCCTATAGCTCTTGTTGCAGTCTGCCAAGTTATCTTTGAAGAAGTACTGTGACAATCAACACCATCTCTAGCACTGTATCCATGTGTCTTTTTCACAAAATATTCTGTAGGTTTCTTTTTTGGATTTATATGGCAATTTAAATATTTCTAAGTTTCTGAAAATAATTAGTGAGAAGGTGGAACTAATAAATGAATGTATTGTGTATTGTGGGATATGCAATACAAAACAGTACAATCCTTTATGAAGGGAGACTGGTGATCTCTACTAGTGTCCTATCCAAAGAGGTATGGTTTTGCATCCACTACATAGGGACGATATAGAATCTAGAATGTGAAGAGAAAGATGCCACCCTTCCTATAGAAGAAATATGATTTATATAATCCTAATGGTAACTGGAGGTTGAAATAATTTTCTTGTCTAGCTACAGGTCTGCAAAGAGGATTCAACTACTGTGCAGTCAGACAAAGCATATAACCAAGTGTAATCATCAGCTATGGTTGTTGACATCCATCAGATAGGAACTGACCTTGCCCTCCAAATGAAAAATAATGACACAAAAGAGAATAGTACACATTCATTCACTTAAAAATTTTGCTAAAGCTTTTTAAAATATAAATAATAGGGGCGCAGGGTGGCTTAGTTGGTTAAGGATCCAACCCGTGATTTTGGCTGAGGTTATGATCTCAGGGTCGTGAGATCGAGCCCCACATAGCACTGGGAGTAGAGCCTGCTTATGGTTCTCTCTCTCTCTCTCTCCCTCTCCCTCTGCTTCTCCTCCCACTACTCCCATGAGCACTCTCTCTCTAGAAATAAATAAATAAATAAATAAATATATATATAAAATAGAATAGAAATAAAATAATCTAAACTTTTCCTTAAAATTTAGAAAAATAATTATTTAAAACATCTTAAAATAGAGATAACTGAAATATAATAATGTATAAGATTAACAAGTAGAATAAATCCATTGCTAAGTATCTTTATTTAAAATGTTTCTAAAAAAAACCATTTTTTTCTAAATGAAATTAACAATCGCCAATCTTAAACCACCAAAAGGAGAGAAAACAGAAGACAGAAATCTGAATGAAGCTCTATAATAATGAGAAAAGATGCTGATCTATAAACCCAGATATGTACGAGGTTAAGAAAATATATGCATAGGGGCGCCTGGGTGGCTCAGTCAGTTAAGCATCTGCCTTCGGCTCAGGTCATGATCCCAGGGTCCTGGGATCGAGCCCCACATCGGGCTCCCTTCTCAGCGGGAAGCCTGCTTCTCCCTCTCCCACTCCCCCTGCTTGTGTTCCCTCTCTCGCTGTATCTCTCTCTGTCAAATAAATAAATAAAAATCTTAAAAAAAAAAAAAGAAAATCTATGCATAGAACTTTGTTAATTATTCTGGTCATGTCGTAAAAGCAAATGTTTCTAGGAAAATAACAATTTATAAATTTTGACTCCTTTTACTTGAAAAACTGAATAGACCAAAACATTAATATAATATTTAGTTTATAGTATTAAAAGTTTGGATTTGTGGACTTAATCGAAGTTGAGATGAAATCCTAGTTCTACATCCTGCTCTTTACAAGACTTCGATCAACTAACTTTGGTTCTCTGACCCTCAGTTTCCTCATCTATAAAATGAGGATCATGATACCTATTTTATAGGATTGTCCTGAGGAAAAACTGAGGTAAGTATCTAAAAAGCATGCTGCCTTATAAAGTGACACTGTGTTATATATATGGTGTGATATATATATATATATAAGTCTGTTTACAGTATGGTTAGATGCTTTGGTGATAAGTAAAGCGAAAATTCAAAATGTGTTGAACATCTTTTCATATAGTTATCATCAATTTCTAATCTTCCTTAGAGAAATGTCTATTTATATCCTTTGCCCAATTTTTTTTAGAATTGAGCTATTTGTACTTATATTATTGACTTACCAGTGTTCTTCATATATTCTGGAAACAACTTATTAGGTATATGATTTACAAATATTTTATCGCATTATATGGATTGTCTTTTTGCTTTCTTCACTCGTCCTTTGAAGAATGAGATTTTTAACACTGATGAAGTCCAGTGCTTTTTGTGTCATATCTAAATATTCTATGCCAAACTCAAGGTCAGAAAGTTCTGCATGTTTTCTTCTAAGAGTTTTATAGTTTAAGTCCCGTATTTAGGTTTAATCCATTCTGAGTTAATTTTTGTATGTGGTGTAAAGTAAAGGTGCAACTTCATTCTTTTGCATGTGGCCATCCAGTTTTCCAGGACCATTTGTTGAAATGACTATTCTTGGGCGCCTGGGTGGCTCAGTTGGTTAAGCGACTGCCTTCGGCTCAGGTCATGATCCTGGAGTCCCGGGATCGAGTCCCGCATCGGGCTCCCTGCTCGGTGGGGAGTCTGCTTCTCCCTCTGACCCTCTCCCCTCTCATGCTCTCTCTCACTCTCTCTCTCAAATAAATAAATAAAATCTTTAAAAAAAAAAAAAGAAATGACTATTCTTTCCCCATTTGGATAGTTGTGGCACTGATATTAAAATTCAGCCGATCATAAATGTATGTGTGTACTTCTGGATTCTCAACCTATTCCATTGATTACTATATCTATCCTTATGGCCAGTACAGCGCTGTCTTGTTTCCTATTCTTTTGTAGAAAGTTTCTAAATTTGGAATTTGTAAGTCTCCCTACTTTGTTCTTTTTCAGGATGGTTTTGTCTATTACGGCACCCATGCAATCCCATATGAGTTTGAGATTATTTCTACAAACTCAGCTGGGAATCTGACAGGGATAGAATGTGGAGAAAAGTTTGGCCAAGGGTGCCATTAAACATGGGGTGGCTCAGTGGGTTAAGCCTCTGCCTTCAGCTCAGGTCATGATCCTAGGGTTCTGGGATAGAGCCCCATGTTGGGCTCCCTGCTCAGCGGGGAGTCTGCTTCTCCCTCTCCCCCTGCCTGCCACTCCCCCTATTTGAGCTCTCCCTCTCTCTCTCTCTTTGTCAAATAAATAAATAAAATATTTTTTAAAAGTAATTAACTAATTAATTAAAATGTTACTGGGGCCCCTGGGTGGCTCAGTCGGTTAAGTGTATGACTCTTGGTTTTGGATCAGGTCATGATCTCATGACTCTTGAGATAGAGCCTGGGTTGGGCTCCTGGGTCAACGGGGAGTCTGATTGAAGATTCTCTCCCTTTTCCCCTCCCCCTACTCGTGCCTGTGCATTCTCTCACTCTCAAATAAATAAATCTTTAAAACAATAAATAAAATAAATTGAAATGTTACTTATTTCTACAAAAGTCTAAATATTAATTTTTTAGTCAGCATAAATGAAGTTTAATGGCATAAATAGTAAAAACAAATAGATACTTGGAAAAAATAACACTAGCCAGGTATTGTCTTCAAAATGATATTCCTCTACACTAACCATAACATCATTTGTCATGAACGGATCTTTGTGGATCCCTGGAGAGTCCTCTGAGTAGTCTATGTGGTCCTGACCCCTGCTATATACAATTTAATTAAAACATTACTAGCATGATACAATTGTAATTTGCCCTCCAGTCATAATAATGTAGGAGATTTTTCCCATATGTAGTAAAACCTTAAAACTAATAAAGATGATATTTGGAAAAAAATATAATGGAATTTCATGTGGAATTATGTGGAAAGGAGAGAAAGAAAAACACCCTTATGCTAAGAAAAACCAAAATGATGACAAAAATAAGAATATCAATCATCAACAGAGAGGTAAACTGAATAATAAATAAGCAAAAACAACGGGATAAACTAAGAAATATCTAAAGCAAAAAAACAAAACAAAACAAAACACAAAAAACAAACAAAAAATGCAACTCCAAACAAGTTCTAATATATCGGTGTTAAAAAGTAAACAAGTTTCCAAAATTCTATATTGCTCTGAGATTTTTTAAAAATGCAAATTCCTGAACTGAAATAAATTGTAATCAGAAGAAGAAATTATAGCACATGTATTTTTAAGATATTTTCATAGCAATAAGAACAAAAATTAATTAAATGCTTGTGAGATGCCAGATATATGGTTAATTATTCTATATCATTATTTTATAAAATTGTCCCAGCAACTCAATGAGGTATATATTGTTATCCCTATTTTATCAACAAGTGAAGTTACTGGGGCTTACTGAGAATCACTAAGTTCACATACAGTAAACAGAAACCCCAGAATTCAATTTCAGACCTGTCTGACTCCAATGCTTTCACTCTTAAATACCACATAAATTGCTTTCTATTATACGGCACTATACTGATCAACATACTTTTTAGGAAGGGAGATTTCAGGTTTTAGGAAACAGATAGAGAGAAGCATAGTTTGAATCTTTGGCATTAATTAATTTTTATGCTCTATTTATCAATGTTCCTGATGAGAAAATAAGTTATCAAAAAAAGGAGGAAATTAGTAGAGGAAACCTTGACCAACTCAAAATTGTAAGGCTCTGGAAAAATTCAGAAAAGGCAAAAGTTTCAAAGCATAATAAATGATGGACATAATAGAGCATGCATATCCTAAGGATATTTTCAAAGTAAGCCATAACAAGTTCAGAGACTTTCAATATTTCAACAAAATATTCATATCAACAAAAATAATTTTTAAAATATACATAAAAATATCTGCTTGGAGTATAGCACACAATACACAGAAAAATGAGCAACCAACACTTACTTTGCTTTCCAAATCTTTAGTAAGACTGGTGAAAGAGAAAGATTAGGACAAATTTGTATAGGATGTAATTGAAGCCTAAGATAAGTAAAGAGATTATAAAAGAATACCCATATGCTCTAAATGAGTCCAAATTCCCTCATAAATGAGACTATCAAAGGGTAATAAAGGAACTTGCAAATGCTGTTGAGCTGATCAGGGAGTGTTGATGGATACAGGAGAAGAGAACTAGCTCCAAAAGTTACATATATGGATATAGTTTGCCACTCTAAATAAAATTAGAAGAAATTAATGTAAAATATATATTTGGGTGCTTGCTAAGTATGCTGAACAAGATTCTAAAATATCTTGATTTCAAATACATTATATGAAGTATATGTCTAGTAAATCCTCATTGAAGATGACTTTTTTTAAAAAAAAAAAGATTTTATTTAGTTATTTGACACAGAGAGACACAGCGAGAGCTGAAACACAAGCAGGGGGAGTGGGAGAGGGAGAAGCAGGCTTCCCGCCGAGCAGGGAGCCCGATGCGGGACTCGATCCCAGGACCCTGGGACCATGACCTGAGCCGAAGGCAGACGCTTAACGACTGAGCCACCCAGGCGCCCCTGAAGGTGACTTATATTTTAACTAATTTAACTGCAAGAAGTCATCCAAGTTAAATTCCCAATTGTTTTCTATTGTCAAGTTACCTACCAATCCTCACACTTACGCCTTCAAGAACCAATTGTTCTTCATAAACACAGTACTGGTCACCATCAGTCCCTTTTCAGAAACTACATGCCAAATCTTTGCTGAAGACTCGTTCTCCCCAAGAATTCTGGTACCTCTGCAGCCTTCTTCAATGAAGACCACTCATTCTATCATATTCCTTATAGCACTAGCAGTTGATTTCTCCTCAATCCTCACAGCCACTTTCTTTCTTTTCTTTTTCTTTTTTTTCAAGATTTTATGTATTTACTTGACAGAGAGAGAGAGCACAAGCAGGGGGAGCGGCAGGCAGAGGGAGAGGGAGAAGCAGGCTTCCCACCAAGTGGGGAGCCCGATGTGGGGCTTGATCCCAGAACCCTGGGATCATGACCCGAGCCAAAGACAGATGCTTAACCTACTGAACCACCAGGTGCCCCCTCACAGCCACTATCAAAAGATTTGCCATCTATTTTCATATTCTACTAACTAAAAGCCCACCAAATATTTGTGAATTTGACACCTTTGCACTCCATCCTAAATTTAACTTTTAAACTGAGGAACTTCAGTATTCATATACGTGGTTCTTAACCTTACAGTTTTCTGACCTGAGCAATTCTAGTAGCTTTGGTATCTACTTCATTTCAACCATCCACCCCTTGTCCACCTTACACACTCTTAAAATCCAGCACTAAAAATGTCTAATAACATACAGTAACATCCTATCCTTCTAAATAGATTATGTCTTTATTCACATGACTTAGTCTATCCAACCCCATGTTAATTTACATTTGGCTATAAATTTTCTTCCTTGTTTTTCAGCCCTTCCAGATCCCATATTTCCTATTATTCACTACATTCTGAGATATATTATTTTAATAACTCCTTTGCCTGATGCAATTAAATGGGGATTTAATGTCTTTAGTAATACTATGCTTATATATTCAGGAAGGCCTAAATAATGCTTAACCAATACCCTCCTCCTTACAGGGCTCTACAATGGGAAAATAAATAACACTTCATTATTACTAATGTGTTAAGAACCCTAACAAAAATTGTGATGATAAAGCTAAGTAAAGAAATCAATTTAATATATAAGACATAATGAGATGTTCTTCTTCCTCCAAATATAAATGCTAGCATCTTATCACCTTCTGCTCTGTTCAGCAATCTGGTACAATAACCATTGTTTTCAAGCATGATTAAGAAAAGACAATGAGAGACACAGAATTGAGTCTAAGAATCAGACACTAGGTCAATTTACTCAAGAATTTAGCCAAAGAGGAGAGAGAGAGAGACTACACCATGAGCTTCTGTCTTTTAACAATGGTCCTTCCTGCTAGCAAAATCAAGGTGTCTGATTATTTCAAATGAAAGTAGGTATTCCTTTGTCTTGGGAACTGGGAGAGAGCTAGAAAATGGAAGGCGGGCAGGAAGATAAGCAAAATAAATTTCTCCTTCTTCTGTATATTGAAAAACACCCTCAATCATTTTATTGCCTTTCTATATAAACACCAAACATGAATAGATGTAACGAAGGGCCTTCTCCAGTGTTTCACCAAGCTGCTGAGATATTTGGACCAAGATTGAATTGACTGGTATGAAAAAACTCAGTGCCTACCCAAAACTCTTGAGGCCAGTGTGTTTTAGTACTGAGAACAGGATGAATTTTTGTTTTTATTTTTATTTAGGATGTGTTTTTAGAAACACAACGTGATACATTACTATTAGTCTGTTTTTGCATGGTAATAGAAAGCATAGTCATGGCAAATCAAAGAACACTCAGTTTTTCAACAATATTTCTTACTCCCTTTACATGAAAAATGTTGGCAGTTTTGGGTTAACTTGGGGTAATTCTGCATTTTTTTTTTATTCGAGGATCTAGGCTGAAAAAATGGGTTCTATCTAATCCATGCTGTTCTCTTGCTTATAATGGAAGTGACAGGGAAGGAGAAAATGATCAATGCAAACTTGTATTTGGATTTGAAGTTTCTGTTTAGAGATGGGATTTATCTTACCTGCTCACATCCTAATGGCTGAGCAAGTAACCCGGTCAGGCCGTACATCAAGGGAACAGAGAAGTATACTATTTTGAGGGGGAGGGTAGAATAACTATTTGTAAATAAAATGCAACTTCCTACAGTTTCTATATTATGGAATATTTCCTTTAGGGAGGGGGCAGAACTTTGTAAACAAATTCATTAATATGTCTTTTGCAATATGAACCTTAATCTTATGAAGCATAAGAAGGAATATAAAGAAAGATGACTTTAGGTCAGTTAAGGTCAGGTTTTCTGCCAAAAGTGTGGTAAATATTTGAACTGAAACTGTTATCTATATTTTTGGTGCACTAAGAATTTTGGATTTCGTTTACATTCAGCCTTTCCATAGCCTTGTATCTAATGTCTTTCTTAGAAAAAGCTAATGCTTGTCATTTAATATTCAATACGATTGTCTTTGTCTTGTAATTAAGGATTTTACTTCATTATATGTAGTATAATTATTGATATGTTTGTTCAATTTACAATCTTATATTTGCTTCCTATAACAATTTCCACTTGTTTTCGAACAGACATAGCTTTTGGGGGAATAGGGTATTTATTTTGCTTCTTATTTGTCTTACTTTTTGAACTTGAGGGTTAATGTATTTCATAGGTACTGGAAAATTCTCACCATTAACTCTTTGAATATAGCTCCTACCCCATTCTTTCCTTTCCTTTTTTGAATCTTAGACCCTTTTGCTATGTTTTATATATTTTGTTTGCGTGTTCATGAGATCTTCTTTTCTGGATTATCTTCCATTCTATGTTTCTGTACTTCTATCTGGATATTTTCTTCAGGCCTATCTTCACTGTTATTTCAGTAACATACATCAATAATCCTATTTCTTAATGAAATTTTCTTCTCCAAGTGAAACAAGTCACTTAGCATAAAAATGTGATTGTATATAAATATAATGTGTGTGCTAATGACATTTTTTTCATTTTGCAGCCAATATTTATTTTTATTTATAATATGTATAGTTTCTTTTTTTCATTTTGTAACCAATATTTATTTTATATATAATATGTATAGTTTCTTTTACTGCTACACTGGACCCAGTAATGTGTCTTCAACCCAATTTACTGGTTCCCATCTTCCCTTAGGGTCTAGTCCTTTGCTTAAAGGATTTTTCTGCCTCTACTTCTAATGCCCACTCACCTACTTCCACACAAGTTAGGGATACCAGCTACTACATGGCTGGAAATTGGTGGACTTTCACCTCCTGCACAACCATCAAATGCTGGGGGATGCCAGGGCTCTGGTATAACAGGCCCCTGATGCAGACCCTGTGTAGGACAGCAAAATCCAAGAATTCTGCTCTGAGGACAAGATGTTGCCTAAGTCACAATGTAGCAGCAGTGATTTATTTCATAGGGTTTTTGTTGGGATTCAATAAGCCAGTGCATATAAAAGCACAAGAACAGTGCCTAGACCAGAGGAAGCACTCCATAAATGTTACCTGTTAGAACTACTTTTAAATAATTACTAATTACTAGACAGGGACTTTTGCAATATCATTCCTGAGTTCAATGCTCAACATCTAAAGTAAAGTTAAAAAATATTAATGGCTATGTTATTATGCTATGTGATTACTATATATCAAAAATAATTCGTAATAAATAAGAATATTTTGGAGACAGACATTAGTTTGCTGTAACTAGATGTAAACACTCATGAATTAACTTGCAGTTTTTTTTTATTTTCTGATACATTATATACAAATACCATCTTAATAAATGCCCTCTTAATAAGATCACCTTAAATATCACATGTAAATTCTATAATACAGTGCAGGTATAGACTAGGTACTCAATGGCTATTTTCTTTCCTAGGGTGACACTAGTTCTTCACTTTTCTTCTTCCAAAACATAAACTGCCACAATGTTTGTGTGCAAAGATGTTCATTAATATAAACATATGGTAGACAGTTGACAGATGGAGAAATAGATAGAGAAATTCTACATCTGATAGAGTAGGGCTTATTTTTTTTTTAAGATTGTATTTATTTATTTGACAGAAGAGAGACACAGCGAGAGAGGGAATACAAGCAGGGGGAGTGGGAGAGGGAGAAGCAGGCTCCCCGCAGAGCAGGGAGCCCGATGTGGGGCTCGATCCCAGGACCCCGGGATCATGACCTGAGCGCAAGGCAGACGCTTAACGACTGAGCCACCCAGGCACCCCTAGAGTAGGGCTTATTAAAGGCCACTTTGTTGATATAAAATTCATGTTTGGTCTTTCACCTTCCGTGTTTGCTTCTCTGCCTCTTTCAATCTGTCTTTGACCATACGAGACATACTCAGTGGAGTAGTTTGTTTTCTTCAGAAACAGTTCAAATATTATATGATTTTCTTAAATTTTTAAATTCTTAATAGAGACATTCTAATGGGCACATATTTCATCATTATTTTCAAAGCTGACCATATTCTATGATACCACTCTCTGAAACAAATCTGTTTTAAAATATTGCCCCCTCAACGTCCTCCCTCTAAGGACATCTTTTTCTGATGTAGGTAGTTAGATGAAAAAATAGACCGGTAGTGAAAGAATATAAAGTATCTCTGGTGAGTCAACAAAATATATGCTGTTGATTCAACATGCATGAAACCATGATCTTCCATAACTTTTCTATGTAGCCACACCACTAGTACTATGTAAACTAGCCCCTTTTTTTTTGTATTCTCTTTTGCTCATAGTCTTTGTAATTGTATTAAGGTATTGTACTACCTAGAGAAGAAATTTTAATGTATTGTGTCACTAGTAAATCTTTCAAAGTTATAATGGTGATTCTTAAAATTGTCATGAAAAATGATGCATGTTTTTTCAATAAGAAAAACAAGGAAACTTCTTTTTAGTCACATTTAATATTCATAGGACATAATTCTTCCTTTCGATTATATATCAAAACAAAATACCAAGTACAACTATCACTATTGGTTTTGATCAAGTAACTAATTAGATGACAGGACAGTATATGAGTTATAGTTTGGAGTAATGAATATTCAACTTATTATTAACTTGGTTTTAATTTTGCTATTGAATCAGTAAATGTTTTCTGATATGTCCAATGTAAATTGTATTATAAAAATTGGTTTCGCTTTATTATTTTTTCACTTTATTCTTATAATGAAATTAACATCATATCTGTGTTTATTATCACATGTATTTAAAAGTTAGATTTGAAAAATAAATAACTAAAATCTAGATTTCATCAATTAAAATTTTGGAAAAGTTCAAATGATTTAAGAGGTGTGCGTATGTGCGTGTGTAATATAGATATATAGACACAGTAAAAATAAGTACAAAAAGTAAGGGGCTTCATCAGCAAAATTATTTAATATATGTATTGTGCTTGACCATAGCATTTTTTAAAAAAAATATTCATCATGTAATAATTTCAATTGATAATTGAAAATATGTGAAAGAGTTACTATCTGTCTACATAGATTGGGGATAATTACCACAAAATGAGGGGAAACAAATACATTTCATTTAAGAAAGCCTTACTTCTGAGAAAATCAGTGAGTACAAAATAAATATAGTTAACAATTTTGTTCTTTTTTTTTTTCCCCTACTCCAAACTCTGGAATATATCTTTAACCATGATATATGAATATCAGAGGTAAAAAGCTATGCATTTAAACAGATTTATTTTAAAATTCATTGTGTTGAAAAAAAGATGCATTTTTAATGATATTTGTAGCAGCTAATGGTATTTATACTAGTAAATACTGTGAATGGGGTGGGAGAGATGGAGTGGATATATGGAGTCATTTAAGATGTGGTCAAAAAAAATAAGATGTGGTCATACACATTTAAAAATATTCCAATGTAATTATCAACTGTATGAGTCATCATAAGGGATAAAGATGTTGAATTAACTCCCAGATGTGACTCCCAGAGTCTATTTTTGTTTATAACTAGAGGGTCAGTTGCTCACATTCAGTTGATATAGTATGTTGCACCATGTCTACCTCTCTTGCTAGCCAGATAATTGTGTTTAGATGACAAGCTGAAATCCTAAGGATATATAGTAGTTACAGAAAAAAAAAAATGTGGCTGTTTTCTTATTCCAAAAAAATTAAGTATTATTTTGACACTTTGGAAGTTACATATTTATATAGCAGAGTGGAATTTAAGTAAATCTAAGCAAGTTTTAAAGCAAATGAATTTTTAAATTATGGATTGATTTACTTGATAAACACTGCATGGACGATACACTGGCATATTCTGATGTAGTAGGTTAATCTATTCATTGAAATATCATCACAGTGCTTCAAAGATAGAGGGATCTGATCCTTCCTATATACCCTCAGAATAAAGTGAGTTTACAAAGCATAATTCATGGAAAGTGTCTTTCTTCTGTGTCATGGGGCAGAAGGATATTTTCTACTCTTCCATTTCTGAAATCATGGAAATCTCTGTCAGTTATATATATCTATGTTATATATATTACCTAGGGGAACCTGGGTGGCTCAGTTGGTTAACTATCTGCCTTCAGCAGGTCATGATCCCAGGGTCCTGGGTTTGAGTGCCAGGTTGGGCTCCCTGCTTATCAGGGAGTCTGTTTCTCTCTCTCCCTCTGCTCCTCCTCCCTTCCTCAACCCTACTTGTACTCTCTTGCTCTCTCTCTCTCAAATAAATAAATAAAATCTTAAAAAAATTGCCTATATACTTTGGAACTGTAGGAAATAAATAGCTCTCTGAAACATTGTAAAGTAAATATTATAAACTGGGAGTGTTTTATATGGTCCTAGAAAATATATATATGAAGAAATATTCTGATTCTGAAAAATACAAGAACCAGAATATTTCTTTTTTTTTTCCAAGTTTTTATTTAAATGCCAGTTAAGATACACTGTAATATTAGTTTTAGGTAGAATTTAGTGATTCAGCACTTCTATACAACACCTGGTGCTCATCTCAAGTGCCCTCCTTAATCCCCATCACATATTTAACCCATCCCCCCACCCACCTCCTCTCCACTTATAACCCTGTTTATAGTTAAGAGTAGCAAAAAAAAAAAAAAAAAAAGTCAAACCAGAACCAGAATATTTCTTTTGGAGGAAAGATATTCAAGATCCTGGTTGAACTTTTTTATTTGTCAGGGGAAAAAAAAAGTAGAAGAAGACATGTATCATATGATCTCACTGATATGAGGAATTCTTAATCTCAGGAAACAAACTGACGGTTGCTGGAGTGGAGGTGTGGGAGGGATGGGGTGGCTGGGTGATGGACATTGGGGAGGGTATGTGCTGTGGTGAGCGCCGTGAATTGTGTAAGGCTGTTGAGTCACAGACCTGTACCTCTGAAACAAATAATACATTATTTGTTAAAAAAAAAAAAAAAAGAAGATAGCAGGAAGGGAAAAAATGAAGGGGGGGAATCGGAGGAGGAGACGAACCATGAGAGACTATGGACTCTGAGAAACAAACTGAGGGTTCTAGAGGTGAGGGGGTTTGGGGGATAGGTTAGCCTGGTGATGGGTATTAAAGAGGGCACATACTGAATGGAGCACTGGGTGTTATATGCAAACAATGAATCATGGAACACTACATCAAAAACTAATGATGTATGGTGATTAACATAACATAATAAAATTTTTTAAAAAGTTAAAAAGAAAATAGAAGAAAATACCAAAATGATCCTAAATTGATTAACTCTTAATGCACAATAAAATGATAGCAATTGGCTTTGTGACACAAAACTTTCTCTAATCATGATACGAATTCTTCCAGGATGTAAGCGAGTTCCCATATGTAAATAATTCACTTGGTTACAACACTCACTGTTCAGCGGTTATGGAGCTAAGTTCTAACCTGACCATACACTAACCAGTTATTTTGAAATGTTAGCAGTTGGACTGTTGTTAACACATCTTAGTTTATTACATAAAACGGGGAGAGTTACTCTGTAGCTACGAAAAATCATTACATCAATTTAGAATTATGCAGCCCATTTCTTGTACACTAGCAAAGTTAAAACACCATTATGTCAACCCTCTTGCTACATGTGCCCTAGATAAGTTTTCTTTCTTGGTGAGTGAAGTTATTAGTTTAATTTTTAAATTATTGAATCATTTTCCTAGTGATGTCTGAGGTATGTGAGCCGGTATGATTCTCAGTGGGAGGCTAAATCAAAAAGGTTATTGCTTAGAAGATTATCATGACCAGTCAAGGCAGTTTTAGCTTCAAGTACATTTTACAGGTCATTGGTTCCTACCTAAAGTAATCTCTCTGACGTTCAGTTCTGGGCAGGAAAAGGAGAGAGATACAAGAGTATCTCTTTCCATTTATAATCAGGCCTTAATTGATCTCAGCAGTTTTCCTAATTGCAGAGTTTACCTCACATAGGTCATCTGTTTCCTCATTTGTAGAGTCTTGCTGTCATAATCAGCACTTTAGGTATTACACCGAGGCGGCAGAAATACCTTTCTTTATGTACAATAGGAGGAAGAATTATTATAGCTTATTTCTAAAATAATGCATTTGGCTTTGAATGCAAAACCACCAAGGAAGATAGTATCAGTTTTAAGGATTGAATGCACTCTGAACAGAAAGAAAGCATAGTATCTTATTAATTAAATACTGTTTACATTTGCTCATACACTTAAAACTTGTTTGTTACTTCTTTTGGAATAAATGCTTTTTATTGTTCCATAGAATAGATTCACCATGAATCTACAGGTATTTTAGGTTATTTAAGTGGGATGGTGAGGGATCTAATAAAAACAATGTCATAAGTATTGTTTTGAGTAGTGTCTCTTGTATATTTTTCTATTTTTCTCCGCCAAATAGTTATTTTATAATTATATCTCATCAAAAATAAGGTAAAATATGATTCACTTATCCTAACTAGATTATTAGCTAATAATTATTATTGTTATTGATCTGTAGCCTGATTCTTTTAGCAGTTATTAAATACCTGGAAATAATCCTCTTTCCACATTTTTCCTAATGCAGTTATATATAGGGTTATTTCTGAGCTAAAGAATTAGTTCACATTTGAAGTATGATGTTGTATTTATTTGCAAATTCTTTTTTATATTTCTGCTTGCTTTTAGAAATTAATTCCAGTCCAAAATGAAATTGGACTTTGTTTTTCTACATTTCAGTCATTTTCATTATCATTAAATGCAGGCATTTCAGATTATTGTTTTACACCATATACTGAAGCCCCAATAATGGGGTCAAATTTACGACCCCAAAATGGGGTCGTATTTGTGTTATGCAATAATAAAGATATATTTTACTTTGATTCCACCACTAGTTGTATACTGAATTTTCCTGAAAATGATGTTTAATCAATAGGAAATAGCTACTGCAGTTATATAATAATTTCCAAATCTCTTAAATATTTCTATATTATATGTTATCTTGTAATCACATATGAGAATAAATTGTCTGTAGAAAGAAATCTACTCCCCAATCAGAATTAGTACCATTAGGTCAATACTACTCTGTTGAATATATAGATGGAAGAAATACTGCGTATCCTATGATACAACTACTGGAGATGCCAGGTGCAGTTAATGCTAGTGTCTGTACACAAATGTCCACGTGTGTCCACACGTTCTGGAAAAATCAAATTGTTTAATAAAAATTCAGATGTTAAGCTGGTAGCATTGCCCTTTAAAAAATGTCTATAGCCAATTGATATATAAGATTTTTTTTTTTTTTTTTTTGACAGAGAGAGACAGCGAGAGAGGGAACACAAGCAGGGGGAGTGGGAGTCGGAAAAGGAGACTCCCCGCGGAGCAGGGAGCCCGATGTGGGGCTCAATCCCAGGACCCTGGGATCATGACCTGAGCGAAAGGCAGATGCCCAACAACTGAGCCACCCAGGCGCCCCATAGCCAATTGATATATAAATGTGTCAGTTTATACTATTTCACCTAAAGAAATGGAAGCTCTACTCAAACTAGCTTAAGCAAAAAAAACCCCATAAACCAAAAAACAGCAACAAAAAACCACCTTGTATTTATGTTAATATCAATGATGGTCCATCCAGGGGATCAAGCAGTGCTTTCTCTCTCACCCTTATTTCATATTAAGTATATTAAGCATCAAAAGCATTGCTTTTTTCATACAGACTTTATTCTCAAGTAGACCACTTTTATGGAAATCTAAATAATGACCTTGGCAGCTCTAGGATTGCATCTTGCCATTTTACTAACATCTACACAATAAGATTTTCATATGAACTCCAACTCTACTTCTCCTTGAGCTATGAGCCCATTCTCAAGTCAGTCCTCTGGGGCTATGGGTTTGTCTAAATAGCCCTGGGATGTATGTCTATTCCTAGAGGTGGAGCATAGTGTCAATTCCACCCAAATTACATGAATAGGAGAAAGGAAAATGTGTTTCCCAAAGGGAAGTTTTTTAGAACCATTACAAGAAGGCAGAAATACAGGGATTGAATAAGTTTTACAGCCCAGCTGTTCCAACATACACTCTTAATCTGGTAATTCAATTTTTAAAGTGCCGATGACTAATTTCATGCATCTATTCCAAAAACTGAAAGCAGTCATGTCCTATATGCAGTCTTACCCAGTTACTGCAACTAGGTCCAAGTCAGGAATCTCTAAATGAAATTCACACACTTACAGCAGGTTCAGAGATAGCTCCCCAAGGCTCAGAAATGTGTGGCTAAATAATAAACTATCTCCCACCTAACCACGTTATGCTTCAGGATAGTTACAATAAAAAATCACATTTTAAAAAAGAAAAGGTAGGAATGGCATAGAATGGTCAGTTTTCTTTTTTTTTTTTTTTTTTTTTTTGAATGGTCAGTTTTCTTTAAGCATCAGTGATATCCTTTCACAAAAGAAAAGCAAATATTTTTGAGTCTGGCAGATGCAATGTTTTTTTGGACAGCCAATATAGCTTCCGTAATTCCTTTCTCTTGAAGGACTTTTCTTGTCCATGGTTCTCTGTGATTTTGATCAAATCAATGTTATTGAGTATTCTTGCCCAAGGGTATACTGCTATCATAGTCAACTTCATCTTAGTGTAAGTTTGGAGGTTCTGAATATTTCCATTTGTGATTAAGAAATTAAGAGTCTCCATTTTCTAAGCTTAGAGTATCTTCAGCAATAAAACACCCTTAAAAACTTCAGGCTTTGTTTTTACTAGCAGTTTTGAAATCTTATGAGACAGTGATCAATGCCAGAAAGACTACACCCTGGAAGAAGAGGAGAAGGAGTTCTATCATTTAGCAGCATATCAGTGATTTGATTGTTTCCCTAGCTCTCAGTTCTGTGTCCTCCATCTTGAAACATGATGCCATCCATTCAAAACTCTAACTTGAGAGGCAAAGGCATATTTAATTTGTTAGTCTTTCAAGATACATGCAAAGTGGTGGTTCTTTAATAAATACAGCAGAGAGTTTCATTATCCTAATTTTGTCCCACTTTTCTCCTAATTCCTTATTCTTTCAAATCCTCAAGATTGACTTTTAATATTCTTCCACTGTTGGTCTAATGAAGAATTCGCTCCTTTATAAAATCTGTATTTCTTTCATTCAACTTTCAGATGGGCTACCTTTTAGAGCATTCTTTCTTACACGGCATTACTATAGGCTGCAAAAAATAACAAACATCCTTGAATATCTTCACATATTTCTATAAAATCTCCTAAATATCCAACCCATTTAAATACTTGATCTAATCTCAAGATGAAACCAAAATTAAGTTGCTGTTTTGGTACTAAATAAGAATTACAAACTTCCCAGCCATGGGATCAGGAGGTTCACCCTCCCTCAGACTCAAGCTTCAGTCAGTCAGTTCGACATTTTATGTCCTCTTGTTTGCAACAAAATTCTTTTAAGGAACTATATCTCTGTAAATAACAACATTTTAGTTGTGAATTTGTAAAACTGTGATTCAAAGAGATTTAAACAAAAGAAGAATGGACCAGTTTACTAAGATGAAAAGAAGAAGGCAAAGCCAAGCTTTCGGCAAAATGATACCAAAAGTTCAGCAATGTCAGGTCTCTGTCTTGTAGCTGTAATTTTTTTTTTTTTTTTAGGTTGTATCCATGTTTCAGTTTTTCTCCCTCAAATAGCAAGGTTGGCTCTCATGGTAATGTGCTCATTACTTTCTTTAGAGGAACAGGCTATCTTAATTAGACAGATCCTGTACGCATACCTCTAGAGACAGAAGGAAACTCCTCAACCCCACCCAAAACATTACAGACTATGAATAAGGATGTTGTGTTGGATGTGGATAATTGGTACTCAGTATCCATGTCTACTTTCTTCTAAATGTTTTCTCTTTCTGCAGAGGCTATTAGGCTACATCCTATATTTCATAAGCTGTCTTTTTAAGTGTTTGGAAGCAAATGTTATTTTGCAGTTATATACATTTGAGAGAAGTTAGGAAGGAGGAAGTCAGGCAGAGATGATTTCCCTGCTGCTTCCCCCCCCGCCCCCCACCGTGGGAATCAAGCAGGAACACATAAATAGCAAGAACAACAGTTTTGGTAGCAGAACTTAATGTTTCAATATCTACTGTCAAGACAGTATTATTAGCTGTCAGTAAGCAGTTAGAATGGTAGGTGCTGCCAAGTCATTCTGATCCATGAGATTATACTAGAGCTAGTCCAAAGACAATATGTCCAAACTTTCCAACATTTTTTATTTGTATTTAAAATAAATCTTATTTTCACAAATAATTTGAAACTTACAGAAACATTGGAGAGAGAATGTAGAGTACCATATATTCCCATCCAGTTCCCCCATTATTACCATCTTAAATGAATATAGAACCTTTGTTACAATATGTTAATATTGATATATTAATTAACTGAAGTCCATACTTCTCTCAGATGCCCTTAGCTTTTATCTTTTTGTTGTTGTTATTCTAGGATTCTATCCAGGATACCACATTACATTTAGGCTTCATATCTCCTTAGCCTTGTCTAGTCTATGAAAGTTTTCAGACTTTCCTTGTTTTTTGATTACTTTTAACAGATTTTGAGGAGGGCTAGTCAGATATTTGGTAAAATGTCCCTCAGTTGAGATCTGTCTGATGTTTTTAATACTTAATTACACTGTGGTAATATGTTTTTGGAATAAGAGCGAAAATACCAAGTCTCATTTTCATCTCCTTATATTACGGGTACATATTATCAACATGACTTACTACAGCTGATGTTGACCTAGATGGTCTAGCTAAGATAGCATTTGTTAGGTTTTTCCACCATACAGTTCCTCCCTAATCACCTTCCATACTGTACTCTTTGGAAGGAAGCTACTATGTACATCCCACAGTACAAGAGTGGGGAATTATGCCCCATTGCATTAAGGACTTTATGTATCTAAATAAATTACTTGGAATTCTTTTGCATGGGAGATATATCACTTCTTCCTCAATTAATTATTTATTCAATTATTTATATCATTATGGGCTTATGGATCTTATTTTATACTTTGAGTTATCCAAAACTCTATATTTTGTTTATTCGAATTGTTCCAGTTTTGACTTTTGGAACCTCTTTTGTTTGGCTACTGTGGCCTTTGACATACCCCATTTATATGGGGTTTTGGGGTTTTGTTTGTTTTCCACGCTTCCTTACTTTCTGACACCACAAATGCTCCAGGGTCATTTATATGTTTTCTGCTGAATCCTAGAATCACTTTTCTAAGAAGCGCAGGTTCCGGGGCGCCTGGGTGGCTCAGATGGTTAAGCCTCTGCCTTCGGCTCAGGTCATGATCCCAGGGTCCTGGGATCGAGCCCCACATTGGGCTCCTGGCTCAGCGGGGAGCCTGCCACTCCCTCTCCCTCTGCTCTCCCCCTGCTCATTCTCTCTCTCTCTCTATCTCTGTGTCTCAGATGAATAAATAAAATCTTTAAAAAAAAAAAGAAGCGCAGGTTCCTTCTATTGGAGAATGGTTTTTGAAACCAATATTTGATTACTAGTTGTGCTCCTTGCTACAGCAGTAAGTCTTGGTGTTTCTCAGTCATTTCAGCTGAGATAAAAGAAAATAATTGTGTCTACTAACTCTTGCATATGTCCATATCTATAAATATTTCTATAAGTGACCATCTGTGTCTATATTAAGCCAAATATTAGTTCATACTAATACCTCCAGTTCTGATTCATTACCACCTGGGTCTAATTCTAGTCTCTTCTACTTGCTTATCAATAAACTCTTACTCTTCCAACAGTGACAAAACTGGTTTCTGTTATCCACCACCCATTTAGTTAGTTATTAAGTTCCAGTATATTTGTAAAGAACTATCAGAAATGTTAGCCTTGAAATTGTTAACATGGGGAATCATTATCTGAAATTAATATAGCTACTGCAGCTTTTTTAAAAATTAATATTGACTAATATGTGGTCTCCATCCTTTTGGTGTTTTCCAATAGTGAATATTTAGAGTGGGTTCATTGTAGATGACATCTATTCAGGCCTTGTGATTTTTATTCACTGTGATGATCTCTGTATTTTACTTGGTATATTTAGACCACTGACATTTAAAATGATTACTTATATAGTAAGATGAATATATACAATATTTTTTAACTGTTCTCTATTTATTGGACTTCTTTGTTTACTTGGTTCCCATTTTGCTGACTTTGTTTAATTGAACATTTTATATGATTCTATTTTACTCATCTCAGCACATTAATTATAATTCTTCAAAATTTTTAAAAGTTACCTTATAATTTGCAATCACTTTTGTGATTTGTATACAACATGAAATCCAGTATAACACAGTAACCCCAATTTCTACTCTAGTCCCTTTTGACATAATTGTCATTCATTTCATTTATTCATATACTATATTGACTATGTTAATATCATTATGTTAAAAAATCTTTTAGACAAATGAAGAAGTATATGTTATTTTATTTATATTTATTTTATATTATGTATATAATTTTTACATATATTTTTACTTATATGAGATCCCAGTCAAATGTTCTTAACTACCTAAGACAGTCTGGGCCAAAAGTATAACCACTGTGCTTTGATTCAGAGAAGTCTTAGGCAGTGATTGCTTGATGTGTACCCTTGAAGCCCTATTTGTAAAATAGAAATAAAGAAAAATTTTTGAAATGCCTCCAGGCCTGAAGAAGCAAAATATGATCAGTCAGTATAATGGAGAGATGGAGAGTCACTTCTTTACTGAATTCTCAACTTTGAAAACTTATAGAATCAGGACACTTCAGAAAAGGAAGAGTCTGCAAACAAATGAGATGCTTAGCAAAATTACTATGAATTTTCCTCTTAACTTTCAATAAGTGGATCTATACCAATATGGCAAGGAAACCATATTCTGTGGAAAAATAAGCAAAGATTTTCAGAGATTACTGGACATAGTGTATGGGCTAATATTGACCATGGACCCAAAATATGACTGTGGTTCAATGGTGAGAATGTGAAATGATAGGTGATAAAATGTGTTCTGAACTAATTTTGTATACCAGAGGTTGTAGTAAGAATATACCCTGTGGGTATTTTCTAATTCTTAAGCATAAATCTACATTAAAACTTCTTGGCAACGGGAAGAATCCCATGTTTGCTCTCTGACCTTTGGAGTGAGGTCTCGTATCAAACATCAGGTGTAAATCTTTGTGAATGAAACTCTTACCAAAATAGTAAACCAAAACCAACACTGGATCCCTAAAAGAATTATAGAGGAAAACCTAAATAAAAAAAAAAAATGCTGTGGGGGTGGTATTTTCTACCTTGTTCCCGTTTTCAGACCTGATTGGCCTATGCAAAAATAATTTAGGATGTAATAGATAATGGTACATCATGGCAAACTTGATAAAACGCTTTATGGATTTCTGAATGCTGGAGCAAATCAACATAGATTCTTGCATTTGATTTGAAACAGTTATTTTGGGAGGGAAAAAGCTTTTATTTTTGTCTATATCAGAGACAGAGAGAATAATAAAAACAGCTTTTCCTGGCAGGGAGAACAGGACATGTTCAGTGTCTTTTCAGTGTCTTATATTTGGACTGTATCAACTCTAGCTCTTGAAATAATTTTATCTTCTGGGGCCATGACCTCATATTGGGCTACTTCATCGATCTCAGCTTCCTGATGGATTTCACAATCAGGAATTAGATAATACAGGCAATACAGCAAAGTGGACCTTAGATGTGTGCTTAGAGAAATATATTCTAGAAGGTAGAAGATACATCTTATAAAATTACAGGGTAACACAATATTGGTGAAATTTTAGGGATCCAAGTGGGTCTGTATGATTTTGCCACCAAATTGAAAATCAAAATGATAACACCTTCCACATTCTACCACTAAGAAAGAAGTGAGATCCCGACATGCTTCAATAAGACAATTACAAAGCCTAATTCCAGTAATGAACACTCTTTGGATTTTAGAGGGAAAATATCCGCATCTGATTATTCTCTTCAATCCCATTACCAAGTCCAACATCTCTTTCAGCATTTTAGTCAAACTCAAAACAAGAGAAGGTTCATCAGCATTTTCAATCTGCATCCATGCTACTTATTTCCTGACAGATGCAAGAGCAATAGAATTTGTGCTGCAAAACGTGTTAAGTTTTTTTTAAGCTATTCAGAACATGATCCCTGGTAATTTAGAGCAAAGTCTTGCCCTTTTTGACAAATAACTGTTTTCTTCATGAGAAACAGTTGTTTACTTCCTAGCAGACCCTGGAATAAAATGAATATTGGAGAGTGGGACAAGTGATTTTGCCCATCACTGAATAGTTGACAGCTGATACATAAAGCCATAAAACTCTTGTGCACTGCAGCACTGCATATGAACTGGAAGTGGTGTCAATGAGATTCAGTCTGTGATACTGCTGAAGGAATAACTGGGTTACATAGGCACATGGCTCACGCTCCCAGTGCACCTGCTCCTGCCAAACTCACTTGTCTCTTTAAACCTCTTAAAACCACTCCAGTAACCTCACAGGGAGTTCTCATATAAAATAGAATAAGGAAGCCACCATGCAAACCTGATTTACAAGTGGCTGCAAACAATATACAGGTGCCCGTGGAAATCCAATGGCTAACATTACAACTCCACATTGGGTAGATTCTGTCTGGAAGAAAAATCTTCCCACTAGACAAAATATCCTGATTCACTTTACCTGGAAACAAGAATCTTCAGAGATATGGAAGTACATTGGTTCATTGGTAGTAACCATTTGACCAAATGGTCAGAAATTTGGAAGGATAAGATTTAGAATTATGGTAACAGGTGGCATGGGCAAGCTATGTGTGAGTTGACTTCCCAAATGGGCCAGACTCTGAGAATTATTTATGTTACATATGAGCTCTAATCAAACAGCAATATAAGGAACTCAATAATCAAGTGGATAAAAAAAGACCTATTTTGTGAATGTTAGGCATTCTCATCCAGTCACCCCAGTACTTGTCAATAGGTTCATGAACTACATACCTACTATGAAGATCAGATATTATGCAAAAAATTGGACTTCCCAATACAAGGTGTATCAAATTTCTTTTAATGCTATGCCCACATTGCCAGCAACAGAGCTGAAGCTGATCCTCAATACAACACCACTTTTCTAGGGATATTTGTCAATGATCTAATGCCAGGTTAATTACATTAAGTCTCTTAAATTATGTAGGGGACAGTGATTTGTTCTCACTGAAATAGTCACTTATTCTGGGTGTAGGTTTGCCTCTCCTGTCTACATGCTTTTGTCAGAAATATAATCTTAGGACTGATAAAATTCCATATACACTTCTGTAATATCTAACATGGTATTATTTATGAGCAAGGCTGTCATGCTGTATTAAAGGACCTGATGCAGTGGCTAACTACAGTTTCATTACAAAACCCATCATTCTGAAATAATTGGTCTTATAGAATAATGGAAAAGACCATTGTAGATGCAATTATGGCACCAATTGGAAGATATCACCTTGCAGTGTTTGGGTCCTGTTCCACAGGATGCAGAATATACTCTGAACCAATATATAGTAGCTCCATTTCACTGGTAACCAAGGTTTAGATGTGTGAAGGACACATATCTCTAGTATAGTTAATCATACCCTTATAAAATTATTGTCTGCCATCCCCTATAATTTTAGATTTTGCTAGTTTGGAGTTCTTAGTACCCAAAGAATAAATGATTCCATTAGGAGATTTAATAATGTTTCAGTTGTACTGGAAGTTTAAAATCCCACTTGGCTATTTTTTACTCCTTATTCCTCTGAAAAACTTTAGCTACTTTGTAGTCACTGACCTTTATTAACAAAAGGAATGGAGTTACTCCTATAAAATGGATACAGATGGGAGTGAAATAGACCAACATGAACTCCTGTGTAGGAAAATTTAACAGTGGTTTGTGGAATCCCCAGGAATGAAGGTTTAGGTCACCCCATTGGTTTTAGATTACCAAACAATTCAGGTACTAAGAACAAAGGGAAACATAAAATAAGTAGTGGAGAAAGAAATCTGTATTGACCATGGTCTACTGCCTAGTTAAAAAAAAAGGAGGTAACTACCCATATTTTCTTTCTAGCCCTGTGATGTGTATATTTATTTTTCTTTCCTTTCTTCTTTATATGAGGTATACTGGTGGTGATTGTCTTTATAACTTATTCTTTGGATTACGGAAAATTGACCTGAGATTGGGACTAGAAGAGAAGAAGAAACGTTCCTCTAAGGTAGATATAATGATGGATGCATTGGAGGTGCATCATTCTGGCACGAAGTTGTGTAAGGTAAGAACGTATTCTGTTGTTGCTCTTATTTTATTTTATTGTGTAAAAGTGTAGATGAATTATGTGTGTGTGGATGTTGAATTGCCAAAAGGAGAGTTCCCAAAGAATAGGGTAGGTAAGTTTGATGGGAAGTTCATATTTATTGCATATTCTTAGTTGAACTTTTGTGTGTAGAAGTGACAGCAAAGCTGAAAGACTGTATTATTAGACCCCCTTAAAGCTAGATTTTGAAATGCAAATAAGAGTCTGCCATTTGTATGCACTAGAGTGAGATTTGTAGGATGAACGTGAAGTGGAAGACATCTTTCTGTTTTGTTTTTGGTTTTTGCTTGCTGTTGTTGTTTTTGTTGTTTTGTTTGGTTTTCTGAAAGAAAGGACAAAGAAGTCCTGAACCTCAAAAGGCAACAAGGCAACTGTGGTGGTTTTGCTGAGCACTCATTGTTTAGTTGCCAGCTTTGTTTGACGGGGGCTGTGGTTGATGGGACCCTCTGATCCCTGGATCACAATTGTGGTGTGTATGCTTGGACTCAGTTGTATTAGTAGAGTCCCGCTGACTCCAGTTCCTCTCACACTTCCAGTGATTTTATAAGCACTTATTTTCCTGTATAAACCACACTTCTGATTAAAATATCTCCAGTGGTTTCATGTTCCTGCACAGAACCCTAAATGATACACGAGTGTTTTTCTTCATAGGAAAATTGAGTTGTTGTAGCCAGAAAATAAAGAGGAATGGATACTGGGCAAGAAAGACAATTCAAGTTTCAAATAAAATATTTCTATTATTGTAGTGCCTAAATGTGTTATGTTGTCTTATTAGAGAGAAACACTAATGTTTAAATTTGTCAGCAACTTCTCTGAGTAGGCAAAAGAGAGAATCACTTTGGAATCCCCTTCTATATGTTCTAGTTAACTCACAACTAGTTACCTTGAGTAACTCGTAGGCAGTTACTGACGTGGGTAAATGTGAATGTGGTTCTTTACATTGCTTGGAATGCTAGAGCCTTTTCCTGGAGAATGGGTGGATAAACCCATGTACAGAACAAGGAATCCTTTGGGAAGAAAATATGTTATACTCTGACCCTTCGATTTGAAACTTTAACTGCATCCAAATCTTCTAGATGGATTAAAATAGTGCACCTGAAAAGAAGGAACGCTCATTTGCTCCAAAGTAGGGGTGGAGGAAGGTAGGATGGGCGATACATGCTTGAAACCTGCACCTCAGTGGTCAGTTACAGGGACAGGCAACTGGCTGGCAAGGAATGCCAGGTAGACTGCAAATCTGGCAAGTTGACTTTTGACCATTTTAAATTTAAGTATTAAAATAGATCTGCCTTTATTTGTTCTTCAGTTGGAATTAAGTAGGTCTTCAGGAGTCAGGATACCCTCAGGTACTGAAGATCCCAGTTATCTATATTTAGAGAATGATTTCACCACTGAGACTAACAGTAATAACGGTGATATCAACATGTGTAATATAGTCCTTCTAACTTTTTTGTGACTCTTGGGTTTCACACAATCCTAGAAAGGATGTAGGAGAGTCCTCTTTTAACTCCGTGTGAGAGATGAAGAAATGGAGGCAAGAGGTAATGACTCACTTGCCTGAGGCCATAGATAATTAGTGACAGAATTAGGCAGAGCTACCAGATTTCCTGATTAGCATCTCCGTGATCTCTCTACTGGCCCATTTAGTTAAGAACTCAGAATATTTTGTCTGACAGCCCTGACAATCCTTATTTTGCCACTTAGTCATTGCTTGACCTTGGGCAAAATGTTTAATTTCTCTAAACCTCAAAGTCTTCCAAGGCTGTATGAATGAATGAAGTTAATTGTCCATTTTTCCTTTAATAGAATCCATTAGCTTCTTGTCAAGATAGTCTCTTTATCATCTCAATACACATCTCAAGCATCCTACTTCTAAGCAAACCTTCCTGCTGCAAGTCGTGCTTAGAATGTACTTTCTTTTTATTACTCCCAGTAGTGTAACCTGCCCATTTATTATTTCATTCAAAAAGTATTTATTAGGCACCAACTGTATGTCATGTGTGTTACTAGACATGCTTGATGCATTAGGAGGCATTACCAGATACCCATCCTGCTTTCATAGAATTTATAATCCAGTCAGGGAAAAAGGTAAAAGTATATGCTAGAATTATGCAAAGCACCAGTAGTAGCTGTTAGAAGACAACTTCAGAACACCAGTCTTATTTCCTTTATTCAACAGTGTAATTCATATTGTTTAAAGCAAAGCTATTTTTTTCTATATAGAATTATTATACTGTTCACATGCCCGGAATAAACGACTGGCACTAAGGGCATAATTTTCAACCAGGTAATGATTACTTTGCAGAATAAGGGAGTTTGTATTATATCATTTTTAGTTGCTGGCCTAAGTATTCCTTCTTTTAGAGGCCATCGAACTATAAGCAACAGGACAGATTTTGTAAATGGCAAAAAAAAAAAAAGTTAAGAACAAGCAGGCAAAATATAATGTAATTCAAAACTTGAAAATGAACAAATTGGGTGTACATTTTCATGTGTATTTAAAATATTCATAATAATTCATCTCTTCCAATAATTATGTGATTCCTAATGGTTTTTTTACAAATCATTGCTAAGCATATCACCAACAGATTTATATCTCATGCCTTGCTGTCATTTCAAATTTAATTTTTATTGCACAGGATTGTTAAAATTAATAAAAATATTGCAACAGTGTTTTCATTTTAATTTCAGTTATATACTCATAAGACATGTATTATAAATTTCAAACTTATTTTTAGTGATTGAAATTTAAAATGAATAAAATAGTCACCAGAGTTGTCTATATTTAGTGATGTCAGCTACTTACTCTTTTGACTTTTTCAAATTAAATTTTATTTCATTTTCATTTAAGCAAAACTCTGTCCTAAAATGTGCTCTTCTTAACAAAACAGTATGTGTGTGTGTGTATATACATATATATATAGTTTTTATAGTGTATATATATAGTTTTTATAGTATATATATATACAGTTTTTGTTATGTAAAAGGAAAGCTAAATATATTTTACAAAGGCAAATTTTTCAAGTTCTAGGAACTAATCAAGAAGTGTTTGAAGTGACTATTTCATCTCTATCAGTAAATCGGAAAATAGAAAGAAAAATAAAAAGTCATCCATTGATTTAACTATGTACCTACTATAATGTGGGATGAACCAGATAGTTTTTATTCATTTGTTCTATATCCTGTAATCAGGAGACTACAATTTCCTCAGAAAAGATGAACAGAAAAGTTTAACTTTGCCAAATATATGAGATAAATTAAAAGTAATCTATACTCCACATACTGAATACATTCTGTACGTGTCCATTGATTTTTCTTCAATATTTACATTGCTACATGCAGGGACAAACAGTGATCAGGTTGTTGGCAGTACATGTGAATAAAGATCAGACATCTGCCTCCCTTCAGTACTAACCCTATACCTTTTTTACCTTGAGTTTGCATAAACCAAAATTCGTTTTAAAATAATGAAGGTTTCCATACCTTAGATGTTCTGAGAATTTTCTTTAAAAATCTATAAAGCAAATTGAACCATTTTACAAGTAAGTAATTATTACAAATACTTATTCACCATTCAGTAAATTAATTATTCTCTTGGTAGGGTCCTCAGCTCCCTCACTTCAGTGTACTCTCGGTCACACCAGAGTTCTCAACGCTTACCCCCAGATGTGAGCACTCTTTGAAATAATTACACAGACATGGAATTGGTGCCACTGTGAATTTATGTTTGCCAGCTTCAACTGAGTCTTTGATGTTGTTTCTTCTACTTTTATTTCCCTTGCCTCCACATTGTCTGTTCCAAAACATTCTCCACTCTTCTCAAAATTCTGGATTTTCCCTCTTTGATGACAATCCTGCATCCTCTTCTTAGAGCAAATGACTCATCAGTTGGGAGTTCCCTGGATTTTGAAAAGTATGATTGCTGGGTACCCAGGGATCTCCTGTTACAAAGGAACCACTGCCTTTTATACCATCTTCTTCTACTCTAAACGTCCTCCTTTTCCTTTCCTTCGAGGATCTCTTCCTATTTGGTAGTTGGTACAAACCCCGAATGGGGGTTCTTGGCCAGGTCCTGGTAAGGTCTATCATGGCCAAATGGAAGCCTCTGAAACTATACCCTTCCACAAGACAAGGTATTAAGTCAAGAAAAATATTCCATTCTGGGAAGAGTAGCAGGCTAGTGCCATACTTGAGGTTCCTAAAGGTTACAAGTCTTATGGTTCCCATCATATCTAAATTTAATTCACTGCATGGTGCCTGTAGGAATCACATACATCTTCAGGAATGATCATAGACTACTGCAGCAGCTGGGTCAGATGTAGCATCTTTGCTAGAGCTGATTACCTCAGACTCAGGTACATGATCAATGATTATAGCTTCGGTGAATGTGTTCTTTTATATTCTGACCAGGAAAGAAAATCAGAAAGAGCTCACATTCACCAAGCATGAATAAATGTGCACATTTATAGTTCTTGGCTGGGGCGATATTAATTCTCCCATTCTCTGCCATAACAGTCCAAAGAGATATGGACCATCTGGACATCCTGCAAAGGATCGCATTAATGCACCATAGCAAAGACATCATGCAAATTGGACCAGATGATCAAGAACAATCTATCACATTAGATGAATTGCTAAGAACATGCACTCCAGAGGGTGAAAGAGATATCTTAAGAAAATTTCAGAAGTCCAATGTCAGGAAAGTGAATATGCCATCCACAGTAAAGGAGATGTACATTGTACTGCATCTTGCGTTTCTTAACATAAAGAAGGGAGTATAATACCTAGTATGCTTCATCAGATTATGGAGGCTATATATCCCACACCTAGAAATACTCTTCTGACCCATGTACTAGAAACAAAAGTCTACCAACTTTTGCTTTGGAGTAGAAGATCCTGCAGATCTAGGCTGATGTGCAAACTAACACTTGTACCATTTGATCCAGAAAGCATTTTGGGCTTAAATGAATCAGTGGTGGGGCAAAATGTAGTGTGGAATGTAAAGCAAGCCTCAAGAGAGAACACAGATTACCAGTGGTCCAGAGCAAGGTTATGACATCTGCAAGGGCAGATTATATAACTTTTGAAAATAGCACCTGGAATTGTACCAGGGCCTTGTAGAGACAGTGTCTGACTGCAGGGCCCCAGTTCACCAGGTACCCAAAAGAACTCATCAGGGGTGAGAACTGCAAAATCTCTTGGTACAGACATTACATTCAACCTATCCTAAGAGACTGACCAAACTTTGGCAAGACTTTTAGCATCCTGAGGATATATCTCTGGGAAAACCCTGCCTCTTTTTGAGTTCCTATCTGGAAAATAAATTAGGAATGTCAAAAAAATTTACTGTTTATTTCAGCGGACACCTGACAATAGACCCCTGACCTTCTTTTCTTAGAGCTTTTACTAAAAAGGGCTTTCAATTGTGAATTCTGTCTCTGCTCTTTGAGATGTATATGTATCTCTTACAATTCAGGAGTGTCTTTCTCGAGGACCTAAAATGTAATCAGGAAGGAAAGGGCCTCTGTGTCTCAGTCAGTGTGGGAAGATAGAATCCTAACTTCCATAGTGGCCATGGAGTAGACACCCCTGGCCTAATCCCATTTATACTGACCAACCCTTTGAAAGTTTTCTTTCGAATCTCCCTTCCCCTTCCCTATTCCTTTATTCTCTCTTTATCATGCCCAGTAACCTTAGCACAAATCAGAATGGAGCTCCGTTTTTTCCCTTACTCTCAGTAGTTACAGAGTAAAATGTTTTCACCACTTTTACTTGAGGTTTGACTTACCTTTGACATGAGTTCTCTCAGATCCACCATTCTATAAAGTAAGGTAGAACCAGGCCAATATAGCATAAAATGAAAGAATTACATTCAGGATCAAGCACAAGCATAACCATAAGACACTTGAAGCTGCATAAGCAAGTAGCTTTTAAACCCTCATGTTGGCTACCAAATTTGGGCCAGTGCCCCTTCCACAGCTTACACCTGAGACCATATGGGAGCTAGGTGATATCCCTTGTCATCTCAGTGGGTAGATATCAGCAGAAAATGGATTGGGACTGCACTGCAGCCAAGCAAGGACCATGAGGAAAAATCCTCCTAATAGAGCTTCATGCCAGGCACGTGGTCATCACTTTGTGTAAACAGAAAAGCCACGTAAGATTAGGATATTCATGGACTCCTGGAGAGTTGCAAATGAACAGCCTTTCTATTCAGAGGTCTTCTGGAAGGAATAATATTGGAAGATCTGGGACAAAGTGATTTGGGTCTAAAGGCAGATTCTAAATGGAATGGAATGGACAAGTATGAGAATCTTTACCTCATGTGTTAATGTCCAGCAAAGAACATCCATTATAGAAGAGGCACTAAACAATCAATTAGATAAAATGACTCAGCCCACTGGTATCAGCCAGCCTTTATTTCTGCCTCCATTTCAGCCACCCCAGCGCTGTGCAAACACACAAGCACATGAATAAAGTGGCCATGGTAGCAAAGATAGAGACTAAGCATGTGTCCTACAATATGTGCTTTTCAGATACTGAATGTAAGGTTGAATGTCGAGCCTACCAGAAATAGAGACCAAGGTTGAGCCTGGAGCCCTTACTTGGCTTAATCCCTCTGCGAGACATTCAGTCACCTGGTGGCAAGTTGATGACGTTGATTCCTTCCACCCCAGAAGGGCCAGAAATTCATTTCCATAGGAGTAAATATACATTCTGGGTAGAGGGCCTCTTTTTCCTGCCATGAAGCTCTAGCCAGCACTGGTATCTGAAAGTTTACCAAGTGTTTGATATACTGAAAGAGTTTCCCACATAACATTTTATCAGACCAGAAAAATATCTTATAACAAAGGATATGTGGGTATGGGGCCATGGCCCTGAAGTTGTGAGCCTAATAGAGTTTTGGGAATGCCTGCTAAAAGAACAATGAAAGCATGGCCTTGGGGGAGATACTTTATGAGGATGCATGCTGTACAAAAGATTCAATACGCACTTGCAATCACTAAATTACAGATGGTGTTCTGTCCTCCATAGGAAAAAGATGAGGACTTAGGAAGCAAGAGGGAAAGCAAGAGTGGCTCTATTTATCATCACTCCCAATCACACACTTGGGGAATTCGTACTTCATCATCTCCACAACCCTGGGTTCTGCATAGTGAAATGAATCAGTTTTGCAGGAGACTTGCAGTCCTCCAGAGAACATAGCAAGAGCCCCCATTAAAATATAAACTATAGCTGCTTCCTGGGTTTTGTGGCTGGGACCAGAAGGCAAGACAATGAGTCACCATCTTTGTAGGCACAGGACTACTGTCACAGAATTATAGCAGGGAAGAATATATGGCAAATAATCTACTTGAGGGGTGCCTGGGTGGCTCAGTCATTAAGCGTCTGCCTTCAGCTCAGGTCATGATCCCAGGGTCCTGGGATTGAGCCCCACATCAGGCTCCCTGCTCAGCAGGAAGCCTGCTTCTCCCTCTCCCACTCCCTCCCCCTCTGCTTGTGTTCCCTCTTTCACTGTGTCTCTCTCTGTCAAATAAATAAATAAAAATCTTAAAAAAAAATAGTCTACTTGAGCAACACTTGGTACTCCCTTGTCTATTTTATTTTAATTAAGACCTTTTTTTTTTTTTTTTTAAGAGCAGTTTAAGGTTCACATCAACATTGAGGAGAAAGGTACAGAGATTTCCTACTTATTCCCTGGCCCCACACGAGCACAGCCTTCCCCATTATCAACATCTTCTCAGAGTGGGACATTTGTTACAACTCATGAACCTACATTGATATATTGTAAGCATCGGAAGTTCAGAGTTTATATCACAGTTTGCTGTAAGCATTGAACATTCTATGGGTTTGGACAAATATGTAATGAAATGAATCCATCATAATGGTATCATATACAGTAATTTCATTGCTCTAAAAATCCTTTGTAATCCACTTATTCATCTCTTCCACCCCGTAACCCCTGGAAATCTCTGATCTCTTTTCTGTCTCATAGTTTTGCCTTTTCCAGACTGTCATATAACTGGAATCATACAGTATGTAGGCTTTTCATATTGGTTTCTTTCACTTACTGATAGGCATATAAGGTTCCTCCATGTCTTCACATACCTTAAGCATATTTCTTTTTAGCACTGAAAAAATATTCCATTGTCTCGATATACCACAGTTTATTTATCCACTTACCAATTGAAGGATGTCTTGGTTGCTTCCAAGTTTTGGCACTTACGAATAAAGCTGCTATAAATATTGTGTGCAGGTTTTGTGTGGACAAAAGTTTTCTATTCCTTTGGTAAACGCTAAGGAGTGCAATTGCTGGATCTTATGGTAAGAGTGTGCTTAGTTTTATAAAAAAACAACTGTCTGCTAAGTGACTGTACTACTTTTCACTCCCAAAGTTACTACACTGTTTTTCACTTCTAGCAGCAATGAGTAGGGGTTCCTGTTGCTTCATATCCTTGTCAGCATTTGGTGATGTAGTTAGTTTTCCAGTTTTTGGCCATTCTAACAGTGGTATCTCATTGTTGTTCTACTTTGCATTTCTGTGATGACGTTTTTCCTGCTTCAGCTTCCTGGATAGGTGGAATGATATCTGATTAATTAATTATGGATCTTATTAATTTGGGGAAATTCTCAGTCATTATATCAAATATATGCTGTTCCTTTCTTCTCCTTCTGATATTCCCATTAAAAGTATGTTACACATTTTCTATTAGTCCCATAATACCTGAATGTTCTGCACTGTTTGTTTCTTTTACCCAGTCTTTGTTCACTTTGTTTTTTGTTTTCAAGAATTCTGGTAATATATCTTTGAGCTCAGAGATTCCATCACCAACCACCTCCAGTCCATTATTAAGCCCATCAGAGGCAGTCTTCATTTAAGTTACAACTTTTTTTATCTCCAGGATTTTTTGTTGTTGTTTTCTTCTTTCTTGCAATTTCCCTGTCTCTGCTTACATTGCTCGACTGTTTCTGCGTGCTGTCTACGGTAGCCCTTAGAGCCCTAAGCATATTTATCATAGCTGTTTTAAATTCTCGGTCTGATCATTTCAACATCCCTGCCATGTCTGGTTCTAATGCTTGCTCTCTCTCTTCACATTGTGTTGTTTGACTTTTACTAGGCCATGACATTTTTTTCTTGATAGCCAGACATGTGGTACCAGGTAAAAGGAACTGCCACAAATAGGCCTTTAGTAATGTGGTGGTGAGCTGTGGGGGCAGGGGAAGCATTCTACAGGCCTGTGACCAGGTCTCTGGGTTGTGGAGATGATGAAGTACGGATTCCCCATGTGTGTGATTGGGAGTGATGATAAATAGAGCCACTCTTGTTTTCCCTCTTGCTTCCTAAGTCCCCATCTTTTTCCTATGGAGGACAGAACACCATCTGTAATTTAGTGATTGCAAGTACGTATTGAATCTTGTGCCTCTGGACTGGGAGCTTAACAAGAGCTTCTTAGTGTTCTTGTCTCTCCTGAGGGGGGACAAGATGGCTCCAGAGTTGGCTAGAGCTGCATATTTCCCTTCTCCCATGTGGAAGGCCAGAACTGACTGGAGTTGGGTATCTCCCTTCCTCTGGGGCACTTAGGCTCTGACAACACTCCAGCAGGTCAGGCTCTGGTTAACAAGTTTCTCCTGAGGGCTTGCCTTGTCCAGAAGAACGGAGTGTTCTAGCATATTTCAAAGTGGTTCATTTTCCCTCCCCTTGCCAGAAGCAGGAAGGAAGTTTTCCTCTGATATTTACTGTAGGGACCTGGTCAAGATCCTGGAGGTAAACCTTACTATATTGTACCCCTGCGCCCCACCACCCCATGAATGAATCCCCCTGGAGTTTGTAACTCTTAGGCTTGTCTACACTGAGCCCCCAGCAATTTGTCAACTACAGTTCAGGTTTTCCTACCATGGGCCTGGTTGCTGTAGTGGTTTCCCCTCGTGCATCTGTTCTGGGAAGGCTCAACTCCCTATAACTGCCTATGTCTCCAATCATTGGGGGCATTGCTTTGCCCTATGTCCTCCCCTCACTTCCAGATCCAAGAAGAGTACTGATTTTTCACTCTCTTTACCTTTTTACTTGTTGGTGGAGTTATGACCCACCTTACATGAGAATTGGAAACCAGATGTCTCTCTCATCCAGTTTTGATCATAATGTATAAACATCATTGTCCTGGCCTGAGAATGGCATGGTGGTCAAGGTATTAGACTATGAGAAGCTAGGTCACATCTCCAAGTAAACCCCTCTACTGTGGAGATAATAGCTGATGGCTAGAAGAGTATGGAATGATAATAAAGATATAAATTTTAGATGTAGTCTCAAAATAAGCTAGAGGGGGTATAGTTTTCCCACTGAACTCTTTTTGAAAGTTTCTCCAAGGAAGAGTCCTGCCGAGTATCCTAGAGGATTTGCTCCCTAAGTAGATTCACACAATACCTTGGCTAGACCCTACTGACACAATGATGAGCCACCCAGATCCCCTAGCATAGACCACTTATTGTATAGCTGCTAGGAGGGCTGTTGAAAACCCTTCAGGAATTGCCTCTAATGCAGAGAAAGAAGTACTTTTCTAGAGTTATCCTCTTCCTGAAACAGCCTACAACTAATGACTCATCAGAAAAACCCAGCTGTTTTAGCCCAGTAATGGGCCATTTTAGCTCCAGAACTTTCTGGATTTAGCTAAAGATGTAGTAAGTATTAAACAATACGTCTACTTCTCAATTCTGCTCCTCCCACCCTTCTTCCCAAAGGTGTCCATATCGAGGTCATTCTCTAATAAAAATCCTGATAACTCCTCCTCAATGTTTGCTTCCTGGGGAGTCCCACCTGTAACATATGCCTTATATCAAATTCTTGTTATGTTTTTACCATTTCTACTTATTCAGCTCAAACACTCTAATTATCTGCAAGGTCACCTTGACATTTACCACTCTATTAAAAACTCCTCCCAAGAAAATCATCCATGACTCTTTTATTATTAATATCCAGGAAATTTCAGACCTTATATAGATCTTTTAAAGATATTCAGAATAGTTATCTCCTTCCTCCTTCTTAAAATACACCAATGGTAGTTATGACAACACACTACCTTGGCTCTCTTTCTACTTGGGGTTTCTCCCTCTCAGTCTTCTTTTTAGGAAAACTTCTTATATTCTTCCATTCCTATAAGCTTTAGCCTACTTTAGACACTATTCTATTCTCAATCATACATTTGCTCTGAAAGATTGTATTCATTCCCAGGCATTCAAATAGCAGTTATATTCTGATGACTGTTGGGTCAGTCCATGGCTCTTCCCTTAAATAGCTAACTATGTCTGCCCTTGAGTATCCTACAAGTTGTTCAGCTCATCATGACCACAACTGAGTTCATCAGTCTCTCATACTAGCTACTCCTCTTTTTTAATTTGTCAATTGTACAAAAGACATTTCCTTTCTCTTCACTATTCAGACAGTAAAATGGTGTCAGCATTGGCTTACCTTCTCTGTTTTTGTACCTTTTCCATACATTTAGTCTCCAGTGCTGTCATTTCTACCTCCTTAATATTACTTATTGAAAATGAAAAATTCTGGGGCACCTGGGTGGCTCAGTCATTAAGCGTCTGCCTTTGGCTCAGGTCATGATCCCAGGGTCCTGGGATCGAGCCCCGCATCGGGCTCCCTGCTCTGTGGGAAGCCTGCTTCTCCCCTCTTCCACTCCCCCTGCTTGTGTTCCTGCTCTCGCTGTGTCTCTCTCTGTCAAATAAATAAAATCTTAAAAAAAAAAAAGAAAATGAAAAATTCTCCTCTTTCTCATTTCCTATTTCCAATCTAATTAACAATCATCCCTAAGCAACTGGTCTCTTCATTAATGAGTTTGAGCTTCCTCATCATATTCTGTAAACTATAACCAGTGTGATTCTTCTAAAATACAAATGAGGAAATGCCACATCATGCTTAAAGCTGACTAGTGACCTCTTACTGTTTTGATGCGTAAACATTTCCTGATGCCGATTATGAGGTCCCTCAAGATCAAGCCCCCCAGCTTATTTCATTACTCTCCACTTATATTATCTTTTGTGGCCATGTTGAAAGTCTTTTGGATTATGGTTCTTTGAATACTGTATTTTCTCTCACCACTACTGGACCTTACCAAATGCAGTTTGCTCTTCTTGGAAACTTACCATAAATTGGAAACTCCCCTATCTGGCTCCTGTTCATTCAAACATGTTCTATTACTGTAGTTGTCACTGTTTCTGAAAAGCCTGTCCTTACCAAATGCAGATTTCCTTGGCTAGTGTTCCCATGATGATTCATTAACATAACACTCACCACACTTTCTTGAGATTTCTTGTCTTTCTTCTCTGTTAGATGAAAAGGGTCACATCTAAGGTGGTATTCATAGCATACTCCGCACCTAGCAAACTACATTTGTTGTGTTAATGAATTAATTATGTATGCATTATTCTATTACCATTTCTCATTTTGGCACACCCGGTTCTCAATTATATTCCTTCTAACTTCTCTATATTATGTCTTTATCCTTTAATCAGACCTTTAAAGACCATAAGATGTTTAAAATATCAGCTGTTAGTACTTGTGGCATTTTCTTTTCAGTAGTATTTAAGGTTGTTTAAAGTGACAGCCAAAAACAATCAAATACTCTGAGGTTGTGATTTCTAATGTTAGGACAACAGAAGTAAAACTAGATAAATACTAATTAAAGATGGATACCTAAGAAGCATTTTAGAATCAACATTAATTTCCCCTGAATATATTTTATTTAGTAGATTCAGACTGAATCTCTTATTTTGCCATTCACACATATTTTTGTCAATTTCTCTAGGCAAATATAGATGCCTCAAACTTCAGATGTAATCAAAATATTAGGTGAATTGGGGTTTTTGTCCTTAAAAAATAAGACATGGTTATAGTTATAGTGACTTCTCATTTTACTGTTTTGCAAGAAAATTGTACTTCCTCTTTCACAGGGAGCCCCAGATGTCAGTGCCTGACAGCAGACCTCGCTCAGTGGTGGCCTAAGTGTCTCTGTAAGTTACCCCTCCCAACTGACCTAGTTTATCACACCTTCAGAGAAGACAAGCTATTCTTAGGGCACCCAGGTGCACTGATTGAGCAGGTTTTGCAGAGGCATTTCTGTCACAAGTTAACCTGTGATTAATATGAAATATTGAGTTATTTCATCCAATTTAATTCATGAGATTTAATGGTTTATTAGGAGTTCTTTTTTTGTACACCCTTATCTGGGCCATGTTTCCTCATGAATACAGAATTTTGTAAAGTAAACTTAAGAGCATTTTTTACTGTTCTATATTAAGCATTTTTAATGTGTTTAATATCAAGAAAATATATCATGACTTGCCTGGAATAGTTAGAAGTAGGTTGGGACCAGCAGCATTCATGATATTAAAATAAAAAGAATCTGATAGCTTCCTCTTTGACATAGTACAGGAGAGAATCTAGCAAAGCTATTTAGAAGACATGATGTTACTGTGAATTATGAAACCTCTTTTCAACAGGTTGCCTGCAGATACTGTGTGTATATGTATGTGTTTGAGCTGTATCTGACTTTGAATGAGGTACTCTATTAGGTGGCACATTATCGCATGGGCAATTTTGTATCTGAACAGCCCATAATTCACATTGTTAAAAGACCTATAACTATCTTTATTAAACAACATAGCTTCTCTTTTCTTCCTGTACTTTATACTGGAGAAATTCTAGAAAAAGCCAAGAGGAAAAAAAGCATTTTTTCCCTGGCACCATTCCTATCTTCTGAATCTGAAATCCTCAAATAAAATGGCCAGTTCTTATTGCCACATTCTAGCCATCTTTCTCTTATGAAATATTTTTTTTAAAAAACCACAAGGAATTAAAAGGAGAATCAAATATAACATACAAGAGGACAATTAGAAAACATTCATTGGCTTCACCCTGCTTCTTTACAACATCTTCCCTTATTTTTTTTTTAAAGATTTTATGTATTTATTTGAGAGAGAGAGAGCAAGAGAGAGAGAGCACCAGTAAGGAGACTGGGAGAGAGGGGCAGAGAGAGAGAGCGAGAAGCAGATTTCCCTCTTAGCAGGGAGCCCGATGTGGGACTAGATCCCAGGACCCCACGATCATGACCTGAGCTGAAGGCAGACACTTAACCAAATGAGCCAACCAGGCACCCTGTCTTATTGGTTTTAAATTTGAGTTTTAATAAGTCTTTTGATAAGAGTGTTAATACACAGAACATAGAACATATTACTTTCATAAATTGGATAGTGTGAGGGATTGAACACTGAGATTTTGGGGTGCCTACCCTATATAAGGCATTATATTTCCTGACTCATGTAAAAATATTTCATTAACTTCTCACAAAACCTTATCAAGCAGATAAGATTATGCTCATTTTACAAATTAGATTCTAAGAATTTACAAGACTTACTCAAGGTCTCTCATCTTGTAAGTGGCAAATGATAGATTAACATTAGCAGTGTCTGATCACATCACGATTTTTTAAGTCATACAATGTTTCTTTCCTTCTCCCTTGAACATACCAGTAAAAGAATAATCAGAAATAATATGATATCTTGCATTTGTACAATAACAATATCTAAAAAAATACTTTCACAAAAGTAGCTCACAGAAATAATGTCAGGTAGTTTTTTGTATCAGTTTTCCTGATGAAGAAATTAAGACCAGCAAGCAAATTACCTTTCTCTAAGACTCTCAGAAGTTAGGGTCTGCTGACATTTGCCCTTCAATTCTTTTCATTCCCAGTCCAGCTGCTTTTTCTGTTCATGCCACTCAAAAATTATATTTAAATCTGTCTTTACTTTTTTTTCTTTTTTTTTCTTTCTTTTTTAAATTATATTCTATTATGTTATGCTAATCACCATACATTACGTCATTAGTTTTTGGTGTAGGGTTCCATGATTCATTATTTGCATATAACACCCAGTGCTCCATTCAATACATGCCCTCTTTAATAC
Source organism: Neomonachus schauinslandi (assembly GCF_002201575.2). Classification (NCBI taxonomy): domain Eukaryota; kingdom Metazoa; phylum Chordata; class Mammalia; order Carnivora; family Phocidae; genus Neomonachus; species Neomonachus schauinslandi. The sequence goes on from NC_058404.1 coordinate 10,806,388, forward strand.
CCATCACCAGGCGAGCCAACCCCCCACCCCTTCCCCTCTAGAACCCTCAGTTTGTTTCTCAGAATACATAGTCTCTCATGGTTCGTCTCCCCCTCCGATTTCCCCCCCTTTATTTTTCTCTTCCCAATAACTTTTTTTTTTTTTAACATATAATGTATTATTTGTTTCAGTGCTACAGGTCTGTGATTCAACAGTCTTACACAATTCACAGCACTCACCATAGCACATACCCTCCCCAATGTCTATCACCCAGCCACCCCATCCCTCCCAACCCCCACCACTCCAGCAAACCTCAGTTTGTTTCCTGAGATTAAGAATTCCTCATATCAGTGAGATCATGATACATGTCTTTCTCTGTTTGACTTATTTCCCTCAGCATAATACCCTCCAGTTATATCCACGTCGTTGCAAATGGCAAGATTTCATTGTTTTGATGGCTGCATAATATTCCATTGTATATATATACCACCTCTTCTTTATCCATTCATCTGCTGATGGACATCTTGGCTCTTTCCATAGTTTGGCTATTGTGGACATTACTGCTATAAACTTAAGGTGCATGTACCCCTTCGGATCACTACATTTGTATCTTTGGGATAAATACCCAGTAGTGCAATCCCTGGGTCATACAGTAGCTCTATTTTCAACTTTTTGAGGAACCTCCATACTGTTTTCCAGAGTGGCTGAACCAGCTTGCATTCCCACCAACAGTGAAGGAGGCTTCCCCTTTCTCCGCCAACATCTGTCGTTTCCTGACTTGTTAATTTTAGCCATTCTGACTGGTGTGAGGTGGTATCTCATTGAGGTTTTGATTTGGATTTCCCTGATGTCGAGCGATGTTGAGCACTTTTTCATGCATCTGTTGGCCATTGGGTATCTTCTTTGGAAAAATGTCTGTTCATGTCTTCTGCCCATTTCTTGATTGGATTCTTTGTTCTTTGGGTGTTGAGTTTGGTAAGTTCTTTATAGATTTAGGATACTAGCCCTTTATCTGATATGTCATTTGCAAATATCTTCTCCCATTCTCTTGGTTGTCTTTTGGTTTTGTTGACTGTTTCCTTTCCTGTGCAAAGCTTTTTATCTTGATGAAGTCCCAATACTTCATTTTTGCCCTTCCTTCCCTTGCCTTTGGCGATGCTTCTAGGAAGAAGTTGCTGCGGCTGAGGTCAAAGAGGTTGCTGCCTGTGTTCTCCTCTAGGATTTTGATGGACTCCTGTATCATATTTAGTTCTTTCACCCATTTGGAGTCTATTTTTGTGTGTGGTGTAAGGAAATGGTCCAGTTTCATTCTTCTGCATGTGGCTGTCAATTTTCCCAACACCATTTGTTGAAGAGATTGTCTTTGTTCCATTGGACATTCTTTCCTGCTTTGTCGAAGATTAGTTGACCATAGAGTTGAGGGTCCATTTCTGGGCTCTCTATTCTGTTCCATTGATCTATGTGTCTGTTTTTGTGCCAATTCCATGCTGTCTTGATGATGACAGCTTTGTAATAGAGCCTGAAGTCCGGAATTGTGATGCCGCCAGCTTTGCTTTTCTTTTTCAACATTCCTCTGGCTATTTGGGGTCTTTTCTGGTTCCATACAAATTTTAGGATTATTCATTCCATTTCTTTGAAAAAAGTGGATGGTATTTTGATAAGGATTGCATTGAATGTGTAGATTGCTCTAGGTAGCATTGACATCTTCACATTTGTTCTTCCAATCCATGAGCATGGCACGTTTTTCCATTTCTTTGTGTCTTCCTCAATTTCTTTCATGAGTTTTTTATAGTTTTGTGAGTACAGATTCTTTGCCTCTTTGGTTAGATTTGTTCCTAGGTATCTTATGGTTTTGGGTGCAATTGTAAATGGGATCGACTCCTTAATTTCTCTTTCTTCCGTCTTGTTGTTGGTGTATATAAATGCAACTGATTTGTGTGCATTGATTTTATATCCTGCCACTTTACTGAATTCCTGTATGAGTCCTAGTAGTTTTGGGGTGGAGTCTTTTGGGTTTTCTACATAAAGTATCGTATCATCTGCAAAGAGTAAGAGTTTGTCTTCTTTGTCGATTCGGTTGCCTTTTATTTCTTTTTGTTGTCTGAATGCTGTGGCTAGGACTTCTAGTACTATGTTGAATAGCAGTGGTGATAGTGGACATCCCTGCCATGTTCCTGACCTTAGGGGGAAAGCTCTCAATTTTTCCCCATTGAGAATGATATTCGCTGTAGGTTTTTCATAGATGGCTTTTATGATATTGAGGTATGTACCCTCGATCCCTATACTCTGAAGACTTTTGATCAAGAAAGAATGCTGTACGGGGTGCCTGTGTGGCTCAGTTGGTTAAGCGACTGCCTTTGGCTCAGGTCATGATCCCGGAGTCCTGGGATCGAGCCCCGCATCGGGCTCCCTGCTCCGCGGGAGGCCTGCTTCTCCCTCTCCCTCTGCCTGCCGCTCTCCTTGCTTGTGCTCTCTCTCTGTCAAATAAATAAATAAAATCTTTAAAAAAAAAAAAAAGAAAGAATGCTGTACTTTGTCAAATGCTTTTTCTGCATCTATTGAGAGGATCATATGGTTCTTGTTCTTTCTTTTATTAAGGTATTGTATCACATTGATTGATTTGCGAATGTTCAACCAACCTTGCAGCCCATGGATAAATCTCACTTGGTCGTGGTGAATAATCCTTTTAATGTACTGTTGGATCCTATTAGCTAGTATTTTGGTGAGAATTTTTCATCCATGTTCATCAGGGATATTGGTCTGTAATTCTCCTTTTTGATGGGGTCTTTGTCTGATTTGGGGATCAAGGTAATGCTGGCCTCATAAAACGAGTTTGGAAGTTCTCCTTCCATTTCTATTTTTTGGAACAGTTTCAGAAGAATAGGTATTAATTCTTCTTTAAATGTTTGGTATAAATCTGTCTTTTCATTATGAAACATTCAGCCTTTCTTTGGCATCAGATATCATCATTTACGTGTTTAAGCTGTGCCAAAATTGAAATATGAATGTTTTAGGTAGGAAAGGATTGCAGTAGAGGGCATATTTATTTATATATCAATAAATTTGAAAATATGTACTATTTTATGGACACTGCATATTATAGTTGCATCTGGAATGTAATTTTCTTTTACTCACAGTTTTTACTTTTTTGAAGCATGCTTTGTCCACTGTTAGATGTTGTCAGACAATTCAAATTAGTAATGATGGCAATCACTTTTGAGAGAAAATTATAGTTTAAATCATATACTTTAAAAAATAGACCTTTTAAAAATCATTAGGTTTTATGGGCTGTTTTAATTATTTTAATCTCGCATTTCAGCATGGAAATCTTCACTGCCAAGTTAAACCTTCAGAAGAAAATGAAATATAATTATCTTTTTATATTATATGAAAATTAATGATATCATCAACACTTAAGATGTAAGTTCTTTCAAAAGTTTAACCCCTTGTAGTGTCTTAATTTGAAATTAAAAGCTGTTTTAAGTATTTGCCTAAGAGTGTACAGTTAGGATTAATTGGGGGTTCCCCATACATTGCATGCTTATATATGGCACCCCCCCAAAAATAACATGAATTAATATATGAGATTCATAGGGCACCTGGGTGGCTCAGTTGGTTAAGCGACTGCCTTCGGCTCAGGTCATGATCCTGGAGTCCCAGGATCAAGTCCCGCATCGGGCTCCCTGCTCAGCAGGGAGTCTGCTTCTCCCTCTGACCCTCCCCCCTCTCATGCTCTCTCTCTCTATCTCATTCTCTCTCTCAGATAAATAAATAAAATCTTTAAAAAAAATATATGAGATTCATAAAATAAAAATGCTTTTTATTATATCCCCCCTTAATCCAAGTTACCCATCTCATACAGAATAAATCCAGTTTTTTATGTATGTGGCAAGAACTTTTAAAATCTTTTCTTTTAGCAACTTTTAAATATACAATACAGTGTTGTTAACTATGGTCACCATGCTATACGTTAAACCCTCAGAACTTACTCATCTTATAGATAGAAGTTTGTACCCTTTGACCACCTTCACCCATTTCTCTCACTCACCACTCCCACCTCTGTCAACCACCATTCTACTCTGTTTCTGTGAGTTCAGCTTTTTTAGATTCCACGTGTAAGTGAGATCATACAGTATTTGTCTTTCTCTGTCTAACGTATTTCACTTAGCATAATGCTGTCAAGGTCCCTCCATATCACAAATGACAGCATTTCCTTCCCTTCTTTCTTAATGACTAAATAACATTCCACTGTGTGTGTATATATGTGTATACATATATACATACATAAGTGTGTGTACACACATACATACACACAACATTTTCTGTATCCATTCATTCGCTGATGGACATTTAGGTCATTTCCATGTCTTGGCTATTGTAAATAATGCTACAATGAACATAGGAGTGCAGATAATCTCTTCAAGACAATTGTTTCATTTCTTTCAGATATATATCCAGTAGTTAAATTGATGGACAATATAGTAGTTCTATTTTTTTAATTTTTTTAAGAATCTTTACACTGTTTTTCATAGTAGCTGCACCAATTTATATCCCCACCATCAGTGCATAAGGGCTCCCTTTTCTCTACAGCATTTGTTATTACTTGTCTTTTTGATAATAGCCATCCTAACAGGTTTGAGGTGAGATCTTATTGTGGTTTTAATTTGCATTCCCCTACTGATGAGTGATGTTGAGCACCTTTAGATGTACCTGTTGGCCATTTGTATGTCTTCTTTGGAGAGATGTCTATTCAGGTCCTTTGTCCATTTTTAAATTGGATTTTTTTTTTTGCTATTGAGTTATATATTTTGGATATTAACTCCTTAACAGGTATGTGGTTTGCAAATATTTTCACCCATTCTGTAGCTTGTCTTTCAATTTTGTTTTAATGTTTAGGTGAATAAATAAGAGCATACATATAATAAACATATTTCATCAGCCAAAAATTAAGGATAAGCTAGAGTGTACCATAAAGACTCTGGGAGGTAAATACTTCCATTGCCATTACTGCTTAATGTCTTTGAATGCCTACTGTTCGACAGAAACTTCATGTGTACTTTAATTATCTTTCTCTAATTTCTTATCACTACTTCAGAATCAGTATTATTATATCCATTTATATAATAGCAAGAGAGATTATAATGTAGCAAATATATTGGATAAGATCATACAGCACAAAGTGAGATCAGAGATTTATTTCTGGGCTTCTTTGGTTCCAAAGTTAATCATTTTCTGCTATATCATGATTCTAGGAAAAATCATGAAATCATCAAATTGAACATTACCCCACATTTTGGCATTTTTCTACTTTTTCAATGTGTTTTTCATGCTCTCTTTAAGCAGAATTAGATTTAAGAGAGAAATGTGCCTTACATAAGCTTAAAGAATCTAAAATGTTTTTCCTCCCAGCAGTATTTATTTATTTAAAAAAAAAACCAGAAGGGGTGCCTGGGTGGCTCAGTCGTTAAGCATTTGCCTTCAGCTCAGGTCATGATCCCAGGGTCCTGGGATGGAGCCCCACATCGGGCTCCCTGCTCAGCAGGAAGCCTGCTTCTCCCTCTCCCCCTCCCCCTGCTGGTGTTCCCTCTCTCGCTATGTCTCTCTCTGCCAAATAAATAAATAAAATCTTAAAATAAAATTTAAAAAAAATAAAAAAATAAAAAATAAGAAAATAATGAATGGTTAATATATTGTACAGTTTTCAAAGTATAATTGAAGGAGGTTATTTTGAGGGTTTGATTTCTCAGCATTTAACCCTACCTATTTATCATGTCAATTCTTGAAAGAGCAGTTATTCTCTTTCCATCAAATGGTGTTTATGTGTACATTGCTCAGCACTGGCAGATTGGGGTTTGTATTATGAGCCACTTTTTGGTATTTGAGGACACCAGCCCCCAAGAATGTCTAGCCCATTTCATCTATGAAGACTGTGCCTTTTTCTCCAGCTAGAGCTCTATGACTTGAAACAGCAACTGGGCTAGATTCCCCACAGATATTTATTTATTTATTTATTTATTTATTTATTTATTTATTTACTTATTTATTTCATTTTTTTTTAAGATTTTATTTATTTATTCATGTGAGAGACAGAGAGAGAGAGAAGCAGAGGGAGAAGCAGGCTGCCAAGGAGCAGGGAGCCCGATGCGGGACTCGATCCCAGGACCCTGGGATCATGACCTGAGCCGAAGGCGCCCTCCCCACAGATATTTAAAGGCAGCATGGCAGTAGTCAGTCAGATTCTACAATTTTAACAAGAATTAAAAACATTGTGTAGGGGCACCTGAGTGGCTCAGTCAGTTAAGCCTCTGCCTTCAGCTCAGGTCATGATCTCAGGGTCCTGGGATCGAGCCCCACATCGGGCTCCCTGCTCAGCAGGGAGTCTGCTTCTCCCTCTCCCTCTGCCCTTCCCCTTCTGCTGCTCCTGTTCTCTCTCAAATAAATACATAAAATCTTAAAAAAAAAAAGACATTGTGTAATTTTTTTACCTTGTTTTTAACATTTTTGGTTTGCTTTGTGTTTCCTGTTTTGAGTGGCTTTGGTATCCTTAAGCACTTCGGCAGAGTCTGTTTTGGGGGGAATTCTCTTCAAAGTTTTTATCTCTTTCTGTGCTAATGACCCTGGTTTCACTTACATATCCTGAACACTATGCTTAACTAAATCACCTTCATGGTTGGAAGAGCTAGAGAATGGGTTAATATGGCATCTCTGAAAGATGGCAAAATAGCAGTAACATTCCAGTATTTGACTTCTGTGCAATGTTTGATACTATACCCCTAATATTTCCTTAAACTTGCACTTCTTAACTTATATTTTGAAATTTGTAGTAGGCAGAATAATATCCTCCCAAAGACATCCTTATACCCAGAGCCTGTAAACATGCTAACTTTCATGGCAGAAGGTACTTTGCAGACATGATTAAGTTAAAGACCTTGACATGAGGAGATTAATCTGAATTATCTGGGTGGGCCCAATCTAATCACATGGATCCTCAAAAGTGAGGAACCTTTCCTAGTTGTGGACAGAGGGAGATGAGACTACAGAAAATGGCAAAAGTGTCCAACCCTGTAGGATTGGAAGATGGAAAAAGGAGGCCACAAACCAGGGCACCTGGGTGGCTCAGTCGTTAAGCATCTGCCTTCGGCTCGGGTCATGGTCCCGGGGTCCTGGGATCGAGCCCCACATCGGGCTCCCTGCTCCGCGGGAAGCCTGCTTCTCCCTCTCCCACTCCCCCTGCTTGTGTTCCCTCTCTCGCTGTGTCTCTCTGTCAAATAAATAAATAAAATCTTAAAAAAAAAAAAAGGAGGCCATAAACCAAGGGATGCAGGTGGACCCTAAAAGCTGGAAAAGACAAAGACATAAATTTTCCACCAGAGCTTTTGGAAAGGAATACAGCCCTGCTGATACCTTGACTTTAGCCAGTGAGAACCAAATTGGACTTCTCACCTACAGAATTGTAAAGTAATACATTTCTGCTGTTTAAGTCACCAAGTCTGTAATACTTTGTTACAGCAAAGTAGAAAAGTAATACACTCATTCTTCTTTTTCTTCTTCTTTTTTTTAATCAAGATAATACCTATTCCTGGTTCTCCTTCTGCTTCAAAAACATTTTTTTTTTTCCTCTCTCTATCACAGGATCTTCTGTCTTCACCCTTATTTATTGGGTGAGGATTTCTGCAGTGATTATTTTCTTTTTGTGCCACTTTCTATATGGGGTATTCCATCCAGTGCCATACAAGTAATCTGCTATAACTGTTGCATGCCTATGCTTAATCATGAAATAGCACCTCAGCAGCATTTTGAATAGCCTGTGGGGGATTGTGTCTACAGGAAATTCCCACAGATACCATGAACTTAGTTTGTCCAAAATCAAATTCATTGATTTCTTGCAAGGACCACACTTTTATATACCCAAATCGCTCATTTCTTCAATTCCCTAAGCTATTCAGTTGTATTATAATCTACCTAGTTTGGTAAGGCAGAAATTCTGCTACTATTCTTAATGTATCCCTCTCCCAGAAAAATCAGTGTCAATCAATCATTCTAGCTTCCAAATACAATTCCACCTCACCATTTTCACTATTACTGACCAGTTGAAAAATAGTATATACTGATATTTTAGAGTGAAAAGAAGTATTCTTGTATTTCAATGTCTACATATGCTATAAACAAGGATGTATGTCTATAGTGTGTGTGACAGGTGAGATGCTAATTATTGTGAACTTTATTCTCCAAGTGAAAAATATGGGGCCAGTGGTGGACTAGTTATTAACTTCAAGTTTCAAGATATTTCATTGATTATAATTGACAAGTTCACTTAATCGGACATGTGTTCACATTTGCAGAGTCATCAATATTTTTATTACTATTTTTTATTTCCATAATATTACTTATCGACTTGTAATCACTCATCCAAACATACAATGCGTAACTATGGGAACTGGAACTATAGCTCTAATTGCAGTGTTCCATGCTATATTTAAGCAAAGCTATGCAAAATGTCACATTGAGCTCTGAAAAATTAAAATGTTAATAATTTTTATGAATAATTGCCTAATTTGCACATTCTGGGGTTTAATTTGAATGCTGTACTGATTGTACAAGCCTTTGAATAATTCATGTGTAGACGTCTTCCATTACCCTGACAATCAGAGTTGTATGCTGGTTCCAAAAAGCTGCCTTGTGACATTACCTACTGTGATTGGGATGTAATCCTATATTAACTATTTTTCAGGAAGAAATAGAAATGAAGAGGAGTATCTGCAGAAATTAATTGACAAAATTAATTGACAAATTTCTGTTTCATTTGACCTTTGTGAAAACATACATAAAGATATCTTTGTCATTTCTTTTTTGACTAATCTTGTTCTATCTAATGGCCTTATAAACATATGTGTAGATGTAAATTTCTTTATCCAACAAAGAATCAAGATAAAAAACCTGACACCATAGTTGACTATATGAATATAATCATAATTTTCAACCTCTAATAGAAGAAATATCTCATATTACTTGATCTTTTGCAAAGAACTGGACATACTGTAAGGCTTTGTTAGGAAAGATTCTAATAGTCAGGCCAAGAAAAACATATATTGCTCCACAGACACCCAGCAGTCTGTCCATTTCTTAAAAAAATAACCTTGTACTTACCATTAGAGTAATTGGCCTTACAAGTAATCTTGCCATCACTTAGATGCAGGTGTATGTTAATATATAGAAGGGGCACTCTTGCTTCATAAGGATTTCCATTCCATAGAATTGTGGTCCATCATAAAAATGTAATTCACAGGGCACCTGGGTGACTCAGTCACTTAAGTGACTGACTCTTGGATTTTGACTCAGATCATAATCTCATGGGTCTTGAGATCAAGCCCCACATTGGGCTTTGTGCTCAGCAGGTAGTCTGCTTAAAGATTCTCTCCCTCTGCACCCCACCCCCTCAAATACATAAATAAATCTTTAAAAAAATGTGATTCATTTCTGTGTTGTACTGAAATCTCTTACCAATACTACCATCCAGCTCAGTGGTTAAGAGTAGAGCCTGTTTAGTCAGACTGCCTGGGGTTGAATCACACTCTGCCCCTTACTTGCTCTGAGATCTTGAGCAAGTTCCTTAGCCTCTCTAAACTTTACTTTTATCATGTGAAATGGTTTGGGGAGGATGGCAATAATAGTACCTGTTGTTTCTGTTTAGTTGACAAAATTAATGAGGCAATCTATACTAAGAGCCAACATACTATGCAGCATACATTGAGAGATAAATGAAAGTGATCTATTGTTTTCTTTATCAATGTTTCTATGTATTACCTTTTGTTTTCTAGTTTTTATCATTTAGTCTGGGTCTAATCTATTTTATATGTGAAACATGGCCTGAATAATGGCAGCACTTTCTTCCTTAGTAGTTCCAGATCCTCATTGGCCATGATATTTACTTGGGCACATTCTAAAAATATAAATTTTTAGGCTCCTTCTCCACCACTGGCCTCCTCAATTCTGATTTACTATGTCTTGGATGACAGATGAGGAATCTGTATTTTAAAAAAATCCTCCCAGGGTGCCTGGTTGTCTCAGTCGGCTAAGCCTCCAACTCTGGATTTCGACTCAGGTCATGATCTCAGGGTTGTGAATTGAGCCCCATGTTAGGCTCTGCACTGGGTCTGAAACCTGCTTAAGATTCTTTCCACCCAAAATTGCTAGAACTCATACAGGAATTCAGCAAAGTGGCAGGATATAAGAACAATGCGCAGAAATTGGTTGCATTTCTATACACTAACAATGAGACAGAAGAAAGAGAAATTAAGGAGTTGATCTCATTTACAATTGCACCAAAAACCATAAGAGACCTAGGAATAAACCTAATCAAAAGGGCAAAGGATCTGTACTAAAAGAACTATAGAACACTCATGAAAGAAATTGAGGAAGATACAAAAAAAGGAAAAAGGAAAAACTTTCCATGCTCATAGATTGGAAGAACAAATATTGTTAAAATGTCTATGCTAATGTCCCTATCAAAATACCATCAACATTTTTCATAGAGCTGGAACAAACAATCCTAAAATTTGTATAGGACCAGAAAAAAAAAAAAAAAAACACGAATAGCCAAAGGGATGTTGAAAAAGAAAACCAAAGCTGGTGGCATCACAATTCCGGATGAAAGACCTAAATGTGAGACAGGAATCCATCAAAATCCTAGAGGCAAACACAGGCAGCTACCTCTGTGACCTTGGCCGCAGCAACTTCTAGCTAAATACATCTCCAAAGGCAAGGGAAATAAAGGCAAAAATGAACTATTGGGATTTAATCAAGATAAAACCTTTTGCACAGCAAAGGAAATAGTTGACAAAACCAAAAGATAACCGACAGTATGGCAGAAGATATTTACAAATGTCTTACTAGATAGAGGACTAGTAACCAAAATCTATAAAAAACCTATCAAACTCAACACCCAAAGAACAAATAATCCAGTCAAGAAATGGGCAGAAGACATGAACAGACATTTCTCCAAAGAAAACATACAAATGGCCAAAGACACATGAAAAAATGCTCAACATCATTTGGCATCAGGGAAATACAAATCAAAACCACAATGAGGGGTGCCTGGGATGAGATAACCCCTCACACCAGTCAGAATGACTAAAATTAACAAGTCAGGAAATGACAGATGTTGGCCAAGATACGGAGAAAGAGGAACCCTCTTACACTGTTGGTGGGAATGCAAACTGATACCGACACTCTGGAGGTTCCTTATAAAGTTAAAAATAGAGCTACTCTATGACCCAGCAATTGCACTGCTAGGTATTTACCCCAAAGATAAAAATGTAGTGATCCAGAGGGGCACCTGCACCCCAATATTTATAGCAGCAATATCCACGATAGCCAAACTATGGAAAGAGCCCAGATGTCCATTGACAGATGAATGGATAAAGAAGATGAGGTATATATATACAGTGGAATACCACTCAGCCATCAAAAAAAATGAAATCTTGCCATTTGCAATGACATGGATGGAACTAGAGGGTATTATGCTAAGCGAAATAAGTCAATCAGAGGAAGACAATATGATCTCGCTCATATGTGGGATTTAAGAGACAAACATAGGATCGTGGGGAAAGGGAGGGAAGAATAAAACAAGATGAAGTCAGAAAGGGAGATAAACCATAAGAGACTCTTAATCAGAGGAAACAAACTGAGGGTTGCTGGGGGGTGGGGTGGGAGGATGGGGTAATGGGGTGATGGACATTAAGGACTGCACGTGATGTAATGAGCCCTGTGTATTATATCAGTGATGAATCATTGAACTCTACATCTGAAACCAATAATACACTATATGTTAATTAATTGAATTTAAATTTAAAAAAAAAGATTATCTCTCTCCCTTTCCATCTGTCCCACACTCTCACCCTGCTGTCTCATGCACGTGCATTCTCCTTCTTTCTAAAAATAAAATAAAATAAAATAAAATAAATAAAACATAATAAAATAAAACATATAAAAATGCTCCCCCCCCCAAAAAAAATTACTCAAGTTATTTTCATAATCAAACTCGTCAGGAACCAAAGCTCTTTGTCATGATTATTCAACTGTGCTTCAGCGGAACCAAAACATCCTGAAAGTGTTTGTGCCTTTTTCTGGAAAAAAAAAAAAAGATTTATCAAGTTTTGCCTTTCAAAATGTAAAGGCAATATTTTAAATTCACTATCTCATACCTAGAGTCAGACAACGAGGGAGCCACAAACTTTGAATGTATGGATTTGACATGCTGTATGAATTGTATCTACTAAATGGTGATTTGGGGGGATCTATATCAGGAATAGTATAATAAATAGCACTATGAACATCATCTCCTTAATAAACTAATGGTCTTTTTTTAAAAAACACCTCACTGCAATTTTTGGTTTCAATACCAAGAATAGATAATTTTCTTTTAAATGTTAGGTTTGTTTTCTATTATGGACATTATAAAAATGTTTTTGCCCTTTGGCAAAATCCACAAAAGCAAATACATATGTTGGAAAGATTTTATCTAGTCCTACACTCATTTGTCCTTCTGGACTTCATCTATGCATTGTCCAATTTATTTTCTTTCTTGGTAATGTCCCTTAAAAGTTCTCTGAAATAAGTGGTGTTAAATATGTTAAGTATATTATAACCTCCGTTCCTTAAAAGTTATATATCTGGCGAATATGAGATTTTTAAAAGAAATAATTATTCTAACCAAATCATTTAATATGTAACCATGTTTATCAATGATAAAGTTTACAAATCATAAGAATTAATTGATTTTAATTTTGTAAAATAGAAACATAATTTTAATTTAGAGTAGGACTAAATTTAAAGATTGATGAGCACTGGGTGTTACACGCAATTAATGAATCGTTGAACACTACAACAAAAACTAATGATGTTCTATATGCTGGCTAACTGAACATAATAAAAGAAAAAAGTTTGAAGTCAAAATGGAAAAAAGAAAACTTCTTTTTCATTTTAATTTATGTGGACCCATATAAATTTCTCTTTTATTATACATATATGTCTTTAAATATTATATAGAAATTAAAGAAAGAGGGAAATATTACATATATAATTTAAAGTACATTGTGTTAATATTTTAGGTAAACAATTGATAATATTTTCTATACCAGTTTTTATTATTTGGGAGTTTTCCTGAAGTTCTACAGCAAAGTACAAATAGTTCTATTAGGGTTCCAAATCCAGGTCTAAAGAGCAAATTTTAGTTAATATTGAAAATTCAAGTAGTTTTTATAGAAACCTAGACTTCATGTGTTTATGCTAGTTGAAAAATTGACCTTTCTGCCCATACATGTTTGTTACAAAGTAGTAGACAAGGATTATTTCATGAGTAGAGAGATTGTGATGTTTCCCAATAGTTGGTCAAGATTGCATGTTTATTTGGGGAGGAATAAAAAGAAGGAGAGGATAGGGAATTAATACCTAATCCCAAAGACAGTGACAAGTCAGGTTATAAACTTTGGTGACATAGACTTACCCAGGACCAAAATTATATTGGCATTATATTGGCCTTGAAGTATGGAAATTTTAAACATGCAGTACCTCTGGTCCATTTGGCTTTAGCCTCATAAACTGCAAACGCACTGGACCTGTCTTTTCTTGGACTGCATTCTACATGGACATTGACTCAGCAAAAATCTACTGAATCTACTGAGTATGTTCTATTTATACGATGTTTTAGAATCTCTTTTGCTTTGGCATAAATAGACCAAAGTAAATGAAAGAAACAAAGAAAACTAGAGACAGAGAGGGTGATACAAGAACAGACAAGGAAAAGGGGGACAAAGACATTGGGGAGAGAAAGAGACATAGAGCAGCATGTCAGTGAGCAAGAAAGATGCAGGAAAATAAATAGAAAAGAAAAAAGGTGAGAAAATTAAAGAGAAAGAGGTAGAAATGGTACCTGTTTTACACATGAACTACCAATCTCTAACCCCTCTCCCCCAAAAGCTAATATAATTTAACTGATAGTCTACCTATGATTATATAAATATTTTTGAAAAAAGAAAAGTAGGGCATAGGTGTCAGGGTTATAATCATACAAATGCCATTATTTCATATGCATCTATTGCTGGAAGCAAGTCTCTTCTTCATTTTATTTGAAAATTTGGCTTATAATATGCAGTGATCCATCATTTGTAAGAGAAATGTGCAAGAAGATAAATTGTACAGTGTTCTGACAAATCTTATTAGAGCAACATATAGAAGAGGAAAAATTAACAGCTAATCCATTATAAATGTCAAATCCACAGTGCCACTTTCTTCCTAACTATTGTATTTCCATTTCTTACTCATTAATTCTTAGTTCTTATGAAATAGTTTTCATTGGTTGGTCAGTCATGTATATCCATGAGCTTCTAATCAAATATGTCACTGTTGCCTTTAATTTAAGAACATATTGCAAAATTCAGTGAAAATTTTGTTTCTTTCTAAAAAAATAGACAAATGCATACCACAAAATTAATTACTTCGGTCTTTTATGTTAAAGTTAAGGGGAAGCTTTATTTCATGTTTTCTTTTCAATTTTAGACTGTATTATACAGATTGTCAGAGTAGAAAAGAAAAAAGTTATTATAGTAGTATTTTCAGAAAGTCCACAAACAAATAACTTACTATGTATTTATGAAATTCTTTAGGGAGAAGATTCATTATGAGATAATGATTTGAGTCATTGTATTTATGGAGGATGCTTATAAGTATTTTTTTTTTTAATTTTTCTACATGATGTTTTTCCTTCCCCTTCTTTTTTAATCTGTTGGTGAATCACCTATTTCCTGTACGTGTGAGGGTATGACAGAAGCAGAAACAGAGCTAATCATTATTTTTCCCAAGTATAGTAGATAAAAGATATTTGCAAATGCTTTGTTACTATCCACACTGAGGAGTGGAATTTAATTTCCATTCTGTTCAAGGTGACTTGCTTGGCCAAAAGAAAATGGCAGAAGTGATGCTACGCCATTTGCAACAACATGGACTCAGCTAGAGAGTATAATGCTAGGCAAAATAATTCAGAGAAAGACAAATACCATATGATTTCACTCATATGTGGAATTTAAGAAACAAAACAAACAAGCAAAATGAAAAAAAATAAGAGAGAGAGAGAGATAAATCAAGTAACAGACTCTTAATTATAGAGAACAAATTGATGGTTACCAGAGGGGAGGGGTTTGGAGGGACAGATTACATAGGTGATGGAAATTAAGGAGTGCACTTTTTTGATGAACACAGAGTGATATATGGAAGTGTTGAATCACTGTATTATACACCTGAAACTAATATAACACTGTATGCTAACTAACTGGTTATTAAAATAAAAACTTTAAATAACGTGATGCTATACTAATTTCAGTCCTAGGTTTTAAGAGGACTGACAGCTTCACTGTCCTCCAGGAGCAGTAAGTAAACATAGTAAGAAGGCCGTCTACCCTAAGACCACCAAGCTACATAGGAAGTGCAAATTACATAGATATTCCACATGTAAGTACCCAGTTGATAGCACCCCATTTGAGCCAAGACATCTAGCCATCCTCACAAAGAGAGCAGAAGCTACACTGGATCATCCAGACTATGTGAACAGTTCACTGACTGCTACCAAATAACCTTTGTTAACACAGCTTGGAATAGGATATTTGCCCAGGCAACCCTTGCCCTCAAATTTATGACCTACAAAACTGTAAGATATAATAAATGTCTTCCTTTGAGCTACAATGTTTGTGGTAGTTGTTACAGTCGGTTTGATATATGGTTGTTAAAAACAAGAAGTTGTCTTTTTTTTTTAAAGATTTTATTTATTTATTTGAGAGAGAGAGAGAATGAGAGAGAGCACATGAGAGGGGGGAGGGTCAGAGGGAGAAGCAGACTCCCCACTGAGCAGGGAGCCCGATGCGGGACTCGATCCCGGGACTCCAGGATCATGACCTGAGCCGAAGGCAGTCGCTTAACCAACTGAGCCACCCAGGCGCCCAAGAAGTTGTCTTTCTACTGGAGTTGTTAAAGGAGATTATGTGAACATACAGAAATCTGGTTGGGTAAAAGACATACCCACTTATTGAATGTAATATGATCTAATAAATTGATTTAGGTTTTACTGCCTACAATATAAGGTAGTTTGATTTTGTTTCTGATATTTGCAACTTTACTTAATATGTCTTGAAAAACATTCTGATAGTTAAAAGTTCAAATTTGTTCTAATAATCCTCTGGTGGCTTTTGGATATATAAACAATTTCTATAGTTTACAAATACCAGATCAAAATAACACATTTAGGGACGTTTTGCTGTCAAAAATAATTAGGAAAATATCATTAAATATACACATCCTTTAACAAGATACAAAAGCTCATTAAAGCCTGGAAAGTCTTACTCCTTTGGCCTTCAAATTATTTTACTCTCTTGGGACTCCTTGCAGTCCCTGATTGCTCGTTTCCCATCTCCTTCGGTGTCATTTCTTCTTTCAATTTTCCTTCCATTATAATTTCTTAATATACTATTCTTGTTCATTTTTCTCCTCCATATATTAAACTATAGTGGTTATCCTCCTCCTCCTATGTCTCTATTTCTCTTCACATATGGCTTTATGGCTCTTAAATCTATACTTCCAACCCCAAGCTGGTGGTTCCAACTTCACCAACCCATTTTCAACTGTCTGTTTATTAGTATTTTTAGGAATTCCCATAATCTGCTGTTTCCCACAACCTGCAACACGAATTGTCTAAAAACAAAGACATTTTAACTTAATTTCTTTTTCTGCTCCCTCCCCCTGCCCCACCCTCTCCCTTTCTCATCTTTTGCTAGTCTTTAATCAAGAGAAAGGCCAGGCTAATATTCTTACAACACAAATGTTATTTTTTCTATTCCTACCCATGTATCTTGATAGCTCTTCACTGTCCACACGGTGCAGCCTAGCTATGGTATCCTGGTATTACAGGCCTGTAAAAAAAATGGTGTCCCATCTCTCACATTTTGTTCTTCTGGGATTAAATGTATACTTTATGCTTTAGCCCAAATGGCCAAAGTAAGTTCCCTCAAATATAATGCATTAAGAACATGTCATAATTAATATAAATTGGATTAAACAAATTTTGCGTTATTTTCCAAATATTAAATTGTTAGTATTTTTTATAACATTCTGTATGCATATGAATAAATATGAGGTAAGTATTTTTAAATTTTAATTATAAGAAGACATATTAATGGAAACAAGCATTCGTAAGGTCTTTATTAATTAAGTAGCACTTTGTTTTCCTCATCTACATTTAGCACAAGGAGAGACAGATTAGGAGAGTGAGTTAAATAAGTGAGTGTTATTTTGTTATCATTCTGCTGATGTCCAGAAATACACACATTGACTGAATGTATAAACCCCCAAATTACAATATGTATAGATTTTATTTGCCATTTCATATATTTTTCTAGAATAAAAATAGACTAATTTCAGCGATTATTTCCTTTATTGGGATATGAAAAAATTCTCAAGAATCATTGAGTTCAATTAAGATATAAAAGAAACAACAACAACAAAAAACCTTTCTTCATAAAAATGTGAGAACACATGAAGATCACAAAATTCATTTTATATATGAAAATACGCATGTTGTACTACATGGTTGAATCATGTATTTTAAGAAGAAAAGAAGAGGCATGCTTTAAGTGTGTTTGGTTCGGCCAAATACAAATGAATTTAGATTAGCTAAGCTCTTGTCATGAATCTTTTTAAGAGGTTTTATAATGTACTATTGAGAAAGAATTGTTCTTTTCAATTTGTCTAGGCTTAAATTCAATACAGGAAGATAAACATTAAATTATGGCTGGAGATTTCTCTTTCAGAGAAGTTTTATTTTTGTTTTAATTTATATGTAAATTTACACCTAAAGTAACATACATTTATAAACAAAAACCGGAAAGGTTTAATATGAACTTCAAACATAAGTTTATACAGAATGATATTCATATCTCAAATAAAAACAAAATACTTGAAACAGGGCTTTAGATTCTTGTAACAGTGTGTTATAGATAACAATGAACAATGTGGAAATGGCTAAACATAAATACTTTGTAATCTCCTTTTACATAATTTATTGATTAAAGTTCACATTACAATGTGCATACATCTTATACTCAAGGCATGATAAAAGTCTGAATGCTGAAAACCTGATAAATATTGGGATATCTTACTATATGCTAGTCACCATGCTAATATTTTTTATTGGCATAATTTCATTTTATTCCAGTCTAAAATTTGGTATCCTCTGAGTCCAAAGCAAGCTATCTGGACCAATATAGCATCCTTCATTTATCACCCAGTCCATTTGGTTACTGAAATTCGGTCCATCTTTCTTCATCTATTCCTACTGTTCTTTACCTTGCTGATCTGAAGTTTTCTGAAACTTTTCAGATTTATTTCATTTAACATTTTTCTTTATTTTCATAATGGTAGACTAGAACTACATCACTATCAGAACATTGAGAATTTTTTAAATTTAATTTTATTATGTTATGTTAATCACCATACATTACATCATTAGTTTTTGATGAAGTGTTCCATGATTCATTGTTTGCGTATAACACCCAGTGCTCCATTCAATACGTGCCCTCTTTAATACCTATCACCAGGCTGACTCATCCCCCCACCCCCTCCCCTCTAGAACCCTCAGTTTGTTTCTCACAGTCCATAGTCTCTCATGGTTCGTCTCTCCTTCCGATTTCCCCCCCTTCATTTTTCCCTTCCTACTATCTTCTTCTCTCTCTCTCTCTCTTTTTATTTTTTTTAACATATAATGTATTATTTGTTTCAGAGGTACGGGTCTGTGATTCATCAGTCTTACACAATTCACAGTGCTCACCATAGCACATACCCTCCCCAATGTCCATCACCCAGCCACCCCATCCCTCCCACCCCCCACCACTCCAGCAACCCTCAGTTTGTTTCCTGAGATTAAGAATTCCTCATATCAGTGAGATCGTATGCTACATGTCTTTCTCTGTTTGACTTATTTCGCTCAGCATAATACCCTCTAGTTCCATCCACGTCGTTGCAAATGACAAGATTTCCCCTTTTTGATGGCTGCATAATATTCCATTGTGTATATATATATATATATATATATATATATATATATATATATATATACATATATATACACACACATATATATACAGACCACATCTTCTTTATCCATTCATCTGTTGTTGGAAATCTTGGCTCTTTCCATAGTTTGGCTATTGTGGACATTGGTGCTGTAAACACTGGGGTGCATTACCCCTTTGGATCCCTACATTTGTATCTTTGGGGTAAATACCCAGTAGTGCAATTGCTGGGTTGTATGGTAGAAAACATTGAGAATTTTAGGAGAATTTTTCAGAAACCATTTAACATGGTAGGAGTCACAGAAAAAAAATCTTAGGACAATGTAAAATTGAGAAATAAACATTTTAAGAAAGAATTCAAATGTTATAGAAACTAAGTCACATTCAGATTATATAAAGATCCTCAGATCATCATTTTTCTGCCATTCTACCAGGAGTAGCCCTTCAGCTCCACCTCTTCTCATGGAGAAAGGAGTTTATATCCTGCAAAATGCACTAATCTGTGCCATAGAATGATAGTCACACGTTGTATACACTTAATAAGCAGTGGTTAATTAAAAGGGAAAGAATAGAATTTTAAACATTGGGACAATAGGATATCAATATATTTTACCAGTAGTATAAAGTGGAAGGGCTTCAAGGACTATATGTTCTGAACCACCCCCCTCTCTTTCTTTCTCTGTCATTCAAGCAAGCAATAAAAAAACTACATTGCAAAACCGTGTTGGTGCTTATAAATGTGAATTAATTAGATATCAATAAAAATATTAAGTCTCAGAAGTACTGAGCCTTAATGATTGGATTTGAATCTAACAGTAGATGTAGATTCAGTAGAAATGAATTTCCATCCTAAAAATGCACAAGAGGGGGGAAGTATAAATAGAGATAAAACAGTAATTACCAAATAAACAAAGAAAATCAGTGCAATTTTTAACTTCTCATTTTAGCCAGCTTTGTAATTTTGAATTATTACTCTATCATTCCTATTTTCTCTATTTTTGATACAAACATTTGAAAATATATTTATGAGCTCAGGTCTACTTTAATTAGTAAGCTTAATTTGAGACTTATCACAGATGTAATTTGTATGTACTTTTCTGTACCCATTTTAAAAACATCCTTTTAGAATCATGGTCAAAGAAAATGCTCAGCATATCTTGATTTTTTTTTCTCTTTGGATTTAGTTCCTTAGCATCATTTTTCTTTTCTTCGGGAAAAAAAGGGACTCTTTATATACAGTAATACTTTTAAACTTATTTTCCAACAGCTGTGTACATATTATTCTCCCTCTTGAATGAACATATTCCCATTTAACTCAAAATAATCAATTATTTTTACAAACTAACTAGCAAACTAGAGGTTTATGTAAGGATATAAGCAAAATTAGAGAAATAACACAGTAGAGCTGGACTATTTTCAGAAAGCTACTGAATAAAAGGACTAAAATTGTACTGGAATGAAAATAATTCTTAATTTGAGTTCAGAATTTCATAATAAAAATTTGAAAGCATATGTCTTTGTTTCATAACCTGTACAACTATTTTTCTCAGATGGATGAACTCTTTTTTCCCCACTGGTTACAGGCAGAGTGATCTGCCTTCAACTCAATTTTTGTCAACAATCCAGCTTTTCAATATCATGGCTAGTCAGCATGTTTTTTTTTTTCTTTTCTAGATGGTAGTGATGCCGGCATTTCTAAATCTCCCCAATAAAATTATTTAGAGCTCTAAATATTTGGGAAGAAACTCTGCAAACAATTCAGTGGCCCATTAGTTACTTCCTTCAGCAGGTTAGTAAATCCAGCATCTAAAAAAAGGATGTACTTTAGAATCTCACACCAGCATCATTTTGGAATTAAAAAAAAAAAAAAAAGTCAGGCTTAAATCCTGGATATCCTGGATCTCTCAAAAAGAAAGGCAGGGGGTACATTTTGCGAAATTAGTGTTTACTAAAACTGCGTAGGTCTGTCACTCACTTAAATTTTATGCTCCTAAATTCTTGGGGAAATAGAACATTGTCAAATTGTCCCATCCTCAGAGTACTTTATATTGTACAGTGTCTTGACAGCAAAATAGGAAAGAGTGTTAAGAAGGTCACTGAAAATCATTCTATCACTGAAAAGTTTACTCTTTTCATGACATGCAGCTACTCCAGAGTTCTTGCTAACCATGCTTTCAAAGGATGGACAAAAAATACCCTTCAGGTTAGTTTAAAGCGCTCGAGCAATCTGCAGAAGAATGGTTGGAGTGTTGACACAGTTACACCGTACAGCCTACTAAAAGGCTGTTCTCAAAGGACATCTCCTCTGGTCAGATGTCACAGCCCAAGAAGTTGATGACAACCACAGGGCCCCAGACCTCTTCAGAAAACCAACCCAGTAACAGGAATTTGTACAATGTAATTCCTGGGAACTAAGGAGGACCAAATTTCCTCTGTACACCATTTGGCTTCACACCATTGAGCCTTCAGTTGCTTTGACGTGCAAAAAGAAAGCAGATTAACAAAATGGGTCAAATAAATTCCATTCCTTTTGAGATTTGAGTAGCAAATAGTAGTCTGTATGTTGGCATGGAAATGCATATATACATCCAGATATAGTTTTACTTGTAGGTAGATACAGATTATATAGACGATACAGATGCAGACATGGTGTAGGTACAGATCTATACACATGACTGTTTATGTGGGTGTGCAGCATGTGTGGGAGTAGGGAAGTGCCGTAATTCCATGTGCATGGTTGGGAAAGAAAAGCTTGGAAGCATTGGTAGCCTTCACATATTTAATTTTCAAAGGTGACTCAGTCTAAAATTAACATGCCAATAAAGATTACCTATGCTAAAAAAGAAAATCCATGACAAAGTTAGAAACTGACACATCCTGGCTCAGAATAGCATCTTTTAGGTCAATAAACCCAATTCTTTTTCCAAGTTTCCTTACTGTTACTTATTTTTTTTTCCCCTAGAGAAAGAGAGAGAGAGAGAGAAGGGGAGGGGCAGAGGGAGAAGGAGAGAGAAACTCAAACCTAAGCACTGAGCGCAGAGCCCAGGTGGAGCTTGATCTCACAACCCTGAGATCATGACCTGAGCCAAAACCAAGGGCTGTTGGCTCAACCAACTGTTCCACCCAGGTGCCCCTACTTTTACTTCTTGATTACAAATGTAGCTTGCTTACTGATTTGCTCTTTATTATGGGTCTTAATGAACACAGAGAGATCTGTCATAAAAGGGCAGCAACTGGGCCGGTATCAAAATGCTTATATAGCAAAAACAACAACAACAAATCAAAATGCTTATATGACGTTACCAAGTATGCAAGATTATGTCACTTTGCTTTTCGTTTGTCAACTGGGAATATATTTTATTTCTCCTAAAATTTGCTTCATTTGGGTCATTTCCATAGTTAGGGAGCTACTTTATAAGAAAATTAATAATATTGTGAACTGTTAGTCCTCAAATATTTTAGCCACAAAATGTAGTAATACGTTGATAATGAATTTAGATTAAAAATGCTATCATAATTTTTATAATAACTCATCAGTCCCTTTTCATCATACAATAGTATAAGCTAAGGAATCACATTTTCTTTATAATTCTAATAAGGGCATATTTTAGATTAGTGTATTATTTAAATATGTAAACTGCAAATTGACAACATCTGGTACTTTAATACAAGATGATATGGCACTGATTGTAAGAAGAAGGTTACAGAATTTGACACAGGTTCTTTATGCATTACAAAAATAGCAATAATTAATTCAAAGCTGCAACTTGACTGCATTTTGATGCCCTTTGAACTTTGAAATGAGAAGATCTGTGGTATCTTCCTAATTGGTACACAGAACTAACACAGAAATGAATAATAGAAATAGGATGTGTTTAAAAAATGAAAATGACTACACGATTTAATACCTTTAGTATTTATAACAAATAAAATATTTTAAGTGTTCATTGAGATATATTATTGACTATTTCACTGCAAACCATGATATTCTATAAAAATTATTGTGAGCTGTTGTTTGTTGAACAAAGTTCAAAAAACATAAGTTATTTGAAAGAGAATTTATATGATATTAGGCGATGAAACAAACACAAATATATTGTACATGTATAACTGGGACATAATATTAAAAAAATTATCTCTATATATCTAATGATTTCTTCAAAAGTTTCCAAAATAAGACATAATCAGTTTTAAAAGGTTAATTCAAAATAAGGTAGTAATAAATAATGAAGTTTACTCAGTAATTGGTATTCTGTTTGTTAGAAAATGCTCAATATGCATTTTTTAATTTAGCACATTATAAACATGATTACATTTTGTTACTGAGAGATAAAAAAATATACTTAACCTTTTTTATCTACTTCAAGTGAGTGTAAAAAAAAAAAAACAAACCTGACAACTGCAACAAAAATAGAAAATCATTAAGCTAACATTAAGAAATCAAGTTTTGTGTCCTCATGAAGATTCATTACTCCATTCAGGAATACCCTGAAAGAATATATAATGTTTCTTGGTATCTCTGAAATGTTTTTTAAAGTGTATTCCTAAAAGCTTTATGAATAGCAAGGAAATTCATATAAAGGACAAACAATAAGACAATGAATATAGAATTTCATAGTCTTAAAATATTTTTTAGTAATATGAAGCTTGTGGGTCATTTGAGAAGGGGACATGGTCTCATACTTAGAACAGTGTATCAGAAGTCATAAATTTTAATTGCAATTTCTATCATCTATGAAATGCCCTCAGACAAACCTCTTTAACTTTTGTTTCTACATAGGGAGAAAATAAAGGTAATAATATTTCCTTCTTATCAAACAAAAATTTTCCAAAGATTCATGGGCTGTGTAAAAAAAAAAAAAAAAAAGATTTCAAAATCCTAAGGGAAAAGAGTTGTGCCATTTATAACTATAAAATAATATTTCAAATACGAACTATGAATCTTCACTTGTTATGAATTTTAAAATTAATCTCAAAAGAAAAGAGTTTTAGGCAGGGAATTTTTTCTTGGTTAAAATGTCATGAACTTGGCAAAAGATTTAGTGTTTTAGGGAAGGACCTATATCAGAATAAATTTTCAGAATTGAAACTTTCTGAATGTCTCTAGGCATTTTAAATAATATAAAAATGTCAGTATCTCAGTATTGTGAATTTTTAGCCCAACACAAAGACAGACTCTGTCACAGAGGATGACATTAACACTAAGGAGGGATAGGTCATCTCCCATGAGCTTTGGGTTTTTCTTCTTCCTCCTGACTTCATTCCACTTTATTTGAAGTGAGCACATATTCCCAGCAAGGTCCTCAATCGAATCTAAAATTATAGATCAGAGACAGATACTGAATGCTCAGGTATGGGTAAGAAGGCAGAGAGAAAGAGGAAACAAGGTGTAGGTTAATATATTTCACTTATTCTTCAATGTACTTCATATAACTACAAATCCCTTAAAGGGAATTTTTAATATTTTTTCATTGAAGAAACTGAAGCAAATAATGCCTAAGTAAATTATTGAGGATCACAGAGATAATGGTCAAGTTGTTATTCACTAACAATTTACTGGCTCTAAATCACTTTTACTTTTAAAGCACCAGCTAGGAAATAGATGAAGCCCCCTAAGACCAGAGTGTTTCATTTGTAGGTAGGAATGATTTTGTTAACTACCAGAGATAAAATCTTTATTTCAACACAAAGAAAAAATTGTGTGTGTGTGTGTGTGTGTGTGTGTGTATAGTGCTCCTACCTCTATTCACTACATTTCTAAAGCATTCTTGGCCAACTCTTTCTATCTACTATGTTTCTGAAGCAGACCTGCTCCTTTACATCCTTGACAATGACTTCCACCAACGTGAGCACATGCAGCTTCACTATCTGCCCTGGTAACATTTTCTCTATCTACCTGAGGCAAATAGAATGAAACTGCATACCTGTCCAAAGAGAAAATTACACAGACACATGAGGTAAACTCTATAATACAATTTTGAAACTTATTTATGTGTTCTAATTTAGCTAAACATGAAAATCGTGTGGGGAATACTTATGTGATTTGTCTGAAAGGAATTGGTTTTTTAAAAGAGTACAATTAGGGGTGCCTGGATGGCTCAGACCTCAGACCTTTGGCTCAGGTCATGATCCCAGGGTCCTCGGATTGAGCCCCATGTTGTGCTCACCGCTCAGCAGGAAGTCTGCTTCTCCCTCTCCCTCTGCCTCTCCCCTCCCCCCCAGCTTGTGCTCTCTCTCTCTCAATTAAATAAATAAAATCTTTAAAAATAAATAAATAAATACTTTTTAAAAATACAATTACTTCTGTATTTGTCAAAAGAACCATGTTGAAGTTTAAGAGATCTCACTATTCTCACAGCAATGTGAGTATACTTAACAAAACTGATTTGTATACTTAAAAATGGTTAAGATGGTAAATTTAATGCTATGTTGATTTTATTTAATCACAAAAAACTGTCGCCAGTAAAACAAACCCACCATGTCCCTTTTTTACCTTAAGGGTATCAATAAGAGCATTATGTCCTGAGTTTATATGCTAACACACAAATTTGTTGTTTCTTGGAACACTTATAAAAATGTAAACAGGATGCATACATTTATATTTCTGTGCACTAGTGACTTAGACATTTACCCATGAGCTTTTCATGGTTAAGCATTTCAGTTTTTCTAGCTTCACATATTGATACAGTGAAACATCTGAGCAAAATTTTCCAGATAAAAAATTTTGCAAACCCCATCAATTTATACCTACATTTACTGCCCATTCTCCTGGAGTATAGATTGATTAAAGAAGATTTATATTTGCCCAAGATTCAGTTACAGACACTGAAGTACATCATCAAGCATTGATTAAACTTAGCTTTTTATATGAAGAGAATAGCTTTCATAAAGTAGATTTTTTTCCCTTTTAGCATCACAAAAAAAATAATAAATTTTAATTTTACTTTATATTTAGTATGTTCCCAAATTTTTATAGACACAGTCTTAAGTAAAAGGATGCTTTGGGTCAAACAACCAGGTAAATATAAAAGGCTTAAATGTGAAGACACCCTAAAACTTACCTCACTCAATACCTAGTATTACCTTTTTATCTATTTATTTATTTATTTAAATTTTACCTTTTAGAAAAACCATACCTGAAGGAGCTGAGTGACGGTTCACATTATACAGTAATGGTCTAGTTGATAGCCAAACCAAAATTACAGTGAAAGTATTCTGATCCCCAGACCAGTGTTCTACCTCATATTTTATATAACTTCAGGAAGGTACTGTCATTAAATACAGAATAAAACAGTTTTCATATTTCAAGGAAATAAGAAAAAAAAATAGATGTCCTTCCTTGCATTGAATCTATCATGATAAAACAAAGACCTTTTTTTTTGAAGAATCTTTGGAAAACATAAGATTAATTTTTAAATAAACACATATCTGCATTTAAAATATGGAATATATGAGCAACAAATAAGTATTTAATTCCTTTTTAAATCAATGAAATATGCAGGAAGGAAAGTTTGTTGTTGTTCAATACTGCATCCACATTTTTGTATTATAACTAATTCTAGTATTGCAGTGACTTTTGGTTCTCCAGTCATCACAAGTTCTAATGCTACATCCCAGCCTCATACATTGCAAAAAGTCTTATACAATTTCTTATTCTGTCTGTGATAGATGCAATTAATCCTTATTTTCCAAGGTCACAAAACCTCCAAACTTTGTGAGAATGAAAGAAATAAGAGGTTATCATAAAAGCAGAAGAAGATTCTGCTATGTCTCTTCATTGCAATAATACTGATTTATCAACAGAGAAATATACATTTCAGGAGAACGAATATTAACAGGAATACAGAATCTCATTTTATAAGGATAAACTGATCAATTCATCAAGAGGACATGACTGCTAAACGTTCATGCACCTAATAACAGAGCTTCAAAATACAGGAAGCAAAATCTGCTGGAAATGTAAGGGGGAAAAGACAAACTGTAGCTGGAGATTTTAATATAACTTTATGTAAAATTGATGAAACAATAAGAGTAGAAGATCATCATGGTTAGAATACACTTAAACAGCACTACTTAATTTGACATATTTAACATTTATAGACCACTCGAACTAATAGTAGATTACAGGTTCTTTTTAAGTGAATACAGAGCTATTACCAAGACAAACCATACTGTGGGCAACAAAGTAAGTCTCTATTTTTTACATTGATTCCTATCATGCAAAATATGTTCTTTGACCACCTGGAATTAAATTGAAAATCAATAACAGAAAGATATCTGGAAAACTCCCAAATGCACAGAAACCATGTAGATATAAATAAAAAAGAAGTAGAAAGGGAAATTAGAAAGTGTTTTGAGTTTAATGAAAATGAAAAGCAGCATACTGGATTCTGCAGGATGCAGCTAAAGCCACATATACATATATATACTAGACAGGTGTAAAATCAATGACCTCAGCTTAACCCTTTTTAAAGAAAATCAATAAAATTTTATCTCTTCTATTTACATTGATAGGAAAAAATTAGAATAGGCAGAAATCTCCAATATCAAATGAGAGAGGAAACATTACTATGGATACAACAGATATTAAAAGGATGATAAAATGAAATATATACACAATTTTATTCATATAAACTTGACAATTTAGATGAAAAATACAGATCTACTAAAAAGACAAATATACCAAATTCCATCCCATACCAAAAAGAGTTAGATAACCTGGGTAGCCCTATATCTATTAAAGACACTGAATTTATAGTTAAAAACCTCTTTACAAAGAAAACCCCAGTGGTATGTGGCTTCAAAGGGGAATTCTACCATATTACTCAGCCATAAAAAAGCATGAAATCTTGCCATTTGCAATGACATGGATGGAGCTGGAGACTATAATGCTAAACCACATAAGCCAGAGAAAGAAAAATACCATATGATTTCACTCATATGTGGAATTTAAGAAACAAAACAAATGAGCAAAGAAAAAAAAAGAAAGAAAGAAAGAGAGACAAACCTGGAAACAGACTCTTAGCCATAGAGAACCAACAGATGGTTACCAGAGGGGATGGGGTTTGGGGGACCAGTGAGGCAGGTGAAGGGATTAAGACCATACTTACCTTGATGAGCACTGAGTAAAGTATTGAATTGTTAAATCAGGATATTGTATACCTGGAATCAATATAACTCTATATGTTAACTATACTGGATGTAAAATATTTAAAAAGGTGAATTCTAATAAATATTTAAGAAAAAATAACTTATGAAAATAGAGCTACCATATGATCCAGCAATTGCACTACTGGGTATTTACCCCAAAGATACAAAAGTAGGGATCCGAAGGGGTACGTGCACCTCGATGTTTATAGCAGCCATGTCCACAATAGCCAAACTGTGGAAAGAGCCAAGATGTCCATCGACAGATGAATGGATAAAGATGATGTGGTATATATATACAATGGAATATTATGCAGCCATCAAAAGGAATGAGATCTTGCCATTTGCAACGACGTGGATGGAACTGGAGGTTATTATGTTGAGTGAAATAAGTCAAACAGAGAAAGACATGTATCATATGATCTCACTGATATGAGGAATTCTTAATTGTAGGAAACAAACTGAGGGTTGCTGGAGTGGGGGGTGGGGTGGGAGGATGGGTTAGCCTGGTGGTGGGTATTGAGGAGGGCACATTCTGCATGGAGCACTGGGTGTTATGCACAAACAATGAATCATGGAACACTTCATCTAAAACTAATGATGTAATGTATGGGGATTAACATGAGAATAAAAAAAAAAAATGAGGAATCACTATATACTTATTTGAAGCCTGCTTCTCCCTCTCTCACTGCCCCTGCTTGTGTTCCCTCTCTCGCTGTTTCTCTCTCTGTCAAATAAATAAATAAAATCTTGAATGACTATAATTAAACAGATTAACAATAACAACTATTGGGAAGGTGTAGAGGATTTCAAACTTCCATAAACTGTCCAGGTGTAGGTAAAATGATAAAGCCACTTTGGAAAACAGTTTGGTAGTTTCTAAAAAGTTAAAACACATGGCCCATGAGATGCAACCATTAAAGTTTCAGATAAAATTTTTCCCAAAATAAATAAAAGCATATGCATAAAAATGTTATTTGTGAATATTCATAAGAGCTTTATTTGTAATAGCCAAAATCCTGAAACAACAAAATACCAATCTATAGGAGAATGGATAAACAAAACAGTAGTGTACTCTGTACAATGGGATACTATTCAGAAATAAAATGAATGAATTATTGATATACCAACAACATGAATGAATATCAAAATAACTACGCTAAGTTGAAAGAATCTAACCAAAGTGCACATACTGTATGATTCCACTGATAAAAAAAAAAGTTCAGAAAATGTGACTTCTGACTTCGGGTTCCACATGTAAAGAGCTTGGAAGTCATCACTTTGTCCTAATGACAAGTAAAATGCTGAAAAGACTGGAAAATTAACAACTTTTCCTGGGTGCATGAGAGATGCCCCTAATGACTGGAGACATAGGCAATTATAGGGAGTTGAGGCTTCCCAGAACAGACTCACGAGGGGAAACCACTACAGCAACCAGGCCCATGGTAGGAAAACCTGAACTGTAGTTGACAAATTGCTGGGGGCTCAGTGTAGACAAGCCTAAGAGTTACAAACTCCAAGGGGATTCATTCATGGGGTGGTGGGGCGCAGGGGTACAATATAGTAAGGTTTATCTCCAGGATCTTGACCAGGTCCCTACAGTAAATATCAGAGGAAAACTTCCTTCCTGCTTCTGGCAAGGGGAGGGAAAATGAACCACTTTGAAATATGCCAGAACACTCTGTTCTTCTGAACAAGGCAAGCCCTCAGGAGAAACTTGTTAACCAGAGCCTGACCTGCTGGAGTGTTGTCAGAGCCTAAGTGCCCCAGAGGAAGGGAGATACCCAACTCCAGTCAGTTCTGGCCTTCCACATGGGAGAAGGGAAATATGCAGCTCTAGCCAACTCTGGAGCCATCTTGTCCCCCCTCAGGAGAGACAAGAACACTAAGAAGCTCTTGTGAAGCTCCCAGTCCAGAGGCACAAGATTCAATACGTACTTGCAATCACTAAATTACAGATGGTGTTCTGTCCTCCATAGGAAAAAGATGGGGACTTAGGAAGCAAGAGGGAAAACAAGAGTGGCTCTATTTATCATCACTCCCAATCACACACATGGGGAATTCGTACTTCATCATCTCCACAACCCAGAGACCTGGTCACAGGCCTGTAGAATGCTTCCCCTGCCCCCATAGCTCACGACCACATTACTAAAGGCCTATTTGTGGCAGTTCCTTTTACCTGGTACCACATGTCTGGCTATCAAGAAAAAAAATGTCATGGCCTAGTAAAAGTCAAACAACACAATGTGAAGAGAGAGAGCAAGCATTAGAACCAGACATGGCAGGGATGTTGAAATGATCAGACCAAGAATTTAAAACAGCTATGATAAATATGCTTAGGGCTCTAAGGGCTACCGTAGACAGCACGCAGAAACAGTTGAGCAATGTAAGCAGAGACAGGGAAATCGCAAGAAAGAAGAAAACAACAACAAAAGATCCTGGAGATAAAAAAAGTTGTAACTTAAATGAAGACTGCCTCTGATGGGCTTAATAATGGACTGGAGGTGTTGGTGATGGAATCTCTGAGCTCAAAGATATATTATCAGAATTCTTGAAAACAAAAAACAAATAAAAAGGACTGGGTTAAAAACAAAACAAAACAAACAAAACAAACAAACAAACAAAAAAACCTGGCACAGAACTTACAAGGACCATGGAGCAACTAGAAAAGGTGTAACATACTTCCAATGGGAATACAAGGAGAAAAAAGAAAGAAAGGAACAGAAGAAATATTCAAAAGAATAATGGCTGAAAAATTTCCCAAATTAATATGAAACATCAAACCACATATCCAAGAAGCTCAGAGAACACCATACAGGATAAATATCAAAGAAAACCTACCTAGGCATGTCATTTCCAAACTGCAGAATATCAAAAATAAAGGAAAAATTCTGAACAAAGCCAGAGGGAAAAAAAAAAACATGTCTTTAGAGCAACAAAGCTAAGAATTAAATCTAACTTCTCCTCGAAAACCATGTAAGCAAGAAGAAATTAGAGTGAAATAATAAAATGTTGAGAGAAAAAAAAAAAAACAAGTAGAATTCTCTACCCTGCAAAATTATCCTTTAAAAGTGAAAGAGAATTGAAGACTTTTTCATACAAACAAAAATGGAGGGAATTCATTGCCAGTAAACCTGCTTTGCAAGAAGTGTCAAAAGACACTTAGAACTAATATAACACTGTATTTTTTTTTAAAGATTTTATTTATTTATTTGAGCCAGAGAGAATGAGAGAGAGAGCACATAAGAGGGGGGAGGGTCAGAGGGAGAAGCAGGCTCCTCGCTGAGCAGGGAGCCCGATGCGGGACTCGATCCCGGGATTCCAGGATCATGACCTGAGCCGAAGGCAGTCGCTTAACCAACTGAGCCACCGAGGCGCCCCTATAACACTGTATTTTAACTACACTGGAATTTTTTTAAAAAGGTGTTAAAAAGAAGTTCTTTAAAGAGAAGGAAAATAATATGTCAGACTGTTGAGTCTACATAAAAAAGGGAAGATCATCACAGAAAGAATACATGAAAATACAATAAGAACATTTATTTTTTTATTCTTAATTGACAGACTGCAATTTGTTCAGAATAATACTAATGAATTTGATTGTGTATGTGTATGTATATATCTTATGCATATGCATATATGCTCATGTATAGTCATATATAAGTGACATGAGTGATAGCAATGATACGTTGATTGGGAGGGAAGAATTAGGATTATTTTATTATAAAAAATAATACTTGTAAAGTGGTAGAGTGTTATTTGAAAGTGGACTTAGATTAGTACCAAAAGTGTTTATAAACTCAAGGGTAACCACTAAAATAAATTAAAAAAAAAGAAATATAACTAATATGCTAAGGAGAGAAAATTGAATCATATAAAATGCCCAGTTGAAACTGCAAAAGGCAAAAAGGAGAGGAAGACAAAATGGAACAAAAATAAGAGTGACCAATAGAAAACAGAAACATACATGATAGATATTAATTCAGCTATATTCAGTTTGAACATCAACGATCTAAATGCTCAGATTAAGACAGATTTTCAGAATGGATCAAAAAACATGACCCAACTATGTGTCTTCTATAGAAACCCACTTAAATATAGAGACACTTGTAGATTAAAAGTAAATGGAAGGAGAAAAACATGCATCTGAATACTAATCAAAGAAGGCAAGAGTAGCTATGTTAATTTAAGGCAGATCCTGTTTCAAAGCAAGTAAAGTTATCAAGAATAACAACAAATGTTGGCAAGGATGTGGAGAAAGGGGAACCCTCTTACACTGTTGGTGGGAATGCAAGCCACTCTGGAAAACAGTATGGAGGTTCCTCAAGATGTTAAAAATAGAGCTACCCTACAAACCAGCAATTGCACTACTAGGCATTTACCCCAAAGATACAGATGTAGTGAAAAGAAGGGGCACATGCACCCCAATGTTCAGAGCAGCAATGTCCACAATAGCCAAACTGTGGAAGGAACCATGATGTCCTTCAACAGATGAATGGATAAAGAAGATGTGGTCCAGGGCGCCTGGGTGGCTCAGTTGGTTAAGCGACTGCCTTCGGCTCAGGTCATGATCCTGGAGTCCCAGGATCGAGTCCCGCATCGGGCTCCCTGCTCAGCAGGGAGTCTGCTTCTCTCTCTGACCCTCCTCCCTCTCATGCTCTCTGTCTCTCATTCTCTCTCTCTCAAAAAAAAAAAAAAAATCAAAAAAAAAAATTACTCATTGTTAAAAAAAAAAAAAAAAGATGTGGTCCATATATACAATGGTATATGACTCAGCCATCAGAAAGGATGAATACCTACCATTTGCATTGACATGGATGGATCTGGAGGGGATTATGCTAAGTGAAATAAGTCAAGCAGAGAAAGACAATTATCACAGGGTTTCACTCATATGTGAAAAATAATGTATAGTGCAGAGGACAAAAGGAGAAGGGAGGGAAAACTGAAGGGGGAGAAATCAGAGAGGGAGACAAACCATGAGAGACTCTGGACTCCAGGAACCAAAATGCGGGTTACAGAATGGAGGGGTATGAGGAGGTGGGGTAGCCGGGTGATGGGTATTGAGGAGGGCATGTGTTGTGATGAGCACTGGGTGTTATATGCAAGTAATGAATCATTAAACACTACATCAAAAACTAATGATGTACTATACAACAGCTAAATGAACATTAAAAAAAATAAGAATAATAAAGAAAGAAATTCCATAATGGTAAAGAGGTCGGTTTTCCATTAAATTTTGCATGAGATCAGGAGAGTTGGGATGGAAGTGATGAATATGTTCATTGTCTTGATTGGTGTGATTGTTTCATGGGTATATATATATATATATATATATATATATATTTGTGAAAACGTATCAGATTTGTCACTTTAAAGATTTTATTTTATTTATTTATTTGAGAGAGAGAGAGAGAGCACAAGAGGGTGTAAGGTCAGAGGGAGAAACAGATTCCCTGCCGAGCAGGGAGCCTGATGCGGGACTAGATCCTGGGACTCGGGGATCATGACCTGAGCCGAAGGCAGTCGCTTAACCAACTGAGCCATCAGGCGCCCCAGATTTGTCACTTTAAATATGCACTATTTATTGTAAGCCAATTAATTATCTCTCAATAAGTCTTTTTTAAAACTTTCTATATTTTTCCAAAATTATTCTAAATGTTATCAAAAGCAAAACAAAGTGAAGAATATTTTTTAATCCACATACTAAGTTATCAAGTTTGTTAGATCACAGAAAAAGATAACCTGCTTTTTCTACATTCATTTTTAAAAACAAAGAAAGCAAATTCTTTGCAATGCAAGATCTTAGTCATTGCTAAGACAAAGTCAGTTTCAGTATATTATATATACCCCAAGGAAAGACTGTATATTTCAGATTTTTACTTTGATGTGTAACAGTGCCTGTATTATTTTATTGTTTATTTTCATATTATAATATTGTGGCTAAGAAGAAAAATCTAGACAGTCTGAATACAAATCTTAAATCTATTAGTAAACCTAAATATCTGTTTTCCTCACAGGTAAATTGAGTAATAACAATACTTACAGGCTTTTTCTGAAGATTGAGTTGATACATATAACTTAAATGAGTTTCTGGCACAATGTAGATAGCTAAAAAAGTAAGTCAGTATTGCTAATATTAGAGAATTTTATTTCCTATTCATTCTGTCTATTCAAATGTCATTGTTTATATAATTAGTTAAAATAATTATTCATATTCTGCTTATCTTCTGTAATCACTTGCATTTATTATTTTGAAAAGCAATATAAATTTTGGGAAATGTAATTTAAAATGTTAGAAACTAATTTATAATAGATTTTTAGTGAATTAAATGCTAAGATCATCAAATGTTTTTATTAGGGCAGAAACATCACATGGCTGAATATCATTCTATGTCAAGACAAAATAAAATATGAAACATCTTTAAAGTTTTATATACACTAAATTTAAATAGATAAAACTGTTCTTTGATTTATTTTCTAAAATTAGAGTAAGTGCATTTGTTCACTTCTATATCTACCATTTTGTACATGATTTTTTTTATTTTATTTTTTAAAAAGCAGAAAAACAATAATGTTGGCAGTTATTAATCCTTTAGTAGCACTTACTAGTTGTAGGCACTAATTTACATTCCTTACATATATTTACTAATTTAATCTTTGTAACAGTCCTGAGAGTTATGTATGTTATTATCCCCACTTTACACTAGAGGATACTGAGAGGCAAATAGGTTGAATAAGATGTCTAAGATCACATAGCCAGGCAGCGTTAGGATTTGACAAATCATCCTCACACATCATTACTTCCTGACATTTCTTCATACACCTTGTCACAAAGAGTATACTATGCCCTGCCACAGTCCCTCTACACAAATACTTGTCTAACCATCTATTTGTTTCAATATCTCTATCAACATTTCACTCATTTATTTCAAATCGTAAATTCAGTAACTGTCAACAATATTCTTGACAATATATGAATGTATCTGTGTTTATCCATGACTCTATCTAGCATTTTCACAACATTTGAATATAGTAGTAAATATGTGCAATGTGTAAAGCCACCCAGGTGCCTTCAAACAAATTTCTGAATTGAAGGGACGCTGTGGGGATATTTTTAATTTTTGAGGGGAAAAAACAGCATTTTTGGACACAAAGGATTATTGTTATGTCTGTGTACTTAACTACTTACTCAATAGAATTATTAAATATTTATTTTTGGGGGTGCCTGGGTGGCTCAGTCACTAAGTGCCTGCCTTCGGCTCAGGTCATGATCCCAGGGTCCTGGGATGGAGCCCCACCTCAGGCACCCTGCTCAGCGGGAAGCCTCCTTCTCCCTCTCCCACTCCCCCTGCTTGTGTTCCCTCTCTCACTGTCTTTCTCTGTCAAATAAATAAATAAAATATTTTTTTTAAAAAAGTATTTATTTTGGCTTACAGATGCTTTGAAAAATTATCAAAATGCTAAGAGTACTGTGGACCAAGGAAATAGGAAGACCTTTGTTCTAGAATTTCCATATTTTAAAGATTTTATTTTATTTATTTATTTGAGAGAGAGAGAGAGCACAAGAGGGGGTAGGCTCAGAGGGAGAAACAGATTCCCTGCCGAGCAGGGAGCCCGATGTGGGACTCCATAAAATAAAATAAAATCTTTTCTATTGAAATTGTAGTTTATAATGGAAATTATAGGGCTGATTTGCTTTGAGATTGCTAAACCAGAATCTGGCCTGTGTATAGTGAGAATTTATCTAAAGGTAACACGAATTTTAATATGTTGTCCCAATCACCATGCTCTATTTCCCAAGCAGGTCTATATCATTAGAGAAAAAGAAAAAAGAAATTAATTGGCTCCTTCTACAGTCTTTCTGTTTATTTTCTGTCAACAAAGGGTAAGAGATCAGACATCACTTTTTAACATTTACTTGTGCATGGTATTTATTAAAAATTCTCCCCCAATAGCTTCCAGTATCTTCCTAGGCTAATCTCTTTTCACATTTTTTGTTTGTTTTTCCTATATGTTTGTACCATGCATTTATCCAGATGTTTTGGTTAACATTAATAGCTATTCTTTCAAAGAGAAAATATTTCTTACAGAATATATTTTCATATTCAGCACTAGAGAAATAAACTAACCAACTCTGTGACAAAGCATACAAGCTAGAGTAATATACCTTGTCAATGAAATTAAAAAATCATCATATTATCAGATCCATCTCTAATTACAAAGATTTCTTCTGAGAACCTAATGTTTCTTAGAGAACTATCACCTCCTCTTGTATTTTCAATAAATCTCAGATGTATCTTTAGCTGCATATAATTATGTGACTTCTTAAAGTGTTTGAAACAGAATCCAGATGAATTAAGTCTCTTAAAGCATAATGATACAAAAGCAAAGTGCTAAGAGAGTCCCATATGGTACCTACCATGACAACCACCATCTTTTAATGCTGAAATCCAGCTTTTTGAGAGTAGCTACTTTTCAGTTCCATGGGGTGAAACTCAATTTGTATCACAGTGCTGTGAAGGAGAATTTCAATGCCCTATTGAGTACTAAGTCTTTTTGTTAGTTTGTTTGCTTGTTTGCAAATAATCTTTAGACTGACATAATGACACATGCAATAAGATTTCCTGAATTGAAAATTTTGCTTCTCTCTGGAAATGATGAGCCTGGGAGGGAAAAAAAAAAAAAAAAGGCATTTGGAGTAAAACGAATACAAAACAGCCAGGTCTTCTCTGCAATCAGGTATACACAGGGCTATTACTGCAGAGTATGAACGGTATATCCAAAAAAGAGATTTAAAAGTCCTATCTTGAAATTGTGGAAGAAAATGCTGCTATTTGGTGAGAATATAAATCACTTACGAGAGAGAACTGAAAAGTAAACGTTCTAGGAAAGAGGGACAATTTCTGAGCATTAACCTAATTTTAAAGTCATAACATAGTTAAAAGAAGCGGTTAGAAAGAAATTACTAGAAATCAGAAAAAGAAAATATTAAGATAAAAACTTACTGTCAGATCCCATTTTTTAAAAAGTTAAAGTAAAATAAATCAATGCATACATAAATGTTAAAATTTTAATATCTTAATATAAGGAGCTCAAACATATATATGGTGGTTGTGTTTGATTTTTAGGGATGGTATATAGAAGAAATAACTTTTTAATTTAATCTTTGCTATTCCTTGGATTGTTTTTTAAGATTTATTTATTTATTTCAGAGAGGGAGAGAGTGTGTGTGCACAGGTGGGGGGAGGGGCAGAGGGAGAGGGAGAGAGGAAGCAGACTCCC
Organism: Neomonachus schauinslandi; assembly: GCF_002201575.2. Taxonomy (NCBI): domain Eukaryota; kingdom Metazoa; phylum Chordata; class Mammalia; order Carnivora; family Phocidae; genus Neomonachus; species Neomonachus schauinslandi. The sequence continues at coordinate 10,843,905 of NC_058404.1, forward strand.
CACTGAGTGTGGAGACTGAAGCAGGGCTCAATCTCAGGACCCTGAGATCTTGACCCTGAGCTGAAATCAAGAGTTGGGCACTTTAACCAAATGAGCCACCCAGGTGCCCCTATTCTTTGGATTTTTTGAAGAAGAGTAATGGGTTTTAATGTCTACAGATTTTCAGGACTGCTTGATTTTGATTCATCTATGTATCCATCTTAATCTTTACTATATCTAAAATAATTATATGTATAAAAATCATAACATCACATAAAAAAATCTAGTGGGATTAATTTCTTAAAACTTTCTTTGCAAATGTATGCAATTATTGTAAAATTTATATGTATGTGTACTTATATAAAGATATTTCATTTTTTTCAAATATATTTGCCTTTATAAGCATAAAGTAATCCCTTTTCTCTATTAAATGCTTTCTTTTTTTTTCTTTTTTTTAATTTAAATCCAATTAGCCAACATATAGCACATCATTAGTTTTTGGTATGATGTTCAATGATTCATTAGTTGCAAATAACACCCAGTGCTCATCACATCACGTGCCCTCCTTAATGCCCATCACCAGTTACCCCATCCCCCACCCACCTCCCTTTCCACAACCCTTAGTTTGTTTCCCAGAGTCAGAAGTCTCACATGGCTTGCCTCCATCTCCGGTTTACCCCCTTCAGTTTTCCCTCCCTTCCTCTTTTGTCTCTGCACTATACCTATGTTCCACATATGAGTGAAACCCTGTGGTAATTGTCTTTCTCTGCTTGACTTATTTCACTTAGCATAATCCCCTCCAGATCCATTCATGTCAATGCAAATGGTAGGTATTCATCCTTTCTGATGGTTGTCATATTCCACTGTATATTTGAACTACATCTTCTTTATCCATTCATCTGTTGAAGGTCATCATGGCTCCTTCCACAGTTTGGTTATTGTGGACATTGCTGCTGTGAACATTGGGGTACATGTACCCCTTCTTTTCACTATGTCTGTATCTTTGGGGTAAATACCTAGTAGTGCAATTGCTGGGTCATAGAGTAGCTCTATTTTTAACATCTTGAGGAACCTCCATACTGTTTTCCAGAGTGGCTGCACCAGCTTGCATTCCCACCAACAGTGTAAGAGGGTTCCCCTTTCTCCATATCCTCACCAACATTTGTTGTTCCCTGTCTTCTTAATTTTAGCCATCCTGACTGGTGTGAGGTGTTATCTCATTGTGGTTTTGATTTGGATTTCCCTGATGCCAAGTGATGTTGAGCATTTTTTCATGTGTCTGTTAGCCATTTGTATGTCTTCTTTGGAGAAATGCCTGTTCCTGTCTCTGCCCATTTGTTTTTTGGGTATTAAATGCTTTCAAATTTAATTATATTTATTCTAAAATATATATCTATATCTGTTTGTTTTATTTAATATTTTACCACTTGAGTTCTAATTTTATTTCCTACTATTTTTCATTCTAATTCTCACTGACAACTAGCTTTTTTTAACCTAGTTTTAGAATTTGTGTCTTCTAATTGGAGAATTTAGCCCATCAAATTGACTTTTATAATTGATATATTTTTATATCATTATCATATTCTATTATTTTCTTAATGCTATATGTATTTATTTCATTTTCTCTGTTGTAGTTATTTGTTGTTCTTTTTTTTTTTTAAAGATTTTATTTATTTATTTGACAGAGAGAGAGATAGCAAGAGCAGGAACACAAGCAGGAGGAGTGGGAGAGGGAGAAGCAGTCTTCCCAGCGAGTAGGGAACCCAATGCAGGGTTCAATCCCAGAACCCTGGGGTCATGACCTGAGCCAAAGGCAGACACTTAATGACTAAGCCAGCCAGGTGCCCCTATTTGTTGTTCTTGTATACTATCCATTCTTCTTGTCTGCTTTAGTTTAATAAAATCCATACTTAAATAAAAATTGTCTCCCAGTGCCAAGGAATAAACAAGGTCCGATTATTTTTATTCTTTATTTCTTATTTGAAGCAAGAAAAATGTCCAGCCTTAGTCCACCAATAATCTTCACTCTTCCCAATCATACTCTTATAAATGTAATACAATTTTATCAAGTTTAATATTTAAAAAAAAACTAATATTATTTATTTTCCAGAAATTATTATTTCCCTTCAGTACCTATTTTAAGTCATAATCATAACAGGCATTATACTTTACTCCTTTACTACAATGAAATTTTCTTCTTGAGTCCTATGTTTTGATTAGTTTCTTAAAGATTAATGTTTGTCCCATTGGTAAAACCTATCTTGTTGACAAGATCACCTGCAGAAAATGGCAGTTCCCAGAGGGCTAACTGTACCTTCAACTCTTTTCCACCCCAGAAAGCATAATGAGAATACAAATTATTTTAGTAATGCCAGAACAACTATAAGTTACTTCCTTTTTTTTTTTTTTTGAGCCTTTGAATTATAAACACCCTACTCTATCTATTGATGTTGTTTTTCATTGATTCTGTCTAAAATAATAATTTTGATTATTGCATATTTGTTCTCTATTTCCCTTCTTCCCTCTCTCTTCTCTCACTTCTCTCTCTCCTTTCTCCCCCCATCATCATTCCTCTCTCTGATTTATCTAATCATATTTCCTTCATATTTTGAATTTCTGATATTTGCTCTTTATAAGAAACCAAAGAAAAAATATTTTCTCCAGCCAATAATAGTTCTGTACGACCTGCAAATGAATATTAATTGTTTTTCTGCTTCAATTTCTTTCTTATTTCTGCTATCTTGTTGTTAATGGTTGCCTCTGAAAAAGCCATCCTTTTATTTTGACTCTGCTGTTATTTCACAGAAATCACTCCTATTTGCATCTTTTTCTTAACAAATCAAGCAGATTTTAGTATATATCTTTCTGATGCTATTAGTAGGTCATTGTAAATGTTGTGCTGCTTTGTGTCTGTCCAGCACTAGCATTTGGTGCTTCTATAAGGCGGCCCAAAGCCCTTAATATTGCTATCTGCTTTCAGGGACAGCTGCTTCCTCCTCCATAGAATGAAACTCCAGGTCATTTAGATGGGACTACACCTCACTTTAAATGTGACACTTAACACATTTCTATGTAATAGAAGTGTTCTGGGAAAATTCTGGTACTTTCCTTCTCTGATTATCTGACATAACTAGAGATTTGGAGTTTTTCTCTGAATAGGTTACACACCAGTGATAAAAACTACATACCCATCCCAAATCTCCTAACTATGTTTCCTGTTTTGGATTTTCCTGCTTGAATTTTGGGGTTGAGAATAAAACAGATATATTTCCTTCTATATTTTTTATTTACAAATCAAGATTTTATTCACACAGCCTTGTATTTGGATCATAGCTACTGATTTTTCCTGTCAATAAAGTGAATTTCACTTAAGATTAGGTTTAGAAGATTGGAATTAATAAGGCAGAAAAGTTAAGAACATGAGTGCTTAATTCAAGAATATGCTTGTCACTCCCTCCCCATCAATTAAGATATAATCTAGAAATTTTGCTAGCCTCTTCATCAAGGTACTGTGGTGTAGTAAAGAACAAAAAATTTGAATCAAAGAGACTTGAGTTCTAGAGTTGGCTCTGAATATATTTGCTATATGACTTTAGACCTTAATGACCTTCAATTTATTCTTTTTCTCTCTCATAGAGATGTGTATTTTTATACTAGAAAATCATGTAAGTACTTAGAGTATTAACACTCAATCCTCGCTATTATTAACTAACACTGGTTATATAATGTTGTGCATCTTGATGTATACTTTAATGGAACATTTGAAGAAGACTTTATACATATGCCTAGTGGATCACCATTTTAAGAGAGGAGCTAGGAGTCATGTATAATGGTATGCTTTAATTTATTTCAGTGTCATAATGCTATATCATGTTCAAATGAAACAATTTTACAAGTGGTCAGATAAATTCAGTCAAGTATGAGTATATGAGTTGAGGTTTCTCCTTAAAGTAGTGAATGAATAAATGTGATATATTTTTAACAATCTTGTATAAACATTAACTTTCATCAATAGGTATTTATTGGAATTATGATTAAGTTTATAATGGATTAGCTGGAGGAAATAAATGTAGAAGATTCAAAACCTGTGAATACATATTATATTCCACCTCCAGTATTTTGAATTGTGAGTGTATATATGTGTAGGGGTTAATATGTGTGTGTGTGTGTGTTTGTATATATATGTGTATGTAGGTGTGTGTGCATATATCTACATTATATATATATATATATACATATATATATATATATATATACACACACATATATATCAAATATCCACTGTGTATAGTGGGGGAAAGCTGAGAAAGGAGTTGTAAAAAAGTTTAAGTTTTTGAAAATGAATAATACTGAGAGAAATTAATTAAAATATATATTGCTTGTCAGGAGAAAAGCAACAGTAAATGCTTTAACTTAAATATAACTCAATATGCTTTAAGACTTTGCAGATGCATTTAATGTGAAGGCAAGCATGTGAAATCATGTTTTGTATACATTATATTTGTAGAGGTTTTATTTTTGCAGTTGGGTAAATCAGTTGTGATTATTATAGTTTATTGCTATATTTGCCAGAGTTGACATAGTACTAGATTATAATGGAATTAGTTTCTTCCAAGCCTTATGGTTGAAATCCCAGTAGCCATTATAGATATATACTGAGCCCTTTTAGACTGTTGATGAAGAAGCTATGTGGGTTGCATCATCACAATCAGTGATAAATATGAAATATGGTAATAATTTTTTTACTGAAAATTCTTTATTAAAATGACTAATGTATATACACATATATTTGTGTATGTATGCATAAAAATTCATATGCATAGTAATACATACTAGCTTTTGTCTAAATATTAAGAACATGTGGAAGTCCCAGTGAAGAAATATTCAGGGACATACCTCTTGTCACAGTCCCAGATCCTGTAAAGGTGAACCCTCTGGGGCTGGCTGGGGAGAGGAGGAAAGTTTATTGTAGAAGGAACTGTCTGAGGGAGCATAGGATTTCTAGACATGGGAAAGAGAGAAATAATCATTTCTTGAGAATCAGTTAATTTTTTTTCCATCTGAATAAAGAACAAGACAAATATATCACAACTCTCAGAAGACATCAAAAAGGGAATTTTCTAGCTGCTCAAATTAGCATAGAATCATTTCAGCTTTTCCAAATAAAGTTTTATTTTTTTAAGATTTTATTTATTTATTTATTTATTTATTTAGAGCATGCTAGTGGGGGGGAGGGGCAGAAGGAGAGGGAGATGGAGAGACAATCTCCAGCCAACTCCCCACTGAACATGAAGCTTAATGTGGGGCTCGATCCCAGGACCTTGAGATCATGATCTGAGCCAAAATCAACAGTCAGATGCCTAACTGACTGAGCCACCCAGGCACCCCCCAAATAAAGTTTTATTTTAACTTTCAAATAAAAAAGAACATATTGAAGGCATATGATGTAATATATATATATATATATATATATATATATATATTTTTTTTTTTTTTTTGCTAGCCACCCAGGTGCTCCAAAACTCTTTTATTTGGAATAAAAAAATAGATGGACACTGTAATAAGAGTTTCGTATTAAGTACGCCTTGAACATATGATGTAATATTATTCCATCTCCCCAACCCAACTACCTATACACAGTCTATTTTTCCAGTTTGTCTCATATTTTTATGATATCAAATTACCTCTGATACTGTTCTAGGTTTGAATGTATTTTCATAAAATTTTTTGAATGTTTAAACCTACCCATGTCTCATGAAAATTAATGCCAAATACTCATTTACTCCAAGTCAGACACAATAACTGTGAATTTTCCAGTAATTTTTCACTTTGGCTGAAAAAGATGCTAAAATCAAGGAGTTGGTTACTAATTTAGCTATCTTTGTATCTCATAACGGACATAATGACACAAATTGCTTTAAATATGACTATGAAAAATCACTCTAGTGATGTAAACCGTGTAGAGGAGAATAGCTTCAGGTTAGAGAAATAATGATTTCTCATGACTTATGAGAAAGTCAAAAGTAGTAATAAAATCTTAGAAGGAAAATCACAGGCAGACAGGGAACCCTATGAGGAGTGAGGCAGCCAGGTTGGTGTGGCTCATAAAGATGTTTCTCCATGGGGATTATTGATGACAATAACTCTTTGTTATAGCATATCGATTTCTAGCATATCTATCCCTTGAGTCCTGCAGCCAGGAAAGGAAACAGTTTACATTATAATTGTCATGATGACAAATATAAACAACAACAACAAAAAACAGGTTCTTAATAGCTTCTAGGGGGAAAACTTCTTTTTTACATTGTGACCATGAGTGTGCACTTTTTCTGTAAACTCAGCTCTCACTCATAGCGGAAGGAAGGAAATAAGTGAACGTAGTACGGCATTTGGTGTGGATAGAGATCAATGAGGCTACCTCATATCCAGCAATATTGTCAGTATGATACCTAAAAAAGAAGTTTTGTTTTCAAACTGCTAATTCTACAACTCAATTATTGAGCACAAAGTCAAACACCAATGGTTAAAGAAGCTGTGATCCAAAGAAAATCTCTGGAGAATATATGTATCACTAACCATGCCTTGTCATCCTTCTGTTATTCAGTAAAAAGATTTTGTCGGGGATATCCAATTTCTAGAAGATCCCTTAATAAGAAATTCAAAAATTAAGTTATATAGTCCCCAAGTTGACACTGATATCAATAGTGTCAGTATTGAACATATAAAAGGAAGCCAAAAATTGAACCAAATAAACAAATCATGACTCCACCATTTCAATGGTGGCTAATATTGACTCAGAAGAAGAGAAAATCATTTCAATCAATATTTGTTTCATTGCCTTTTTTTTTTTTTACTTTTATTGCTATTATGGAAAAAACAAGTAAAATGTTAGGTTCCTTTATTGCTCATAAAATTCAAACTGAAAGCAAAGGCTACCAAAGAAACACAATCCCCCCATCTGGTCTTGATACACAATTAGTGAGTAAATAAGAGGAGAGAATCCATACATACTCCATCCCTGCCATATTGCCTTTCACTTGGTGAGAATGCTATGAGATTAAACTCAAATAGAGCTACAACTATACTTACTTACCTCAGTTTGAGTTTGAAGAAGATGTTGAGCAGAGTTGTATCATTGTAATGGAAATGACAGTGGGTTTAGAAACAGGATACTGGGAAAGAGGGGACTAATTAGTTATAATCAGACAGTTAAGTCTTGGTTTCTTCCTACTGTTTAATTTGAGTGTTACTTAAAACACTTGAACTTCAATCTGATACACTCTAAATTAGGGAAAATAATGAGGCTGATAATCCCTACCTAATTGGGTTGTGAGAAATAACTGAAAATGTAAAAATTAAGTACCTAATGTAGAATGTACCTTTCAGAAATGGGGAGTTTCTCTCTTTTGCGATTGTGGTTGGTTTTAATTTGTTATTGCTAGGAATACTTTAAGTTCCATATCTTTTCTAGATGAATGAAAACGTACATGTCATAAAACCTGATTTTTGCTTTCCTTCTTTATAAAATAATAATTGCATCATCTGGCTTACCTAAGAATCTCAATGTAAATGAGATTTTTAACTTTAAAAACAATGTTACTAGATATGTTTATTTTTATCATTATTATTATACTAAATGAGCTAATATAGTTTAACTAAATTCAAGACAGCAATTCTTAAGTTCAACATCAGATTCATTCATTCATTCATTCATTCATTCATTCATGAGATAGTTTTGAGCACCTACTCTGTGCTAGCATTGATCTACATGCATTGATCCATAGATCTTAACAGTCCTGACAGGAGAAAAAGGTACTAAGTTAGTAAATATATTCATAAGTAAGATAAAGATAAGGTAAATTCATAAATATTCATAAATAAGATAAATAAGTAATTTTAAGTTTTGTGAAGAAAATAAAATAAGATGATTTATATTGGAGTGGGATGGTATGTTAGCTGGAAAAGATGACATTTTAAGATGGAATTGAATGTTCAGAAGGAGCAAGTCATACAAGCATTAGGTGAATATCTGTCCAGACAGAGGGGTTAACAAGTGTACAACCCTAAGGAAAATTATGTTTGGCCCTTTTCAGGAGCAAAAATCTGTTTGTTTTGTGAATGACTGCTTTTGCAGTAATAAAGACCACATGGTTCACAATGCCTAAAATGTTTACTATATGACTCTTTACAGAAAAAGTTTGTAAACCCCTCATCTAGCACAAGTGCTTTCTGGAGTGATATAAGAAGTATGCACTAAAAACATAACCATTTATCTGCTCATGAACTGTGGTTCAGGAATTAAAGCAAACCCTTTCTTCTATTCCACATGGCATGGGCTTAGATTATTCACTCAGATATATTCAGCTGGTATTTGGGTAGATTTGGAAGGTTCAAGAAAACTCTTTGCTCATTTGCTTTTTGTGTTTGGTGCCTCAGTGTTTTTCCACAAGATCTCTCTCTCTTTCTTTTCCCTTCTTTCTTCTCTCTTCTCTTCTCCCCTTCCCCATCCTCATCTCCCTTCTCCCCAACCACTCTTCCATCCTCTTTTCTCTTCTCCTCTCCCTCTGTCCTCATTTTCCTTCTCCTCTCCACACTCTCCTTTCTTCCCCTCTCTTGCCTTTTCTTGTCAGTCTTCTCTTCCTCCCCGCCCCATCCCCTCTTCTCTTTTCTTGTCTCCTCTTCTGTGCCTCCACAATTGCTATATTGGCCTTTTGTTCACTCCACCCCCAAACAGTCTGTTAGTCTTAGGGTATTCTTATATACCAGCTGCTTTAGGGAAGGGCCCTTCCAAGAGTCAGAGTCAGAAGCTTCAGATTTTTAAGTCCAGGACTCAGTTGTCATACGGAATGACTTCTGCCACTTTTTGTTGCTCAAAATAGATCACAGAGCTAGTCCATATCTAAGGGGACAAGAAAAAGACTTGACTCTTCATGGGGAAGTGCCAAGGTCACACTGAGAAGCACCATTTTTGATGGGAAATATTGTTGCGACAATCTTTAGAATCACAGTCTGCCAGAAGTGTACTTAGTGACACAATCAGTTTATATTCTGTCACAGCTCATCATCTCATCACATCGTGGTAACTAAAAGTTTATAGGAAGTTCACCAGTCTGAGGAACACATTGAGAAGCACTGACCTGGGTTCTAGAACACCACACAGAGCCTTCAGGCTTCTTTTGATGGTCTTAATAAGATATTGTAATATATTCATTTTATGTTGGATTATATAATTATACATAGAAATAATTCTAGAAAGGAGTTTGTAAGTAAATATGCAAAAATCACATTTCCGAAATATAATTTTCCCAAATGAAATACGATCGGAATTTGTCTTTATTTAATCAAATGCTTAATACTTCAAGGTCTAGATACCAATTCATGAAAACAATCCTTTTTCGCCTTATAAAATTATGCCTCGCCAAGGGGCACTTGGATGGTTCAGTCAGTTGAGTGTCTGCCTTCTGCTCAGGCCATGCTGCGTCAGGCTCCCTGCCCGGGGGGGGGGGGGGGGGGGCTGCTTCTCTCTCTCCCTCTGTCTGCAACTCCCCCTGCTTGTGCCCTCTCTGTCAAATAAATAAATAAAGTATTTAAAAAATATTTCTGTCCTTTCATAAAATTTGGCCTAATTCTTACCAGATGATATAAAATCTGACTAAAAGAGGCTGTTTTTCTGTACAAGGAAAGTGTCTTAGGTTTAGCTATAATTGCCAAAGGTCCAGGTCATGATTTCTCAAGTAATTTCAAGGCTCTCAATATCTGAGAAAACATATCCCATGAAGGGAAGGATTTTCATTCATTATAACCTGAAAGTATGGAAAATACACTGAGTTCTTAAAGTGATCAACTAGGTTTTTTTTTTTTTTTCTATATTTCTGTGTGATGTGGGATGTTAGGAATTTTCCATTATTTTGTGGACTTCTGCAAGATCTCTTTTAAAGAGGTGATTCATGGGTGCCTGGGTGGTTCAGTTGGTTAAGCATCTGTCTTCGGCTCAGGTCATGATCCCGGAGTCCCGGGATCGAGTCCCGCATCGGGCTCCCTGCTCAGTGGGGAGCCTGCTTCTCCCTCTCCCTCTCCAGCTCCCCCTGCTTGTGCTCTCTCTCTCTCTGTCAAATAAGTAAAATAACATAAAAATCTTTAAAAAAATAAAGAGGTGGGCGCCTGGGTGGCTCAGTTGGTTGAGCGACTGCCTTCGGCTCAGGTCATGATCCTGGAGTCCCTGGATCGAGTCCCACATCGGGCTCCCTGCTCGGCAGGGAGTCTGCTTCTCCCTCTGACCCTCGCCCCTCTCATGCTCTCTCTCATTCTCTCTCAAATAAATAAATAAAATCTTAAAAAAAAAATAAAGAGGTGATTTATAAGTAAATTTTTAAGTAAATCTTTTTTAAATCTACAATTAAAATTATGCTTGTTATTAAACAAGGAGAATTAAGCTATTAAATAAAAATACTATTGCTAGCAGATTAGTTGAAATTTGTTATATATATTATATAAGTATTTATATAATTTAAGCCCTCCAAATGGTCTTATGTGCCTAATTTTTTAAATATAATTTGAGGTAAAAACATAGACTCATTACAAAGTAAAAGTTCTCAATCAAAGAACTTTTTGTTCAGAAACTTTTTGTCAGATTTAGGTGAAATTGCATCATGAATGATTTCTACAATTACGTATTTCAACTCTCCCTTAAGCAGCAATCCGCACAATGCTGTCTCAGAATGGTGATTCAACATAGTCTTTATATGGTAAGGAAGGGAAAACACAACCCAGAGGAGTTTTCATTTGAAAACTTTTTCTAGGGGTCTATATACTTTAGTAAGAATTTTTAGTGTGAGGGCGCCTGGGTGGCTCAGTTGGTTAAGCGACTGCCTTCGGCTCGGGTCATGATCCTGGAGTCCCGGGATCGAGTCCCGCATCGGGCTCCCTGCTCGGCAGGGAGTCTGCTTCTCCCTCTGACCCTCTTCCCTCTTGTGCTCTCTGTCTCTCATTCTCTCTCTCAAATAAATAAATGGAAAAAAAAAAGAATTTTTAGTGTGATATACAGTAACATTGTATTTGTAGAATAGTGGCACCTGTACATGCAGAAAAATCTAGTGAAAATGGGTGTCTAAGCCGGAATAAGCATTTTGCGGTTATCTTTTTTTTTTCACATATTTGCCCTCTGTATTAATGGTTATATTACCCAAGGTGCTCCACCTTGATGACTTTATTGATTCTTTTTTTTTAAGATTTTATTTATTTATTTATTTATTTGAGAGAAAGAGAGAGAGAGAAACAGCATGAGAGGGGAGAGGGTCAGAGGGAGAAGCAGGCTCCCCACCGAGCAGGGAGCCCGATGCAGGACTCGATCCCGGGACTCCAGGATCATGACCTGAGCCGAAGGCAGTCGCTTAGCCAACTGAGCCACCCAGGCGCCCTGCCCTCTGTATTAATGGTTATATTACCCAAGATGCTCCACCTTGATGACTTTATTGATTTTTTTAAAGATTTTATTTATTTATTAGAGAATGAGAGAGAGAGTGTGAGCATGAGAGGGGGGAGGGTTAGAGGGAGAAGCAGGCTCCCCACCGAGCAGGGAGCCTGATGCAGGACTCGATCCCGGGACTCCAGGATCATGACCTGAGCCGAAGGCAGTCGCCCAACCAACTGAGCCATCTAGGCGCCCTGCCCTCTGTATTAATGGTTATATTACCCAAGGAGCTCCACCTTGATGACTTTATTGAATCTTTGTTTTTTAAGATTTTATTCATTTATTTGAGAGAGAGAGAAACAGCATGAGAGGGGAGAGGGTCAGAGGGAGAAGCAGGCTCCCCACCGACCAGGGAGCCTGATACGGGACTCGATCCCGGGACTCCAGGATCATGACCTGAGCCGAAGGCAGTCACTTAACCAACTGAGCCACCCAGGCGCCCACTTTATGGATTCTTAGTGGGTTTAAATATACTTGTAAACATCAAAAAGAGTTAACTTCCCCTTTACAAATTATTTTACAAAAATAAATGAGTAAAGTGGCTCTTCAAAATTCTATTATTAAGCACTGCCTATGTGGTTTATAGGAAAACAATAAACTCTGAAAGAAAGAGGACAGATAAACTGAAAAAAAAAAAAACTTTGAAAAACATGACATGTGCAAGAACACAAATAGCATAGTAGACAGGAACATGAGGGTGTAGGCAGAAAGCTTGAGAGTTGCATTATCCATGAAATCTTATGATAAATACTAAGATGAGGTATAATATGATCAAATTAACATTTAATGATGACAATTTCGATGAGAATGTGTGATGAATACATGAGTTGGAGAAAAAGATTAAGGTCCAGGATCTTTGATGTGAGACTCCTGGTAGTTCTCAGGAAATACAACTGGAGTGTTTGTTTAGAAGTCTCCCAAGCATTTGTTGTCTGTTAATGAGTTTCTGGTATTTATTTATAGCTATTTTGTCTTCCCAAAGCACAAAGAGAATTGTTCGTGTTGAAGAATGAGAAAATGAAACATATATTCATATACCAGTCTGGCCAAGTTTAAGCCATGGCCCCAACAGTATTAAATTTAATATGGGTACTATTCAAATTAATATGTAGATAAGACTACATTGAGAGGCACTAATTTTACTGATATGATAGAATAGGTAGAATCCTAAGTCCCCAAAAATATCACTATCCTAATTCTAGCAACCTGTGAATATGTTACTTTACATGGCAAGGAGGGATTTAGCTTGTTGATTGACTAAATCTGCTAATTGCCTAACCTCAGGAGATGGAACTTATTCTGAAATATCTAGTGGACCCAATGTAACCACCAGTTTCCTTTAAATGCAGAACATGAAGAAGGAAGGGTTGGATTCAGAGTACTGTAGTTATGAGCCATTGGTTCCTTTGAAGACGAAAAGAAGCCACAAACCAAGGAATGAGGGGGGAGTCTCTAGAATCTAGAAAAGTCAATGAAATCGATTGTTCCCTAGAACCCCCCAATGCAGCCCTGCCAGCACCTTGATGTTAGCCCAATGATACCCATTTTGCATTGCTGACCTCAAATGCAAGATAATGAAGTTGTGTTATATTAACCACTAAGTTTGTGGTAATATGTTACAGCAGCAAAAGACAATTAATAAATATGTTTGTCTCATCCAGATACGCTAAGCACATGCGCTAAGGCTGTGAATGACCCAACAAACATTCAGCGGGAGACTTTGTTCCCTGACCACCTCCCTCACTTTTTTTTGTTTGTTTGTTCGATCCTCATTTCTCTCATGACCCATCCTCTAACAATAACCTCTTCTTCAAAAACATAGAACATCCTGCAACCATTGTCTTTGTACTATGCTGCTATGTCCTTATAATATATGATTACAGCGTTGTCTAGGAAAAAAATCTAAAGAAAAAATGACACAGAACAAAAGCAATGGAACACAGACTGCTATAATGAATCTGCCAGGATATTACTTATATAATTACCTCAAGAAAATATTTTTTTTAAAAAAGAAAAAAAAGACATTTATTCAGAGAAAAAAATAATTCTCACTGCCACCAGAACACAGCTAATTCATGAAGCTACAGAAGCATGGAAGAGGAAATAATTTTCTTCCCACTTGGGGTAATATACAGAACTGTAGAACACATCTAACACGTAACTGCTCTGAAATATTCTGGTGCCTGAGAGTTTCCTGCAGGTTAATTCCTGTTGCGCCGGGAACTGACCCGATTTGCACTGACATGTAGTGCTCTTCCTGGGAAAATGCCTCCCGTAGTGCCTTCAGATTGCTCCTGTTTTGGACAGAACATTATATTGCACATACACAGTTATATCTTACTTACCTTTAGACATATTTGTTTATACAGAAAATATTCTTGATTTCTATCATTGTAACTTTTGCTTAACTTCCAAAGTAAATTATCCATCCTACCAAACCCAGACACAGTAAAACAATAAGCACAGTATCATATTTTTAAAAGAAGTAGAATACATGATGAATCACAGTAAAAGACTGGAACACTATTCTCATTAAATTCAGAGAGCCAGCACTGGGACTTGTCAGATATGATATTTGATGACAGTAACTACAATTAATCTTGCATAAAATTTTGCCTAATCCTGTAATACAGAAACTTTATTTTTTTATCAGCTAATAGCTTATTGTGAAGTGAGAAAAAGACATTTGTCAACTAGGTCAAGAGGAGTAAGAAAATTAGAAATAAAAAAGCATATACAAAGAACGTATACAGAGTAAAGTCAGTGGATTTTCAGCATGTTGCTATCCATTTGAAGGCAACCATCAAACAATTTATTTTGTTTCATTTATTTATTTCTATTTATTATTTTTTATATTTTGTGTCATTTTTAACTGATATGCGATATTTTAATGTCAAAGTGACAGATAACTTGCTGTTTTTAGCATATGCATAAACATATACCACATACATGCTTACATTATATACATATACATGCATATCTATATAAATTTGAATGTTCTATCAAAACTGTTATTTATGGAATTCTAAATTTGATGTTAAATAGTAAATGGGGGATGACACTAATATATGCTATAATTTAAAATTAAACTATCTTTAAGAGTAACACTCATAGCTAACCCCATTTTTAAATAATGAATAGAGGCTTTCAGCTATGATTTAAAGTTGACAAACTATTTCAGATTTACAACATTATCCATAAATGAGCACCTGTTAAATAAATAATGAACAATTATCCATTTGAAACATTCATTTGTAATGGGACAGTTCGATTAACATTAACAGTAGGTAGTTAATTGTTGAAGTATGCTATTTATACCTAAGAGCACAGTAATCACAAGCATATAGCCTGATGTGTTTTCAGTTCATGCACCCCTGTAACACAGCTTAGGTATAAAAGGCAAGGCGGTGTTTTATATTGTGCTTTTAAATCATCAATAGAGGGGTTTTGTTTGTTTCTTTGTTTTAGAGTGTTGATTTTCTTTTTTTTTTAAAGATTTATTTATTTATTTGAGAGAGCGAGAGTGAGAGAGAGAGAGTACATGAGAGGGGGGAGGGTTAGAGGGAGAAGCAGGCTCCTCGCCGAGCAGGGAGCCCGATGCGGGACTCGATCCAGGGACTCCAGGATCATGACCTGAGCCGAAGGCAGTCGCTTAACCAACTGAGCCACCCAGGTGCCCTGAGTTTTGATTTTCTAAAAGGGGAAGAATACAGGATCTACAAAATGTTAAATAAAATGCCACTGCCACCTCATATAAATTAGAAAAAAAGAATGTTTCTTTTGAATACTATGAAAATACAACAGAGAGCCAGAGGAAAGTGTCCTCTGAGCAAAGTCTGACCGGCAAATCATATCTCTTTATTTATGACAGTTGTTAGACTAGACATCAGGGAATTGTTGATGGGGAACCTATTGAACTATTACTGAATCTACCATATTGAATTTGAAGGAGTCAACATGTGTTTCCTAAATGTGATATTTGTAATGAATTAGTCAAGAAAAGAGGATTCAAGGAAGGGTTCCACGTGGCTAGAATTATTTGTGCTAGAGATAGAATTTTAAGGTTGACTTGTTCTTTCATGCCTGATGATGTTTAAAAAACAGAGTTCTAATATTTTTAGAATTCTTTTTGTTCTTTATGGAGTACCTAAAAATTAAACATCAAGAAAAAATGCAGCTTACATTTAGAAATTGGAAGAAAAGCTGTGAATCACATTAATACTTTTTTTTTTAAATTTAAAACAGCTTCACATAATTAACATCAAGTGAATTTGAAAAGCAGCCAAAAAAAAAAAAAAAACCATGAAAAATACTTTGTGTTTCTCTTGTTTTCTTCTAGAAGAGATGATTGGATACAAGCATAAATGCAAATTCAATTCAATTCTCAATACATAACTGAATTCTGACCCTTTAAATAGTCACACGCTCTAGCCAAGAATTTTGAAATGTTTTTATTACTCCTAACAATCTGGATTCTCTCAGATAATACTCACCTTATTCTGTTACAATACAGTGGCTAATGAATTATTGTAGGAGCTTATTTGCTACACGGTTTCCTTGGGTCCTATATTCAGAGACCCCGATTTGACAAATCTGGGATAGAGCTTGGGTTTCTAAAATTATAACATATACTCCTAGGTGATTCTGTTGAAAGTAATTCATTTAGTACCAGCTAGTAGCAATGACTCAAAGTAACAAGAACATCCATTTATGACATTGCTTATAGATATATTTCACAGTGCTTAGTGATTTAGCCAAAAGTTTTTATGGCATTGTTGCTCTGAGTTATCCCAAATATATGTAAAAACACAGGCCAGGTAAACACTATTTGAAGTTTTGAAGGTGAGCATTAATTCTTCCAACACATCATATGGTGTCTTAATCTATACTTCTGCTCTAAGGAGTTAAACATTGAGATAATCTGAATTTACTGAATTACAAGAGATTATCAAGAAAGAATTTGATTTCTTCATAGATACATACATTATAGATAAATTTCAGTGCTAATTTAGTCATGACCTATTTTGCGGAATGTACAGTTCTATGTAGAATAATGAATAAAAATGTGTTCACTACCTTTCTATAAAGAGGGTGGTATGATATCACTGTAAGGTGTGTGTGTGTGTGTGTGTGTGTGTGCATGCATTACCCTAGTTAGGTCACAAAAAACCTTCCTGAAGACATGGTAATGAATTTTAACAAAGTGACCTAAAGAATAAAAATGACCAAAAGGTTATATTTATAAAAATATTATGTTCTGTTATATAACATTGGGCTTATAGATATTTTCTCTTTGCCAGGAAACAGGGAGATGAAAGAAAATTAATGTATATTGAATGCCAACTCCAGATCAAGCAATCTTTTATTTGCTTGCCATCTATTATCTTGTTACAGATTACTACTCAACATTGCCATTTCTGCTACAACCAAACTCTTCAAAAATGTCATTTAAAATGAGTTTTAAAGCCCCTTAATTCAGTGACTACTTAGTGACAGAAATTTTTTCAAAGCATATAGGGTAGACATATCAATATACAGAAAGAGAAATTCCTTCCTTCTGTCTCAAGGTGCTTAAGTTTTTATGAAGGAACACTGACAATTAACATAACAGATAAAACAAATAGAATGTTAATCAGTGATAAATGTAGTGGATGTAAATAAAATGTAGCAGAAGATAATGGGGACATTGGAGTGATGGGATATTGATGGAGGGCAGCTTGTAATATTAAAGAGGGAAGTCAGCAGAGTTTTTTTGAGAAAGTGAGACTTGAACACAGACTGGAAGTAGCCAAGTGTACATCAAGTAGGAGAACTTTGCAGGCAGGAGAGGACAAAGCTAGAAGTAAGGCACTAATACCAAATATGTGAAGGAACATTGAGGAAGTGAAGGTGAGAGCAGGACAGAGAGTTAATGGGATCCAAATGTACTTATGGCCCTGCAGACCTCATTGTCCTTTTAACTTTTACTCTGAACGAAGGACAAACCTCTACAGAATGGGAGCACGGAAGTACTGGGATCTGGTCTGCCTTTCCGTGGATCCCTGTGACTCCGTTGAGGGCAGACTTGCAACGGAGTCAAGTGAAGACACAGAGAGACCTGTATGCAGCCTCCCTCTCAGATTCTCACGCTGACTCCTTCTCTTCTCCCTGATTTCTTAATATTAAGGTGCCCGAGTTTTAAACTTTGCCCTTCCTTTGTCCTTTTACACTCATCCTCATGGTGACTTCATCTTATCCTGTGTTATAAAATGCTATCTGTATCTTGTCAGTTTCCAAATTGATGTTCCCATTTGGGACCTCTCTCCCACACTGCAATCATATATACACAACTGCTTCCTGGAAATCTCCACTCAGATCCATAATAACAAGCCCAAAAGTGACCTTCCCATCTTTCTCCAAAAACCTATTTGTTTTATTGCCTTTCTGTTTTAATTGATCACAATTGTCTCTCTCCTGTTTCCAGGCCATGATGGGTGACCCGAGATTCTGGCTTACTTGTTGTGCTTGAGATAAATAGGAGAAAATTATACCTAGAGGATTCAAGAAGGATACTAGGAGGGCGTAAGTGTTGGGAGTACAGGGGTGGGAGGATTCTGTGACTCCCTTTTCACTCCTGATTATGCAGCAGAATGCCTGACAGGGGACCCATTACTAGCCATGCTCCCTCTTATGCCTCTTCCACCTCCCATTCTAGGCTTGTTACAACACAGTACGGGAAAATTTTCAGATGTTAATTCTTCATGATACCCAGATCCAGGAATGAAGCACTTCTTTTGTCCTTGAAAAGCATCCAGAAAACTCAAGGAAGTCTTTTGAATGGAGATGCTTAGCTATGGGAAACCAATATGGCCATGAGACATGGCCATGAGCAGGACAGATTTGCTGTCCACCTAGTTGGCCTTACTGTCAACAGGCTACAAGACTAACAATTAATCAGGGAGCTGGTGACCTCTAACTAAACCTGTTTCTCTAAACCCCAATCTTAATAGCCAAGCTAAATACCTTCTTTCACCTCACCTTGAGTGAAACTATTCCATTCCTTAAGCCAGATAAAACCCTACAGAGACTATTCAAAAATTAAATGGTTATGGCACTAAAAAATGTATTTTTTTTGCTTTCTGCTCATCTTCTAATATGATATCAATGAAAGGAAAGGATGACAGAGTCTTGTAGGATTAAACATTTGAGGTTTTGAGGGTGTAAATCCATCAGATCTTAAGGTTACTATATTTTGATATGTACTTCCAAGAGAGAATGAAAACTATGTCGAAGCTGTATTATCAATAAAGATGCTAGTCTTGAATGTAAATTAAGGAGTTTATACTCTTGGCGTAAGTGATCAACTCTGGGAAAAACCCAATCATATACAGGGGCACCTGGGTGGCTCAGTGGTTAAGCAACTGCCTTGGGCTCAGGTCATGATCCCAGGGTCCTGGGATCGAGCCCCACATCGGGCTCCCTGCTCGGCGGGGAAGCCTGCTTCTCCCTCTCCCACTCCCCCTGCTTGTGTTCCCTCTCTTGCTGTGTCTCTCTCTGTCAAATGAATAAATAAAAATAAAATCTAAAAAAAAAAAAATCCCAATCATATCATGTATCCCATTGGCTCTCATATATCCTGACCCTTTGTAGATATTAAGTGTGTTTTGCCTTTTTTTTTCTTGAACAAGTTATTTATACCACCGTTTTACAAACACAAAAGCCAGGATGACGCTAATACAGCAAACAAGCAGCACAATCTATTTTACTACAATCCCCGGATGCCAGTGAAGTTTACTTCTCCTTTGACAGCTTGAAAATTGCAATTTGGAACTAAAAGCTTATCCCTGCAATAAAGACTGGCTAGTGAAGTTTTACACAGAAATGAGAAATTTGGCTGCTGGTTGTATTTGAATCTTGTTGGAAAGGAGGCTCTCCCCAGACAAGGTTGTGCCCTTGATGTGTTAAGCAGGCTGTCCACTTAACCCAAAGGTCTATTCAAACAGTTCAATCAAATTGTTAGCTGTCAAAATGCCATCCAAATACATTAGAGTGGTCCTGTTAACAGCTGAAAGACCTGTGTAAGCACCAACTATGTTTATTGAGACTAAAGCCTGAGTCCCAGCTGAGAAGCTGGAAATGGACCTCAGGTTAAAAAGGATAAGTTCTTAAATTGGTTTTTGATTGTACTGACTCCAAATATAGGAATAGTGGTCCTCTAAGATAGTGATCTTCAGTGCGGAGTTCTTGGATCAGCAGCATTAGCATCACCTTGAAAACTTGTTAGAAATGCAAATTCTTACCCAGGTCCTACTGAATCAGAAACTCTGGAAGACATACCCAGCAATATGCTTTTCAACAAACTTTCCAGGTGATTCTGATTCAAACTAAAGCATAAAAACCATTTTTTCTAGGAGTCAATGTTTTTGATAAAGCATTATGAATGCCATATCCATTTTTTTTACCCTTTTTTATTTAAATTCCAAGAGCCAACATACAGTACATCATTAGTTTTTGAGGTAGTTTTCAAGGATTCATTAGTTGCGTATAACACCCTGTGCTCATCACATCATGTGCCCTCCTTAATACCCACCGCCCGGTTATCCCATCCCCCCACCCACCTCAGTTTGTTTCCAGAGTCCAGAGTCTCTCATGGTTTGTCTCCCTCTCTGATTTCTTCCCATTCAGTTTTCCCTCCCTTCCTCTATGATCCTCCACACCATTCCTTATATTCCACATATGAGTGAGACCATGTGATAATTGTCTTTCTCTGCTTGACCTATTTCACTTCAGCATAATCTCCTCCAGTTCCATCCATTTCGATGCAAATGGTGGGTATTTATCCTTTCTGATGGCTGATTAATATTCCATTAATATATATATGTATATATGAACCACATCTTCTTTATCCATTCATCTGTTGAAGGACATCACGGCTCCTTCCACAGTTTGGCTATTGTGGACATTGCTGTTATGAACATTGGGGTGCGTGCGCCCCTTCTTTTCACTACATCTGTATCTTTGGGGTAAATACCTAGTAGTGCAGTTGCTGGGTTACCATATCCATTTTACTAGTGGAAACAAAATTGTTTTTAAAGATTTTATTTATTTATGTGTCAGAGAGAGAGCGAGCGAGAGAGAGAGTATGAATGGAGTCAGGGGCAGAGGGAGAAGCAGACTTCCTGCTGAGCAAGGAGCCTGATACGGGACTCAATCCTAGGACCCTGGGATCATGACCTTAGACGAAGGCAGACGCTTAACCAACTGAGCCACCCAGGTGTCCCTTACTAGTGAAAACAAATTTTGAAATTGGATTAATCATGATTATTGAGTAGTTGGCAATTTTATGGAAAGTACTTTTGTGTATAATGATTGAAATGCAAAGCTGAATACTAATGAGTCAAATGTAATATTAATATCGTCTTCTGGGGTCACTAATATCATTATGGAAAGGAAGAATAGGTGAAATAAAGAGATGATTGTAATATTGTTATAACAAAGAATAAAAAAACATGGGGATAACTATCATTTTCAGAAATGTTTTGTTTTCCTCCCTTCACAAGAGACAAAAAACTCTATTATTACTAATCTATTTGTCCAGTAACTATATAAATTAGGTTTACTCCAAATGACTGGATAAAAATTAAACATGTGTTATAAAATTTTACGCATTGGTCAACATAGAAAATATCACTTCTACATTTAGAAGTCACTCTGGCCAGTCACCCACAAACTTCTTTCTTCTGTAACCAAAGAAAGGAGATCATTGCTGGAACCAGTCATCTGGGATGAATCTCTGGGCTTCTGCTCACTGTGTATGTGACTTTGGGAAAATAGTTTAAGGTTTGTGAGCTTTGGTTTTGGTTTTTTGTTTGTTTGTTTGTTTAGTTGATAAAACCAAACTTGTATGGCTGGTGTGGGCACTCCTGAGAAAGGAACTGAAGTGCTGTAACACAAAGGTGCACCAGACGGATGATAGGCACTCTGACAAAGGAAGTTTCATTGGCTTCTAGTTCCAATTTATCCATTTTCTTTATTCCCACTATCAACTTGCCAACTGTGATATGAAACTTTCCCCCAGATATCTCTGTTTTGTAGCTCAGACCCGTTGTACTGGGACATCTCCAGCTTCCTCTGCTCCTTCCTTTAGTTCCTTCCTAGTCCCTGATTTAGCATTGGCAAACAGTTGTATATCCTCAAACTTTTTCTCTGAAATGTTCATTTAACTTCTTCACCTTAATAGAATATCATAAACGCCATTTTCCTAGCAACTCTTCCCTATTCCACGGGAAAGTCTGTCATCAGCTTTGTTTCCCATTCTCTTCTATAGGATATGGGCAGTCATCATCTAAAACTTCTAAAACTTTCCTATTTAAAAATGTAGGCAACCTACTTAGATGTTTGTTTGTTTGTTTAACATTCAAAAGTGCCCTGGGATACTTTCCATTTATCTCAGTAAGTCTGCATCTCCTATGGGTTTCAACCCTCCTTAGGCAGACAGTCAAAATTCTCTATTCCTAAAAAAAAAATGAAACAAAATACTCTCTATTCCTCAGTCCAAACTACCTGTGTCCTATGTTATAGTTAGAATATATTGCACTGTGTTCTTACTCATCCTTTAAAATTTCCTACTTCTGTACATGCAACTTCTTGGTTATAAATGTCTTAATTTCCATAATATCCTATAAAAATATTATCCATTAATGTCCAGTACAAGTGCCACAAACTACAATTGCATATCATCTGTTTATTCTCTTGATTTAAACTGCAATTCTTATACACTAATTATGATGATACTGGGTTTCTCTAAATTTCATTTTCCAAGTGAAATGTGTACTTACTCCAAAATTCAAGCTTACTCTCTCAAATAATCTATTTCTCTCTTATATATAAATTTATTTAAATATAAAATATATCTTATTTAACTGAATGCATATGTGTATTCTTTTAATGCTCTATTGAAGTACATGAGCAATCCTTTATCAGCATTATAAGAATACAAACCTTGTGGGACGCCTGGGGCTCAGTCGGTTAAGTGTCTGCCTTTGGCTCAGGTCATGATCTCAGGGTCCTGAGATGGAGCCCTGCATCAGGTTCCTTGTTCAGCAAGAAGCCTGCTTCTCCCTCTGCCTGCTTCTCCCCCTGCTTATGCTCTCTCCCTCTCTCTCTCTCTCTCTCTCTCTCTCTCTCACACAAATAAATAAATAAAATCTTTAAAAAAAAGACAAAACTTGTTCAAATAAACTATGATCACAGAAAAAAATAAAAAGTGGCACTCCAAAAAATATCATTACAAAGTGTGCTTTATAGAGCTGATGGCTTTTTACCAACTAACTCCCTCCATGTACCCCCAAAGATTATTCAAAAGACTGAAAACATCTGAGTTGATTCTTTTTTTTTTTTTTTTTTTTTAAGATTTTTTTTATTTATTTGAGACAGAGCGAATGAGAGACAGAGAGCATGAGAGGGAGGAGGGTCAGAGGGAGAAGCAGACTCCCTGCCGAGCAGGGAGCCCGATGCGGGACTCGATCCCGGGACTCCAGGATCATGACCTGAGCCGAAGGCAGTCGCTTAACCAACTGAGCCACCCAGGCGCCCCATCTGAGTTGATTCTATGGCATCTATTTTCCTTTTTGGATCTTGATTCGGGGTACATGACTTTATCTGTTAAGCTATTGCTAACTGCCAAGGATCTTGCCTTTCAGCATCATATTGAATCTCCCTCATTTATAACTGGACTAGAGGTCTAATATTCCTCTAAGTTTACTGTGCTGAACTAATGTATTTGTATCAGTCAAGTTTGTATTTCAGCCAATGAGCCTGGGTCTTAAAGTCATTACTGGTTGTCTTTCAAAAAGATAATGAAAACTTAAAATTTAATTTTGACTAAAATTAATACTACACACAAAAATATTAGGAAAAATTACAGCATACAAGAGAACTTATTAAAATAACTAATACAATTATAATAATACATAATTTAACAGGTTTGTTGACACTTTAAATTTTAATTAATGTCAGATGAAGGCAAACAATTTTTTTAATTGAAGTATAATTGACACACAGTTTTACATTAGTTTCAGGTGTACAGCATAGTGATTAGACAAGTCTATACATTATGCTGTGCTTGCTGCAAATATAGCTCCCATTAGTCACCATAGAACGCTATCACAGTACTATTGGCAATATAAGTGAAATCATATGGTATTTGCCTTTCTCTGACTTATTTCATTTAGCGTAGATACCCTCTCGGTCCTTCCAGGAAGTTGCCACAAATGACAAGAGCTTATCTTTTCCTTATGGCTGAGTAATATTCATTTATATATACGCACACACCCCTTCTTTATCCACTCATCTTTTTTTTTTTTTAAAGATTTTATTTATTTATTTGACAGAGAGAGAGAGCTAGAGAGGGAACACAAGTAGGGGGAGTGGGAGAGGGAGAAACAGATTCCCCGCTGAGCAGGGAGCCCGCTATGGAGCTCGATCCCAGGACCCTGGGATCATGACCTGAGCCCAAGGCAGACGCTTAATGACTGAGCCACCCAGGTGCCCTCCACTCATCTTTTGATGTACACTTGGATAGCTTCCATGTCTTGGCTATTGTAAATAATGCTGCAGTAAACCTAGAGGTGCATGTATCTTTTTAAACTAGTGTTTTCATTTTTTTGAGGTAAATATCCAGTAGTGGAATTGTTAGATCATATGGTATTTCCATTTTGACTTTTTGAGGAACCATCCCACTGGTTTTCACAGCGGCCATACCAATTTACATTCCCACAAATGGTACATGGAGGTTCCTTTCTCTCTACATCCTTACCAACATTTGTTATTTCTTGTGTTTTTGATTCTAGCCATTCTGACAGGTGCAAGGCCACATCTCATTGTGGTTTTGATTTATATTTCCTTAATGATGAGTAATGTTGAACATCTTTTCATGTGTCTGTTGGCCATCTGTATATTTCTTTTGAAAATGTCTATTCAAGTCATCTGCCTGTTTTTAATCAGATTATTTGTTTTTTTGGTATTGAGTTGTATAAGTTCTTTTTATATTTTGGGTCTTAACCCCTTATCAGATATGTCATTTGCAAATATCTTTTCCCATTCAGAGGGTGGCCTTTTTGTTTTATTTCATTGATGATTTCCTTTGCTATGCAAAATCTTTGTGTGTGTGTGTGTGTGTGTAGTCCAATAGTTTATTTTTGCTTTTATTTCTCTTGCCCAAGGAAAGCAAACAATTTTTAATGTTTAATTATATTTTGGCTCACATTTTTCCATTTTTCTTTCTTTAAAAGCATGCAGAGTAGATTTAAAAATGGAATACTTGACATTAATACAAAAACACAATTGTCCTTCCAGAATATATTATTTCCTGTGTATTCAAAATATATCCTAGGAGATTTTGGAATATGTTCTTCTCCTTTCCGTGTTCAATTCTCTGAAAACAAAAACAAACAAAGAAACAAAATGAACTTTAAAAACATAAGACATGACCATATTTGGCCTTTATACCTTTTGGCTACATATTCATTTAAAAATTTGTTTATGGCAGTGCCTGGGTGTCTCAGTCAAGTAAGCATCTGGCTCTCAGTTTAGGCTCAGGTTATGACCTCAGGCTCCTGGGGTGGAGCCATGCGTTGGGCCCCATGCTCAGTGGGGAGTCTGCTGGAGAGTCTCCCTCCATTTCCATCTCTCTCTACCCCTCCCCCTACACATACTCTCTCTCTCTCAAATAAAATAAATAAATCTTTAAAAAAAATTTTTAAATAAAAATCTGCGTATGTACTATTTTAAGAAAATACCTGGTTTAAAAATAAAATTGATTAAATTTATGAAACTTTAAGTGCAGATTTTGATCACCTTAATTTATTTCATGCATAATTATTGAATACCTAGCATATTTTGTTATCTTCTGTGCTAGAAACTAAGAAGAGCAAGGAAAATAAGTGAATATGAAGAATTCTGTGCCTCAAAGAGCTCACAGTTATATAGCTAAACCTATATGCATAAACTGGCTTACTAAATAGACCATGTATGATAGTAGGGATTGGGATTAGGATTGTTTGTATATTTTGTATATTAGTTTCCTCAAGACATAAAATTTCAAAGGACACTGTTATGCATGCAATAATCTGAACAATCAGAGGGAAGCACAATATTCTGTATATCTTCATATCAAGAAACCCCTACTACTTCCAAAGATACGTTTTACTAAAATTATAGTCAGCCCTCTATATTCAACCATAATGGATTTTTGCTAAAGTCAGTAAAATAATCAGACCTAAGAAAAATTACTTAACAGTACTTAAAGTGAGATAAATTAGTTTTAGAAATTTAACACAAAAATATAATTCAGTCATATTTTCATGAAAATCCTAATATTTCAGTAGTACCTGAATGCTTATGGAATCCTGAACTCTTCAAGTTTTTCAGTTACTAAACCATTAATTTCAGAATTAACACATATTAGAATAGCAAATATATAAAAAGCTTAATTGGTACATTTTTATATTCTCTCTATAGATAGATATAGATATGGATATAGATATAGATAGATGCCAGCTTTTTGTTTTTTATTTTGGTATTTAAAAAGAGTGACTAATATAAAGGAAAGAAAATAAATATTTATTTGTAGTTGCCCTGGAGATCAAAATTAACATCTTATAACAATCTACTTCAGCTAATACCAACTTAATATCAATTATACAAAATATTTGCTTCTATATATTTTGATTCTATTCCCTCTCCATTGTGTTTTTTTCTGCCATAAAATTATACATTATATACCCACCAGTGCAGATTTGTATTACTCTACAAATTTGTATTTTTAATCATATAAGTTAAAAAAAAAATTTAGAAAATAAAATTATTTATAGTGTCCTATATTTACCTTGGTAGTTATTTGTATCGGTGCTTTTTTATCTTCATGTAGATTTGAGTTTCTACTTAATGGCCTAGTTTTACTAGTTTTACTCCCTTTAGTATTTCTTATAGGACAGTTTGCATGCAGTGAATTCTGTCATTTTTTTTCCTTCATCTAAAAATGTCTTGGTTTTCCTTCATATTTGAAGGATAGTTTTCAGGGTATAGAATTTTTGGATGACTGTATTTCTTTTATACTTTGATCATGTCATTCCTCTGACTCTGACCTCCATGGGTTCTAAAGCTATTAATTATAAATCATTGTCCTCTTGCTGCTTTTGAAAATTTATCTTTGGCTTTGGCTTTTGACAGTTTCATTATGAAGCATCATGAAGGTTAATTTTATGTCAGCATGACTGGACCACAGGGTGCCAGATGTTTGGTTAAACAGTATTTCTGGATGTGTCTATGAGAGGTTTCTGAGTAAGATTAACATTTTATCAGTAGACTGAGCAAAACACTTTGCCCTTCCCCATGTGGGTGGGCCTCATACAGTCCAATCTGTCTTAGGCTTAGAGTAAAAGACTGAATGAGAAAGAATTCTTTTGGAAAGAAAAAAAGGAAAAGAAAAGAGAAGACAAGAAGAGAAAAGAAGAGGAAAAAAAGAAAAGAAGAAAAGAAAGGAAATAAAAGAAAAGGAAAAGAAAAGAAAAAAGGTAAGAAAAGAAAAGAAAAAAAAAATATTTCTCTCTCTGTCTTCCAGTTGGGACATTTGCCTTTTTGTGTCATCAGACTCAGACTCTGACTGGAACTTGTACCACATACTTTCCTGGTTTGCAGACCTTCAGACCCATAATGGAACTATGCCATTGATCCTCCTGGGACTTCAGCTTCCTGGCTACAAATCTTAGACTTCTTAGCCTCCAAAGCAACATGAGCCAATTCCTTAGAATAAATCCATCAATGGATCTATCTATCTGTTATCTATCATCTATCTATCTATCTATCATCTATCTCCTTTTGGTTCTGTTCTCTGGAAAACCCACATTAATACAGATTTTGGTACCAAGAGTAGTTGGAGAAACATAATTTTAAGGATGAGTTTCCTGAATTGGTTCTGGGTTTTCTAGAATTGGTTCTCTAATGCAATTACATTTAAAGATGCTAATTTCCACTAGTACCAGAGATAGTACCAATAATGCATAGCACAATCTGGCAATAGAAATATGTACTACATTTCCATGGGATACTTTTAAGAAACTACTTATAAGAAGCAAGGAGCTGGGTGACTGTATATCATACTTTGGAACATTTTTTGAAATCTTTTGGATATAATGAGTTTGGTTTCTACTAATGCTGGACCAAGTGGTAAAAGAGGATGAGCTTTGGATTCAAGTTCCCTGCTCAAGTACCATGTACAGAACCTGAAAGTTTTATTTGTTCTGAAGGAGACCTTTATCTCCTATGGCCTCAGGGCTGAGACTGCTGAAAAACAAACTCAGAATCTCATCCTGTGATTGGCTGAATGACAATGCCAGTGGAACTTCCAGCCTCACAGGGTGACTACGGTTAGACGGAGGTCATTGACTGGGAAAGAATGGGATACTCTAAGTTGGTATGTGGATGTGTGTGAAGACAATAATGAAGCTGGGGACATTGAGCCTCTAAATTCTGATGAGTCGTATGTGCCAGTACAAGCAGCCACCCCATCTCCACAAGAAGTGACCTTCATACCTCAGTAGCAAAAGCCTCTCCAACTCTGTCTGAGAGGATTAACTCTGAATTGCCTGAGGAAATTACAATGCCCTCCCCTGAGGGAGGGAATCATGCTGATTCTCCCCAGGACCCATCCTTATCACCTCTCTTGGCACATAGACCTATAACCAGCCTCAAATTCCAGCGAGCCCCTAATGACAAAGTACAATGTGTGACCCATGAGGTAGTGCACTACAATACAAAAGAACTACTTGACGTTCCTAATTTATACAGACAGAAATTTGGGGAATATATGTGGAAATGGATACTAAGGGTGTGGGGTGATGGTTGAAGGAACATGAAGTTGGATCAAACTGAATTTATTGATATGGTCTCACTAAGCCTTTAATGTTGTGGCTGGAGGAGTTAGAAAGGACTCTAACAATTTGTTTGGCTGGTTGGCTGAAGCACAGACCAAAAAGTGGCCTACAGTGAAGAGTTGGAAGTTACTTTGGTTTAATATGATGGAAAACATTCAGAGGCTTAGGGGGATTGCAATGTTAGTGTATTTGTTACTTAATATATGCTCACCTATACTGGAATTGTGAAGAAGACATACCTTTTACCAGTATTGTGAGAAATAAACTTGTGATAGGGACCCCAGCTGGGGTCCTTGAAGAGCTCTGTGATTGCTCTTCTCTTAGAGTGGGAACTGCCATCATTGAACTGGGAAACCTAAATGCAGTAGGAGCAACTGGATCCCAGACTAGCAGCAGCGAAGTCGGGGCACACCACTGCCAAAGACAAGGTAGATGTGGTTACCATAATGGGCAGCAGAATCAAAGCAGCCATCAGAATAGTTTGACTCACGCAGACCTATGGCCTTGGCTGGTTGATCATGGTGTTTCAGACATGAAATAAGTAGGAAAGCTTTTCTTAGAAGAATTTAGCAAAAAAAGTTCCAGATCAAGTTAATGAAAGTCTAATCTGAATCATAAAAACAGTGAGTCATAGCCCTTCAATCAATTTTCAGAATTGAACCAGTTTACAAACCCAGGACCTCTTGAATGAAGAAGCCTACTTAAGAAAGTACTCCTGGACACTACCACAATTTATATTGTTCACCTATCTCTGAGCCTTTCCCAAAGGGATCTACAGTCGGGGTGCCTGGGTGGCTAAGTCGTTAAGCATCTGCCTTCGGCTCAGGTCATGATCCCAGGGTCCCGAGCCCCACATCAGGCTCCCTGCTCCGCAGGAAGCCTGCTTCTCCCTCTCCCACTCCCCCTGCTTGTTTTCCCTCTCTTGCTGTGTCTCTCTCTGTCAAATAAATAAATAAAATCTTAAAAAAAAAAAAGGACCTACAGTCTTTTACAGGGTAACTGCATTGGGGAGAAGGAAGTAATCAGACTTTTGGGGGACTGCTGGACACTGGCTCTGCATAATTACCAATTCCAAGAGACTGGACTGTGATCTACTGTGATCCACCAGTCATAGTAGGGGCTTATGGAGTTTGGGTGATCAATGCAGTTTTGGCTCAGATCCATCTCACAGTGGACCCAGTGGGTCCCTGAACCCATCCTGTGGTTATTTCCCCCGTTCTAGAAGGCGTAATTAAAATAGATATACTCAGCAACTGGCAAAATCCCACTTTGGTTCTTTGACTTATTGAGTAAGGGTGGTTATGATGGGAAAATCCAGGAGAAAGTTACTAGAACTGCCTCTACCTAGGAAAATAGTAAAACCAAAAGCAATAATGTTTTGCTGGATGGATTGAAGGAATTAGTGTCACTGTCAAGGACCTAAAGGATGCAGGGGTGGTGATTTCTATTACATCCCTATTCAACTTGCTTATTTGAACTATGAAGAAAACCAATCTTGGAGAATAAAAGAGGATTATCATAACCTGAACCAGCTGGTGATTCCAATTGCAGCTGCTGTACCAAATGTGGTTTCATTGCTTGAGCAAATTAACACATCCTCTGGTAGCTGGTATAAAGCTATTAATCTGGCAAATGTTTTTTGTTTGTTTGTTTTGTTTTGTTTTCCCTCAATACCTATAGTAAAGACCACCAGATGCAGTTTGCTTTCAATAGGCAAGACCAACAATACGCTTTCACTGGCCTCCCTTAGGGGTATATCAGCTGTCCATCCCAATGTCATAATGTAGTTCACAAAGATCTTGATTGCCTGTCCTTTCCACAAGGTATTACACTGGTCCATTACATTGATGACATTATGTTGATTGGACCTAATGAGCAAGAAGTAATAACTATTCTAGACTTATTGATAAGACATTTTGCTTGTCAGAGGGTGGGAAACAAATCTGATAAAAATTCAGGCTCCTTCTAACATAATGAAGTTTCTAGAAGGCCAGTGACATAGAGCATATTCCAATATAAAGGATAAGTTGTTGAATCTGGCCCTTCCTACAACAAAAAAGGAAACACAATCCTAGTTGGCCTGTTTGGCTTTGGGAGACAACATAACCCTCACTTGGGTGTTACTTCAGCCCATTTACTGAGTGATCCAAAATGCAGCCAGTTTTGAGCGGAGCCCAGAACAAAAATAGGCTCTGCAGCAGGTCTAGGCTATTGTGCAAGCCTGCCACTTGAGACACATGGTCCAGCCAATCCAATATTGTTCAAAATATCAGCAAGAAATAGGGAAGTATTTTTGTTTGGAGCGTTTGGGAGGGCTCTATGTGAATCCATCTCAGACCCTTAGGATTTTAGAGCAAAACTCTTATCCTCTGTAGGCTACTACTCTCCTATACAGTTTTTGGCCTGCTACTTGAGCTTTGGTAGAGACTAAACACTTGACCACCAACTTAGCATTTGACCTGACGTGGCCATCCTGAACTAGGTGTTGTGTGATCTACCAAGCTAAAACGTTGGATATGCACAGCAGTACTCTACTATGAAATTTAAGAGGTATGTACCTCACTGGGGCCAAGCAGGTCTTTAAGGCACAAGTAAGGTACATGATGAAGTGGCCCGAATGCAATGGACCTCACTTCAGCTACAATTCCTTCTCTCTCTTAGACTGCACCTATGGCCTTGTGGGGAATTCACCATCAGTTGACAGAGAAAGAGATTTGAGCCTGATTTACACATGTGTCTGAGTGATATGCATGTACCACCCAAAAGTAAACTGCTGTCATACCACAGCTCCTTTCTAGGCCAGCTCTGCAGGGCAGTAATGAAGGGAAATCTTTCAAGTGGGCAGATCTGGGAGTCCTCGATGGGGGCAAGTTGACTCTACTGGACCACTTCTATCATGGAAGAAGCAGCATTTTGTTCTTACTGGAATGGATTCTTATTTGGAATATAATTTTGCCTTCCCTGCATTTAATGCTTCTGCCAAATCTACCATCTGTGGACTTGCAGAATGCCTTTTTAATCATCATGTTATTTCACACAGCATTCCTTCTGATCAAGGCACTCACTTCACAGCAAAAGAAGTACAACAGTGGGCCCATGCTAATGGATTCACTGGTTTTTACCTTGTTCCCCACCATCCTAAAGCAGCCAGCTTAATAGAATTTTGGAAAGGCCTTTTGAAGAGTCAGTTATAATCCCAGGTAGGTGGCGATAATTTGCAGGGTGTGGGAAGGTTTTTCAGAAAGCTAAGTATGCTTTGAATCAATATCCCAAATATGGTGCTGTTTCTGCCCTAGCCAGTATTCATAGGTTCAGGAATCAAGGGATGGAAATGTGAGTAGCATCACTATTACCTCTAGTGACCTACTAACAAAATTCTTGTTTCCTGTTCCATGACCTATGCTTTGCTGGTCTAGAGGTCTTAGTTACAGAAGGAGGAATGCTTGCACCAAGAGGCCCAGCAATACTTTCATTGAACTCAAAGTTAAGACTGCCACCTGACCACTTTAGATTCCTCATGCCTCTGAATCAACAAGCAAGGAAGGGAGTTATGGTGATGGCTGAGTGATTGATCCTGACAAACACTGGGAAATTAGACTGTTACTCCATTTTCAGTTATCACTATACCTCAGCTTCTAATATAATCTATTATTAGTGCTTTAACTGAAATTGTTTGATGTGCTGCCAGAAAAATTCAAGAGGAATCTTGACAAAGTTAATACAAAAATGAATTTGAACCCAAATTCTTGGTGTTTGGGAAGACATTAACCAAATTAATGATTTCATGAACTGTGTAACGTAGAGGACATACTTTTCTTTTGGGAATACAATTATGTCCACTAAGTTGAGTAGACTATATCAATTAATCCAGGGAAAATACGAGGGTAGCACTGTGTGTAGAAATAAAAACATGGCTATTTATGTTTTCCTCATTTCTAAACAGCCTCAAATATTCCATGATTCCAAATATTATTATTTCTTTAGGCTGATAACTAATTGGAAATGTACAGTTGATTATCTTTATTTGCAGAAGTTATATTTTATGAAGTTGCTGTGAAGACTGAATTAGCAAATACAAAATTATTGTCCCTAGGGGAAATACAAAGTTAGATTTCTGTGAGCCTGTGTTCACATTTTCATGACCTAATCATCAATACATAAACTTGTTTTGTGTCTTTCTATTTAATATATGTATATTTAATACATACATAGGATGAATTTTTTTTCACACTGTATTCAGACACATTTATTTAAGGTAATAAAGTATCTATTATAGTTTAGAAATATTTCTATCCAAAATTAACTACGATGTGTTAAGTGTTCCAAAAGATAAGCTTTTGTTAGCTCAAAGGTTTCCTCCCAGGTCTTACTAAGTCTCACTTGTCAACAGCCCACAATAAGTAAACTACTACTATGAGAAGATACAGAAATACAGAAACACAAATAACTAATAATTTATAGTCAATAAAAAGGAAACTTGAATCTGTGATTGACAAATGAAAACAGCTACAAGTATATCTACACAGAAATTACAAGGTTCAAGAGTTTAACATCAACCAACTGCTGTCAAAATAAATATTTAAAGGAACCAAAAATAAAACCGCTTAATAGTGGGGGACAGAATATAACAAAGAGGGAGGGGGGATAAACCAAGAAAATGAATGAAGGAGAGTGAGCAGCAACCCCCAAATTTGTTTTACAAACAGGGATTCAAATCAGAGGAACAGACACAAACCTGTCTAGGAATGTGACCGATGAGGCAATAAAAAGTGACCACAAGTCAGTTATAAACCAAAAATGACAACCGAAATCCCAGAGAGTCCTAAATTATTTAATCCAGACTTTATCTAACCCCTCAGATTTGCTTGGTGCTATGGTGTTCATCATTCTCCATTGGAATGCAATGTGGGACAAAGACATGACTGGTTGGAGAGGGTTGCAGACTAATTCATCCCTGAAGATCAGGGTACCCAGTGTATCAGTGTGTTTACATAACGTGTTTCTTGATATGGAAATGTGACATGTCAAAGAAGGAATTACAATAAGATTTATTTCGAAATAATCAGCAGAATCTCAAATTTACAAATAAATGAATCTTACTAATGTTCATTCACTTCAGACTCAGTATTCCCATCCAGTGCTTCACAAATCTCCAGCCCGTCAGAGACCAAACCTGGCAGGTCCCGCAGTGCCTCCTTTCCCGTGTCTTTCATAGAAGTATGCTCAGTTTCTAGGAAGACTTATTAAAGAATTCGTATTACAAATATTTTTAAATGATCTAATTTACCTTGTCGATTCATTAACAAACAAGAACACTCCAATCAGAGTAACCTCCCCAGGACTCCCCAGGCTCAGGTGGCGTCCTGTCTCCTCTCTGTGGTCGTGTATTGGGAGACAACAGTACTCTAATTCATACCTGAAGGAAGCTTATCTGACATATATTTTCTCCATCAGACATATCACAGTCTGCTTGTGTTTAGGAACATTAGCACTTTATAAATGTACTTGAGGACATTTTTAAACATTATGACAACCAACAAAAAACACCAAAATGAAAAAAATATGGCTCTAAATGCACATGGGAAGAACACTTGTTTACGATATAAGAGCTAAAACAAGAAGACAATGTCACTTTGACCTCAAACAAGAATGTGCGTAACAGGTGCTAAAGCATTGCAAGTATTGATTTGGGGGTTGCAAATACATTTTACCAAGTAAGCTAATTTGCAAATATGGAATCCATGAATAATGAAGGTCAACTGCATTTTTAAGTTTCCAGCTTATATTTTTTAATGAAGTTTGTTTTAGTTATTGATTTCTAATTATACTTCATTTGGGCCAAATATGTGGTCAGTAAGTTATTGATTCTTTTGTATCTTTTAATGTTTGGCGTTGTGACATATACAGGGCCAAATCAATTTCATTTCTCATGGATACTTAGAAGAAATGCTTGTTGTATCTTTTGAGCTATGGGAGTCTAAGTATGTCTACCAAATAAAGCTTATTCATTGTGGTTTTCAAATTTTTATTTATTTTTTTTTAATTTCAACTATTCTCTTTTATTTAAGTATTTTTATTTGTGTTAAAATATCCCACTGTAGAATTTGTACATTTAAAACATGCTGCCAATATTTGCTTTGCATAATTTGAGGATATGACTTTTCAGGGTATATAAATTAAGGATTTTTATGTTTTCCAATAAACTGTTCCTTTTATCATTATATAGTAACTGACTTCCCATAATAATGTTTTGCATTAAATCTTTTGTCTGATATTTCCATCCTTTCAGCTTTTCTGGGTTACCATGCTGTATGTATATTTCTTACAAAGAATATAAAATTAGATTCTTTTTAAATTTTATACTACTAGTATCTCAGTCTTTCAACTAAGTTAAATCCATTTATGTCTCTTATGCTTACTGATGCATTTTTGTGTTTCCTTAATTTTCATACTGTCTTGCTTTTATCCCTCTTTATTTTTCTAGTGTCTGATTTGTTAAATAATATTTCTTCTTTTGCTAACTTAAACATCTTATTGTTGATATTTTACTATTTAATTTAAATTTTAAAATATATGCTTGTTAATAAATGTTAAGTTTATTTTTTTAAAAAATGTACCCTCCTCAAGAACTGCACAAAAAATTAGGTGTTACACCTATGTACCTTTGTAGAAACCATCATGATTTTATTACCCTATGTTTACTGTATTTTTATCCTCTTCCCCAACCTAGTTATTATTTGAAACATTAATTTTCAGTTAGTGGTTATTTAGCTTAACCAACATGCATACCGACATTTGCTCAAAATTGCTTCTTAAATCTCAACCTTGCCTTTTGAATTCAGGTTTTCAGTTTCTTTCATAATGAAGATATAGTATAAGAAAAACAAAAACAAAGATTGAGAGTATATAATTGTTGTTTGTTAAATTATGTGTTTGATTCAAATAGGCTTCAATGAAATGTACATTCTCAGTCTCTGTCCCCCAACCCCAAAATACATAATATTATTTTCCATTCTCCCTCTTGAATGATGCTTTAGCTGAGGATAAAATTCTGGAATTACAATTATTTTTTTCTCAGCATTTTGAAAATGTAATTTTACAATCTTCAACCTGTTGAGTTTATCTATTTAGAGGATTAAAAATTTTATCTATCCTGGAAAATTATTAATGCAATCATTTTGAATATTATCTCCCAACGTTCTTTTATTCTCACCTTCTGAAATTTGAAACTTACTCTTATTTTATGTTTTTCTTGTCTTTTATGTTGACATCTTCATCACTTGCACATGTATTCTATTTAATATCTCAGTGAGTCTTTTTTAGGATACCTTTGCGTATGAAGTTGTAGACATGTTACTGCGCAGCAACTTTATATTTCCCTTTCCCTATAGATATTTTTGGTTTTTATTTTGGGAAAAATTTTACAATAATTTGTGGGCTTAAAGACTCAGGCTTCTTTTGGACAGTATAAACTGGATTCTGTATCATTCTCACAAATGATATTTTATTTTCTCAACTAAAAGCTCCAGGTAGAGAGATGAGCTTCCTTGTAATCTCCATAGGTCAGTAGATAACTTTACTGTTAGTAATTATTTTCCTGAGAAGCAGCTGTTTCAGGGAGCTGGCATTATGAAAGATGGAATTCTCAGTTTATCATACCACCTATTTTCTTTCTTTCTTTTGAGCCCAGCTATACATTATATTGCATTACATTATATTATATATTATATATTATATATCATATTTATTACATTTATATTTAATGTTTATATTGAATTATTCATATCATATAATTTAATTTTTTTAAGAGCTGGAAAATAAAGTTGAGGACACCTCCTGGAAGTTAGATAAAAAAAAAAAAATCCATAAAAAAATAAAAGACAATAAAAGTCAACAGTCATTGAGGAGGTTCAATATCATTTTATTTTATACTACATAACTTTCATCTTACATTTCTATTTGTTTTGGCAGGAGCAGAATTCATGATGGCTTTGTATCACTTAATACCAATATCTTTTCTAATTCAGTGGTGTTTTGTTTACAGTACTATAAAGACAATATTAAATTAATGTATCTACAACAGTCTACCTGTTTTCCACTTATGTATTTTTTTAATTCTAATATTTAGTTGTGACCAATTGAATATTTATAACTGGTATTTGTCACTTAGTGGAAAATATTATATATGTTTTAAAAAGAGAAAATCCAGGAAAATAAAGCATAATTATCCTTATAATTAAGCTTTTTTTTAATTTATTTTTTATTCTTATGTTAATCCCCATACATTACATCATTAGTTTTAGATGAAGTGTTCCATGATTCATTGTTTGTGCATAACACCCAGTGCTCCATGCAGAATGTGCCCTCCTCAATACCCACCACCAGGCTAACCCATCCTCCCACCCCCCTCCCCTCTAGAACCCTGTTTGTTTTTCAGAGTCCATCGTCTCTCATGGTTCCTCTACCCCTCCGATTTCCCCCGCTTCATTCTTCCCCTCTCGCTACCTTCGTCTTCTTCTTTTTTTTTCTTAACATATATTGCATTATTTGTTTCAGAGGTACAGATCTGAGATTCAAGAGTCTTGCACAATTCACAGCGCTTACCAGAGCACATACCCTCCCCAGTGTCTATCACCCAGTCACCCCATCCCTCCCACCCCACCCCCCACTCCAGCAACCCTCAGTTTGTTTCCTACAATTAATAATTCCTCATATCAGTGAGATCATATGATACATGTCTTTCTCTGTTTGACTTATTTCACTCAACATAATACCCTCCAGTTCCATCCACGTCGTTGCAAATGGCAAGATCTCATTCCTTTTGATGGCTGCATAATATTCCATTGTATATATATACCACCTCTTCTTTATCCACTCATCTGCTGATGCACATCTTGGCTCTTTCCACAGTTTGGCTATTGTGGACATTGCTGCTATAAACATCGGGGTGCACGTACCCCTTCGGATCCCTACTTTTGTATCTTTGGGGTAAATACCCAGT
>NC_058404.1:10886267-10973289 GCF_002201575.2 Neomonachus schauinslandi
GAATATATCCTGCCAGTCCTTTCTGGCCTGCCAGGTCTCTGTGGATAGGTCTGTTGCCAATCTAATGTTTCTACCCTTGTAAGTTACATATCTCTTCTCCCGAGCTGCTTTCAGGATTTTCTCTTTGTCTATGAGACTCGTAAGTTTTACTATTAGATGTCGGGGTGTTGACCTATTTTTATTGATTTTGAGAGGGGTTCTCTGTGCTTCCTGGATTTTCATGCCTGTTTCCTTCCCCAAATTAGGGATGTTCTCTGCTATAATTTGCTCCATTATACCTTCTGCCCTTCTCTCTCTTCTTCTTCTGGGATCCCAATTATTCTGATGTTGTTTCGTCTTATGGTATCGCTTATCTCTCGAATTCTGCCCTCGTGATCCAGTAGTTGTTTATCTCTCTTTTTCTCAGCTTCTTTATTTTCCATCATTTCATCTTCTATATTACGGATTCTCTCTTCTGCCTCATTTATTCTAGTAGTTAGCACCCCCATTTTTGATTGCACCTCATTAATAGCCTTTTTGATTTCTACTTGGTTGGATTTTAGTTCTTTTACTTCTCCAGAAAGGGTTTCTCTAATAACTTCCACATTTTTTTCAAGCCCAGCTAGTATCTTTAAAGTGATGATTCTGAACTCTAGATCTGACATCGTACTAATGTCCGTATTGAGTAGGTCCCTGGCAGTCGGTACTGCCTCTTGTTCTTTTTGTTGAGGTGATTTTGTCCGTCTTGTCATTTTGTGCAGAGGAGAATAGATTAATGAGAGAACAAAATGCTAGCAGTGTAACAACATCCCCAGAAAATATACTCTAAACAAATCAGAAAAGACCTGAAGCAGTGGGAAAAGAAAGGGAAAGAGAGAAAAAAGAGAAAGAAAAAAAAGAAAAAGATAAAGATAAAAACAAAAACAAACAAAACAAAACAACAACAACAACAACAACAAAAAGCAGAATGTGATCAAATATGATCAGGCTGGTATATAGATCAGTTGCACACACTAGATTTGGGGTGTATTTTGGTCTTTTAGAAGAAAGTGCCTCCCAAAATTTTAAAGAAAGAAAAACTTATATATGTACAAAAATAAGGGTTGACATGATGAAGGGATGGAATATGACTGTAAAGATGGAAATTATAAAAAATTTTATAAAAGGAATTGATAAGAAGTTGTTTGAAAAAAGAAATAAGAGGATTTAAAAAAAAAGAGAAAAAAAAAGGGAGAGAATGTGATCAGGCAGGGGAATAGAAAACACCATATACTAGAGATTTAGGGTATATTTTAATCTGTTAGAAGAAACTATCTCAAAATTTTAAAGAGAGAACAACTTATATATATATATGCCAAAAATACGGGTAACTACTATGAAGGGATAGAATATGACTCTAAAAATGAAAAATAAAAATGTTTTTTTTAAAAAAAGGGATTGATAAGATGTTGGTTGAAAAATGGAAAAAGAAAAATTCATAAAAAAAAAAAACAGTTAAAAAAACTTAACTTTGAATGAATAAAGAATCATGGTAAAAAAGCCATGAATTCTATGTGCAGTATTCCCCTAGCGCTGGAGTTCTGCCGTTCTCATTGATCGGTAAACTTGGTCTTGGCTGGCTGTTCTCGCTGATCTTCTGGTGGGGGCCTGTTGCCGTGGTTTCCAAATGTCTCTGCTGGAGGCGGAACTGCCCTGCCCTTGCCCCCTCCCGGCTAAGTAATCTGCTTGGGTTTGCTCTCCAGAGCTTTTGTTCCCTGCGAGCTTTCCGTACAGCTTTGGAGGCAGAGAGTGAAAATGGCGGCCTCCCAATCTCTGCCCCGGAGGAGCCGAGAACTTGGGGCTCTGCTCCTCAGTGAGCCCCCAGAGAAAAGCCATCAGTCACTCCCGTCTCCCCGGTCTCCGGCCGCACTCCGTGCTCACCTGGCCTGTGACCGCGCGTTTCTATCTCTGGCACCCGACCCCGGGTGGAGTCTCCAAACCCAGCAGATCCCTGCGGTGTGCTCCCACGCTGCTCCTCCCGGGGGAGGAAGGGGAGTCTCCCCGGATCTGCCGCTTGTTGGGTCCCTGCTGGAGGAGCAGTGGCCCGACTGTGCCGCGGATCACGGTTTATGGCCACCCCGAGCTGAGAGCCCGCGCCTGGGCCCCGCCTCTGCAGCCGGCTTCCCTGCTCCGTTACCTGGGAGCTCTGCCACACTCAGGCACCCCCGGTCTTTCTGTGACCCCGAGGGTCCTGAGACCACACTGTCCCGGAGGGTTCCACCCCCCGCTTAGCCACCAGAGTGACGTCCCTCGGCGGAGCAGACTTTTAAAAGTTCCGATTTTGTGCTCCGCGGCTCTATCACTTGCCAGAAGCAGCCCACGGAGGCCCCTCCCCCGCCGTCTATCCTCCCGAATATCGCCTCGGATTCACTTCTCCACACGTCCTACCTTCCAGAAAGTGGTCGCTTTTCTGATGAGAGAGTTGTTACTATTCTTTTCTTCGATCTCCTGTTGAGTTTGTAGGTGTTCAGAATGGTTTGATCCCTATCCAGCTGAATTCCTGAGAGGAGACGAAATCCAGGTCTCCTGCTCCTCCGCCATCTTGCTCTGCCCCCCTATAATTAAGCTTTTAAATGGCTTTACATCATGAAATTATTTCGCCTTGCAAATAATTTAACATATTTAAATATGAAAGAAACATTAACTTCTGCAACAGGTAATTTACTTAACATATGAAATACACTTTTTTCAAATTCGAGAAAGGCATTGCATTATGACCCTCAGGTCCCCAAGAGGCAAGGAAGGATGAGCAGAACTCTCCAGAGCCCTTTGGGGCTCTTTACATTTACTGATAATAGAACTAAAATAATTGGTTTTAGGGACACCTGGGTGGTTTAGTCAGTGAAGTGTCTGACTCTTGATTTCAGCTCAGATCATGATCATGATCTCAGGTCCTGGGATCAAGCCCCACATCCCACTCCTCCCTCAGTGGGGTGTTTGCTGGAGATTCTCTCTCTCCCTCTCCCTCCGCCCCTCCCCACCCCTGCGCACATGCTCTCTCTCTCTCCAAAATAAATAAATAAATCTTTAAAAAATAAAATAAAATAATTAGTTTTAATTATGTCCATGGCTGCTGGTGCATCAGTAGTAAGCACTATACTTTAATAAAAAGTTCATATTTACTAAGGAAAATAATAGATACATATGTGGGGAAATTTGGTTTTTGGAGATGTCAGAGGCTTTGAGTCATAATGATCTGTTATCTCAACTTCCTTTACATGTGTGAACTACAGCAGTAGCATTCTCATTGTACTTTAGACTCCTTATTTTAATATAGAATGCAGTAATCCTCATTCCATACCCCTATTGGTTTTTGTAGAGTATGAATTTATGTATAATCACAAATGACACACAGAAAACTTCCAAATATCTATTTATTTTAGCTGGTGTTTTTTCCCCAGAGATGTTTGAAATGGGAAGGTCATTAGAGGTCATGTATGACAATCTCATACTTACTGTATCATTTCTTTCATAAGACCCACAGCAGCTGGCCAGCCGGGCTTATGACTTCATGTGTTCAGATACATGATACTTCCTATTTTCATGGCACCACATTATATAGTAATAATGGGGAAATATTAAAAATGCATGTACATTATTAAAATGTGTGCCCCTCCAAACTCTAGCAAAACTATCCCAGTATTGCCCCTTAGAAAGACAGTTCTTAACAGTTTTAATCCATGTCCTCTCCTGGTAATTATACAAACCTGGAAGATTTCATCTCTCCAATTTCTCTACTCCAACTAAAACGCTGAAATGTCTTGGGAAAATACCATATCATCTTCCCTTAAGAATCATAGTTAAAGGTGTGCTTGGGTGGCTTAGTCGGTTGAGCATTTGACTTCAGCTCAGGTCATGATCTCAGGGTCCTGGGATCGAGACCCCTGTTGAGCCCTGTGTCAAGCCCCATGACTAACCCCAAGTGGAGCCTCACAGCCTCAGGCTCCATGCTTAGCGGGGAGTCTGCATGCCCCTTCCCTCTCCCGCTGGCCCTCCCCCAACTTGTGCATGTGTGCCTTCTCTCTCTCTCAAATAAATAAATAAAATCTTAAAAAAAAAGAATCACAGATAAAAATCACTTTACTCTATCAAACTATGCTTCTTCTCTTTGATATTATGGTACCTCATTAGTTAAGAATTACTCCTCTAAAGCCATACATATTATTTTTCCACTATTCCATAGGTAAATGAAAGGAAATTAATGTTTATCAAGTGCCTACTTTATGCCAGGCTAACTGTTCTATTCACTCTGTCAATCATCAAAGGACATTATTGGTATAGAGTTCTTTGTAATAAAATATTATAAAATATTATGATTTTATTCATATTATCTCTGATTACATAAGTTATTTTAGGGTTATTTTATTCAGTTAAATCATACTGACTTCGTAATTAAACAAAAATTCCAAAGATTTTTCCCCCCATTAATTGCTCTTCTTAAAGGTACTCTGTATTTTACGGTATAATCACTTTTTTCTGATCTAAATAAGTGACCCCTGTTTACAGCTATAACAATTTGTATTTTGTTTTGCTCCATTCTATTTCTGAGACATATTAAAATCTCAATTCTTTCTTATCACATCAGCTATGGTTTCTAACCTTTAATCATTTTATGTTTTGATTAGCCTGGCATTTCTTTCTAAGTTCATGCTGCTGATTAAAATACTACCTAGAACATGATCAAAGCACTGTTCTTTCAACATACTACTGGAAAAAAAAATCGTTCTGTACTAACTTTGGTCATCACTGTTAGTATATTTTATTTTGTCATCTATGACTACTCCTAACTTCCATCTAAGACACTTGTTTTCCCTGAAGTGCTCTGCTCTAAAATGCCCTGTTGAATGTCTTTGTGAATTTAGGATGCATTATGCATATGGCTATTTTAATTTACCAATTTAGCAATTCTATCAAAAGTAGAAATGAGTTCAATTTAGAATGGCTTATTCTTCGTGACCTCATAGTAACTATTAGGAAGTTCTGCTTTACTTTTTCTCCTGGATGTCCAAATACATTTTATATATCGATATTATTATTAACAAAATCATATTTCAGTACAAATTATATTGTAAACTATATCCTGATATTAGTTCTTTTCATCTTCTGAACAACCTCATTAGGTAGAAACTATTCCTGCTTTGTATATGAAGTAAAAAAACTTTAGAAAGCATAGTTAATTTTCACAAAGACACATGACTATTACATTGTGAAATGAGAGATCAAACCCACATCTGTTTAACTATAGAGTCCCACTCTTTACCTTCATGCTATGTATATATATTTCTATGGTTTTCCTTGGAATCAACATCAAATATGTTAGTGTGTAGTTTCCAACGTCCACTTTTATCCACTTTAAAATATTATGGCATTCACATTTCATAAAGTTTATTAATAATAGAATTTTGATCTTGTCTGTAGAAACCCCTTTGTAGTCTGGGATGTGATTCACCAGGTCATAGTGATTTCACATGTTTAAAGGAGCCAGGTTAATTTTGCTGTATCTTGGCTTGTCTAGAGTTTCGATGGTCTCTTCATATCATAAATATTAATCATAGATATTTATTACTGGTGAAGAAAATGACTATATAAGAAGAGAAATTTGAGACATTGAGAAGTTCTGCTTTTCTTCTATCATCTGTTAACATACGGATA
Source organism: Neomonachus schauinslandi (assembly GCF_002201575.2). Classification (NCBI taxonomy): domain Eukaryota; kingdom Metazoa; phylum Chordata; class Mammalia; order Carnivora; family Phocidae; genus Neomonachus; species Neomonachus schauinslandi. Next base: position 10,891,938 of record NC_058404.1, read on the forward strand.
TTATCCCCACACCAAGAAATGTTTTGTTTCTCTTTTCTGTTCTTATTGTAGATTGGAAAATGTACTTTCTTTGTCTTTAGTGTTTTTCAATAAGTGTCACACATTTGGAACTTTAGTCTTCTCTATATAATTTTATATATATTCATGCAACCTTTTAACAATTTTCTTTAAGCAATCCAATCACATATATAAAGAAAATTAATGGATGTAAAGAAATATATATTTTTAAGATTTTTATTTATTTATTTGAGAGAAAGAATGAGACAGAGAGAGTACATGAGAAGGGGGAGGGTTAGAGGGAGAAGCAGACTCCTCGCCGAGCAGGAAGCCCGATGCGGGACTCGATCCAGGGACTCCAGGATCATGACCTGAGCCGAAGGCAGTCGCTTAACCAACTGAGCCACCCAGGTGCCCCAGATAAAGAAATATTTTTAAGCAAATAATTTCTGAGCCATATCTAGCATTTATAGTGCTGTTGTATGATTTAAAATAGAAAAGCACAACCTCTAGGCAAAAAATGCCAAAGCTAACCCTTCCCCTGAGCCGATACTTCCCTTACCTGAGGAGAGTGGGTGGATCGGAGAGGATTGGACAACAGTCTGCACATCCCTGTGCCTCCCATGGCTCCCATTTGCCCAGATAGTTGCAATTGTTATGTGCTCACATAGTAAATCATACTTTTCATTTCATAGAGATCATCATAATAATTCCCTGGATCGTAACTCTATGATGCCAGGACTACTCATATCTTTTCTACTATCGTATCCCTACAAATATGACATATATTTGGGATATATATTGTTATTTACAATATTCACTGGGATTTGAGAAAAGCTGACATTAATGAGACTCTGAGAAACTCATTACTCATTACATCTAAATCACCAACTTTGTTGATTCAAATTAAATTCTATTCGTTGCTTCCTCAAATACATGAAAATATAAATACATGACTTACCATATGTTATCATTTATCAGGATGAGACTTTTTTACATGCATGGAGACAAATGCTTCAAATTTATTATGTCATGCACACATTTTATAATCAAAGTTAAGAAAGAAAACTAATTTTTTTTTTCCTTTTTAGATGCGTGGTCTCCAAGATTCCATTTCCATAACAAAATTATGTCTTGTTTATTTTAACTAAAGTAACTGATACTTGATCCTAATCTTTTGTTCATTCAATAGTCCCTGCATATAAAATTCTACTCTTGGAATTTTTTTTCCCTAAAGATTTTTTTGAACAAGTTATTTCTCCCCATTGCTCTTCCCCAGTCTTCAGACCCATATGTATAAAATTATTTTCACTTTGTTACATTAGAATGCATTACATTTCCTATTTAAATTAATATGTTTAGGTGTATATGTACAAACTATTCATATGTAAATTCACAAGTACTATTTCTTAGCACTTATTCCTCTTATTCCCAACTAAAAATTGTTGTGTAACTGGAACCACTTCAATTCAACTTGATATACCTTATTTCTTCTATAATATCTAATTTCAGAAATTTATTTTCCTGTATGTCTTTTTCCTTTCCAGTTTATCTTAAAATATTGGTTTCTCAGTTGATGGTTTTTTAACCGACCCCATTATTTTCTGTCCTTTTTCCTTCAGCTTATTCTTATCAAGAATAAAATTCTTTACTATTAAAATTCATTGTCCAAATATCTTTAACCCCACAAATATTCCATTTCTTTAGTTTATTTCATCTTCCCAAATCTATACTCTAGACTAAAAATAAAAGAGTAAAGCACTTATGCCTAATTCAAGCATTTTGCTGCACAGGATCATAATAATCACTAAAGAAAGTTCAAATCAGCAGAAAGCGTTAAAAACCTGAAGTTCAGTGAGTCTTGGCCATCTCTCTCATGTTTCATGTGTATTCTCCAGTAAAAGAGCATGCCATTTGTCATGTCATACTACACATCAAACCCTACATATTCTTCGGCAAGGGGGTACCACATACTACAAAACCCGGTCATACTTGAATTAATAAAATACCTAAGTAATTGAGTGAGTCAATGAATGGATGAATATTAGCAAAACGATCCCATGCATTTGTTTGTCTTTATTAAGCTTTTATTAGTATATGAGCCATGAAATTCTGCTTATTTTTCTGATTTTCTCAATTTCCTCTTTATTAGAAAGACTTTGTAATAGCTCATAAATCCAGATGCATACTTTCTTTTTATTTTTTCTTCTGTAAATAGGACTTTCCCTTATATACTGTTTTCATTAATATTGTCTCTTTCTCCTTGGCATTTTTTTCTGGTTTTACTCTTGCATTATTTCTCTTATTCTTTCTTGATAGCATTTAGCCTTTTAGCCTTTTAAAAACCTCAGTGCCCAGAGAGATGTTCCTAGAGCCCTTTAACCTTATCCTTCAGCAGAGAGACTAGCTTAAATTTATAGCATACATAATTTGTGACTACCTGAGGCAAAAGACAAACTTAGCATACACCCTGCAGGTTCCTGAAATAGTTCCCTTGGTGTCCACACTTCTTCAAGTTAAGCTCAAGTCTTTGTCCTTTGTGACTCTTTCTGGATTCTCTTTGTACTCTGTCAAGTCACACTGACAGTTTGTTATGTCTATTTGCTGGTACTCATGATCTCAAGGGTGTTCCTGACTTTAAGATTGGCTGTCCACTCTAACCTCCTGATACAAATATCTGGTAACTTGTTCATTCTTGCTTGTTACCAATAATTTGTGCCTAATAGATGTCTAGCCTTGAGCCTTCAACAAAAGCTATGTTATTTAATTCATATCCTTGAAAAGATTGCTGCAAAACATTCCATCCATTAACTCTCATCTATTTTGCAACTTATATATACACAAGCTTAGAAGTAATTTATGTGTGTATGTTATGCTTTGTTACCATGTAATTAAGCACACTGAAACATACATGTTTCAGTCCAAATAAGAAACTTAAACTAGCTCATGGTTTATTTGGAGAAAGGTAAAATGGAAAGAACTATATGCTGTCTCTCTCCCATTAATGACTCAAATTTAATGTTGTCTGTATTTAATATACAGGTATTTTGATAAGACTTCACATATTGAATAAAGAATGTCCAAACCACTTTTAGCGGTATTCAGGTAATAGGAACATATTTTGTTTAAAAATGAAACCTAGGGCCCAGAAACTATCATGGGAAGTCCATAAATATTCCTAAGAAATTCATAAAATTGAAATATTCAATTTGAAAATCTATCTTGCTAGTGATATTTCTAATTCTTTAACTTTATGGTTATTCTTCTTGTGTGCACACATCACACACACACATACCAACTGATTTTTTATTGATTATATTTAAAAGAAAATTGGATATATATAATGATATTTGAGAATTGATACCTGTTCTTTTGATTACAAAACTATAATTTTATTTGAAAAATTACTTTTTCTATAAAATGTGAAAAGTAAAACAAAGCATAACAACTTTCAAGGAAAGATGTCAGCGTAATATTTGTGCCTTCATAATTCTGTTCCACATATCATGGTGTCAAAGCACATACTGAAAGGATAAAACCACACCTTTAAAGTATTCTATATCAAATGCATGAGAAAGAAAATCATCCCTTCTACCATAAAATTTCAACTTTGTTATTCACAGTATACCACCTTCAAAGACCAACCTGGAAAGGAAATTTTGGTGAATAATTTATAAGTCAAAGGTAAAGCCAAGGGTGCAATCCAATATATATATTCTATGTGCTATTCTATGTGTTTCCACATCCTGACTATTATGAATAATGCTATATATATTTATATATATATATATATATATGGTCTTAGAGCACATAGAATTCTGACAACATATCAAAGTATGAAGAAAAACGAACAAAACAAGGCAAAGTTTACATTTACATTAAAAATAAAAACTGCCTTTAAAAAATAGCTAGATCATAAATATACCAAACGTATAATACTGTGAAGAACCATAAGCTAGTTTAAAAGCTTTGAAAGATACATCTATATATCTATATAAACTAAACATGTCTTTGAACATCTAAGTCTTAATATGTTCACCCATAATATCTTGGGCTGCTCAAATCGGGAAAAAAAAGAATAAAATAAACACTTTCCTTTTTAAAATGCTGAACCATTTTTTTATTTTTCAATCTTTTGGCATTCTTTGGTCCATACAGCTTATTCACATATCCATGCTCAATTCTTAACCCATAGTTATATTTGTTTGTTTTATAAACCACTTTACTGAGATATGATTGATATACAACTAGATATGCATATTGAATGTATATAACTTGAGAAGTCTGGAGCCCATGAAACCATAACCACAATCTATGCCATAAAGATATCCATCTCCTCCAAAAGTTTCTTGCCCTCTTTATTTATTATTTTTCTTTTGGTGATAAAACACTTAACATAAGATCTATCCTTCTTAGTAAGTTTTTAATTATACAGTACAATATTATTACTATAAGCACTATGCTATAGGCAAGAGCTCCAGGATTTATTTAACTTGTGTAAATGAAACTTGGTACCCTTTGAAAAATACCTCCATGTTTCGAGCGCCTGGGTGGCTCAGTTGGTTAAGCGACTGCCTTCGGCTCAGGTCATGATCCTGGAGTCCCAGGATCGAGTCCCGCATCGGGCTCCCTGCTCGGCAGGGAGTCTGCTTCTCCCTCTGACCCTCCTCCCTCTCATGCTCTCTGTCTCTCATTCTCTCTCTCTCAAATAAATAAATAAAATCTTAAAAAAAAAAAAAGAAAAATACCTCCATGTTTCTACTGCCCACCAGCCTCCAGCAACCATTACTTTACTCTTAGCTTCTATGAGGTTGGCGTTTTTAGATTCCTCATAAAAGTAGTATTATATAGTATTTGTTCTTCTGTGTCCAGCATATTCACTTAGCATAATGTCCTCCAGGTTCACCCATGTTGTTACAAATGGCAGTATTTTCTTCTTTTTTTTAAGGCTGAGTAATATTATAATATTAATTATATTATATATATAATATTACATTATATATATATATATCACATTTTCTTTATTAATTTATTAACAGACTTAGGTTGTTTCCACATCTTGACTATTGTGAATAATGCTGTAATGAATAATATACATGGGAGTACAGACATCTCTTTGAGATCCTAGTTTCAGTCGTTCTTTTGGATATATACCCAAAAATAGGCTTCCTTGAATATATATTTGTATCTATATAAGTGTATATATAGATATGATATAAATAGATGTAGATATATCTATATAGATTATATAATATCTATATCTATATATACAGTATATAGCAAACATCTATATAGCATCTGTAATATGACATTTATATAATACAACTACAATATACTACCCGATGTACTTTATTTGTTTTGAATCTTCAACAATAGATAATGAAACTGTATTAAGGGTGTCCAATTTTATAGAGAGAGAGAGAGAGTTTCATTTTAAGGTAGTAGCTTGCATGATTGTCAAACACCTGAAATCTGCAGGCTGGTAATTCTGGTAGGAGTTGATGTTGTAGTTGAGTCTGAAGGCAGTCTGCGGGCAGAATTCTGTCCTCTTTGAGAAACCTCAATCTTGTTCTTGAGGTGTTCCACTGATTGTATGAGGCCCACCCACATTATGCAGGATAATCTGCTTTACTCAGATTCTACAGATATATGTTAATCTCATCTGAAAAATACCTTCCTACAGAATCTAAACCGATGTTTGTTCAAACAACTGGGTACCATAGCCAAGCCAAGGGACACAAAAATCAGGCTTCACAACTTGTGGAAAAACAAAAGGTGATTATTAGGCTCAAATTAGATAACAAAGGCTTAGGCAGACACAGTACAGTGCCCGACACATGCCAGTCTTTCTATTATTGCTGTGTGTTGTCTCCCGTTACTAATACCATTGTGACCAATACAACTCCTCATACTACTCATGCTGTTATTACTATTACTAATGACAGCATGTCTTAATGCACACCTACTCATTTCCTGAGGTTTGCTAGAACATAATTATTCACAGTTAGTCAAATAGCTGCCACACTAATCCATTTAAACTCCTGAAAGCATAATCAACTCAAGTTATGCATTCTTTGGAAAAGCTAACCCCGGAGTCTTGGTGATTAATAGTTTTAGGTTCAAATCTTGGAGTATAAACATTGAGCAAATTCAGTCACCCAAGCCTCCATTTCCCATCTGTAAATCAGGACAATACGATTGATCTGAAGTTTATTGTGTACCTTTTTGATAGATTATCTTGCTCCATAAGATTATCTTGCTCAACTCCAAGGGTGTATTTATTCGTCTTTCTACTAGTCTTATACTCCATGTTATACAGTAAGTATCTTAATGGTTAGAAATCATATCCTATGTGTATTTCAGTCCTCTTCCTTACCCTCCTCATGCTTGGCAGAGTGTAGGAGGCACTAAACTATGTGATAACTAATGGTGATAATTAATTAAATAATTATACAGTCAAAGATGTATACATATATAATTAATACCTATTACTTTTTTGAGATTTATGGTAAAGAAGGCAGTGGATGGAGGAATAGGCCATTGAGAATATAAAATGAGGAATGGAGATCAGTACCGCCCATGAAGTAAGCAAAAAGATTCAGAGAACAGAAATCCATCACAGCAGGAGACTTGGGCACCCAAAGCTAAATCTGTAAACTAACCCCTTTGCCCTGGACCATCACTAAACATTTTATTGGGTCAAATTGTCCCACAAATGTATTTAGCGATATATTAATTTCTAAAATAGAAGGATCTACACCAACAAACCCTTGGGCAAATTTTAAGCGCTAATACATTTGGGAGGGAAGGCAATCTCAGGGGGCAGAGTAAAGAAAAAAAGAATCAAACAGGGATGGGGTAACACATAGTAGGCAGTGCTCTACTGAGCTTCAGAGAAAGACACAGAGATTATGCAGTCACATGTTTTCTCTCAGGACAGAATTTAAAGGGTCACCTCTCCCTGCACCCCATTTAGGATGGGGGAAAAAATCTCAGGTTTGGAAATAAAATTTACAATGATATTTTTACCCAGAAATAACTCATCTCTACTTCTAATATCTTTTAGATGAAAAAAGATACTGTGTATTTGTAACTACTTAAATGAAAAGATTTACTATGAAGAAATCCATACACAGTTTTTTAAAAATAATTTTTAACGTAATTCAGCCCAACAGATAGATAGTAGATTCTCCATAAAACTTGGCCTGAATTTAGGCTCAATAACCATTTCTCGTAGACATCCCTTTTGTTTTTAAGTGCCACTATAACAGGTAAGCAGGCTAAAATTGTAGACAATTACTCCTTAAAAGGATTAAGACGTGGTCCATATATACAATGGAATATTACTCAGCCATCAGAAAGGATGAATACCCAACTTTTACATCAACATGGATGGGACTGGAGGAGATTTTGCTAAGTGAAATAAGTCAAGCAGAGAAAGTCAATTATCATATGGTTTCACTTATTTGTGAAACATAAGGAATAGCATGGAGGACACTAGGAGAAGGAAGGGAAAAATGGGCGGGGGAATTGGAGGGAGAGATGAACCATGAGAGACTATGGGCTCTGACAAACAAACAGGGTTTTAGAGGGGAGGGGGGAGGCGGGATTGGTTAGCCCGGGGATGGGTATTAAGGAGGGCACGTACTGCATGGAGCACTGGGTGTTATACGAAAGCAATGGATCGTGGAACACTACATCAAAAACCAATGATGTATTGTATGGTGACTAACATAACATAATAAAATTAAAAAAAAAAAAAAGGACTAAGATGCTTCCCAACATTTTTTTAAATCAAGTTTAGTACATTCACTGAAGCATTTGTAAACAATCTCTTTCTTTACTTATTCTTTTAACAAGTATTTACTGAGTCCTTATTATGTGCTGAAAACTCTATTACACAGCAAAAACATAGAAGTAAATAAAACAGAACACTCCCTACCTTCTGAAGCTTATGTTCTGTCAGAGAAAAGCAACAACAATAACAAAGTTAATAAAATTAAATGAGAAAACAAAAAGGTTGGGTCAATGGATAGTTATGTGGGTGGGTGGAAAAAGACTTGGTGCTGTATAACATAGGCTGTTTGAGGAAAAAAAAAAATACTTCTCTTAGGAAATGACACTTGAAACATCCTCTGAAGGATGAAAAGAAATGCCTGTGTCTGAGGACGAGCAATCTGGGAGAGAACACTAAGAGGAAAGGCTCTGGAGACAAAAAGAAGACCAGAGTGGTTTCAAGAGTGAACTTCAAAGGCAGGGAATAAAATGAAGCTGGAAAGCGGGCTGGAGTACCAGATCATATACAGAAATATGCACTGCAGGTGAGAGCTGGTTCCTACAGGCTCCTTTTGGCCCCTGCGTGCCAACTGTGCTCATCTCTTTCCAACTCCGTGTTCGGTCAAGTCACATTAGCTGCTTGAAATTGGCCATGGCGGGCATATTTACAGGATGAAATCTGTAAGGCTACAATTAACTGACAATCTCTCTATCCTAGGTTCCCCACCACTGAAGAAATAAATGGAAAAGCATGCTACCAATGTCTAGCTGTCTAGTGACTCTTCCTCCAAAGCAAAGGTATATGTGTGTTTTTTGATGTTGTTGCTCTGTGCTTTTGCTGGCCAAGATGTAAACTATTAGAGCAGTACAATGGAGGAATTCTTGCCAGCCAGCTGCAGAGCTCAGACTTCTCTAGGGCTTGTTTTATTTCAGTTTTTACTTGCAGGTTAATGTAGGGTGATGAACTCCTTGATGGAGTACTCGGGGTTGTTCTACCATCAGCTGTTTTGCACTGTGGTCATCAACTTTCCTCAGATCAAAAGTAGGCAGGTAAAAGAAAATAGTGGGTTCACAACGTTTGACCTCAACTGGTCTTTCTCTTATTTTGTACATTTTTCAGCAGTGAAACCAAACTGGGTCTTCAGCTTTATCCCCGTTTCTTACAAGGGAAGAGCCTTTACATAACAGCATACACATTTCGGTTTTTCCTGATTTAGAATTTTGACCCTTTTTTTGTATTATTTCTACAATAATTTGTAAACATTTATTTTTTTTTTTACTATTTTTTTTACTATTTACTTTTTTTTTTTTTTTTTTTTTTTTTTTTTTAGGTCAAATTTTTCTTTCCAAACTTTTTTTTTAAATAAAATTTTTTCAATTAAAAAAAAAAAAAACTTTTTTTTTTTTTTAAAGACGGCGTCTTATGGACACAAGTTTATTACAGGGGGCCAGAGTCCGAGTGGGTACAAGTTACAAGTTGGGAAGAGGAGACATGACCAACACTGCCAGCCTGAGGCCGATAAGACTGGAGGCCACAGCAGCCACAACCAGTAGACTATTGGGTCAGTGGGCAAGCAGATGGGCTGTTCTGTGCCTAGGGCATGGTGGAGAATTTAAGAGGATGTGGAAGGTATGGGAACCTGGTTCTAGTTGCAGCTGGTGGGGGGAGGGTAGGACAATGAGGAATACCCCCACCCCAGAGGTCTTCAACCACTGAAAGACAAGCTGCTCACAGCACTGATGGCCCATGATGGCCTGGAAGCCCATCCATGCCTGCAGCTCATCCTTCTGGTGCAGGAAGTCTGCCACACAATGATGCCAATCTTTGCTCAGGGCAGTGTCTCCTCCTAATATTTTAGAATTAAGGAAACAGTGCTTAAAGTTACAAGGAATCAGTGCTTCTTCCTGCCATCTTTACTTTAGAATCATCATGACCATAGGTGCTGAAATTCTCTGAGTATTTACCTCTGGGTTTCTCTGAGAATGAGTGCTAGGGAAGAGGTGTCAGTCACTGTGCTTTCCTGTTTGGACAAACACGATCATGACCATGCTATGGCTGTTACACAGAGAGACTTCCAGATGCAAAGTACAAGTAAACCAGTGATGATTGAATGTCAGTGTAATAAAACATACGTGCTTTCTTTTCAGTAAGATGCACAAGTAGGTCTTCCAGAGAAATAAAAGGGAAAAGGAGCTCCTAACTAGACATTGCACTATGTTACAATTGTTTTATTTGTTACATCTGGGAAACTGGCAAGAACAACTTATCTCAGTTAGTTTAATATTTATTTTTGAGTGGGTACATAGGTATTAAATTGAGTGTGGACTTTGGAGTAACACCAACTTGAGTTCCAGTGCAACTTATGATGTTTATTAGCTGAGTGTACTTTGGCATTTTGCAATACTTCTCCTTAGTGCGGTTTCCTCATCTGAACTAGACATATTACTATCTACTTCACAGAGTTTATAAAGTACTCAAGACAACTGCACACATGAAAATATTAAACCCATTCTCTCGCACAAAGTAGGACAGGAAGGTACAGTCTAAAGAGATTAGACTTCAAAATTTGATAGACTTTGCAAATCTGTCCTTGCCAATAGTTTAACAACAGTAGATTTTAAAACTTCTGATGACTTCAGTTTCGTTCTCATATTAAATGGGGCTAACAACCCCTTTGCAGGATTGTCGTGAACGGTAAAATGTAATCATATGTTTTGTACAGTGTTGTGTGTATAGCTAGAAAGCCGTGGATAGTGGACTTGATTATCACTAGGACCATCATTCAAAATTCATATGCAAATTAATTTTGGAGCAAAAACAAAAATAAAATATATCAGATCAATGTTAAACAAAAAACTGGCAATAACTGTAGACACTCGGATTTTACTTTTTGATGTATTTCTTCTACATATTTTTTCTGCACCATTCAAATTTAGATTTAGAAACTCTTGAAGAAACTTAAGTCTCAAGGAAAGAATGGTATATTAATAAGTGAGTTTCTTCGTCAAAAACACAGCCCACTAGTTCCTCCTTGATACAAGCTTCCAGTCCATTCTGCTTCTGTGTTGATTTTGTCACACACACACACACACACACACACACACAAAGCACATGGACTGAGACTGGACTCTTTGAAGAATCAGAATTCCTGAAAATCTGCAGAGTGGAAGATGATGTGATGGATTCCCCTTTTGGCTCTTTAATTGGTTTCTAGAGCTTTCTTTTTTGAGCACCACTTCCATAGAAAATAAACTCCTTTTGGAGTTTTGCAAAAGCTCATTTTAGCTGCATTCAGAAAATGTATTTGGCCTGATAAACTAAGTCTATTTTTAAAAGGTGATAACCAGAGGGCTGTTTTTTTATTTACTTATTAAATAAAGAGTTTGAGTTTTCTTTTATTGGTGCCTATCTGTGCCCTTTCTCTATGTTAGAAAATTGTCAAGATTCTGTTCACAGGGGTTCATTTATGGCCTTGAAAGTTATAGTTATTGCACATCAGGAAATGTGTCCACTCTGAATTTACCATTAACATTAGATAGCCTTGTAATTTCTATGCTTCCAACTATGAACTGACGAGAATTCTCAGTTCACAGCTTGCATCTTTGCTTTTGTTTATTGATATCTTCAGGCCTAGTTTTTAAAGCTTTCTCATGGTTTCTGCATCCAGGCTTTTTAGATGCTTTGTACTCTCTGCTGGTACCAGCCACAAGAATTGCTTTATTGCACGAGAAACATTGATGATGCAATGTGCTCCTTTCTTTTGATGGAACATGTCCAGTGACCAACTTGTTTCCTATCACCTTAGCACATCCCCCAGACTGGTGAGCTATTAGCTGCACACTGATCTAATGAAGTCCCTAATATAACAGTCAGAAAAAGGCACAGGCAAGAAATCTGATTGTACTGTGTGAATAGCTCTTCTACTATAGGTACAGGCAAGATTTTGTAGTCCTTGCTCTTTGAAGAGTAAATGCTGCCAAGAAGGTTTTAACCTGAGAACAAGAGATCTGAGCCAAAATAACTCATGTGATTTTTCTCATATTTTCAACATGAAGCACTATCACACTCAGGATATCCTTGAGTGTAATATCCTTTTTGCTGGACATTTGTCTCCTGGCCCCCATACTTGGGGCCCATGGTATAGTTCACATTCCTCTTTCCTGGCAATGCTCCTCTCTATGGTGTCCATATAGGATCTGTTAAACTGCTTTGAGAAGAATTGTTGTGAGTTGACAAAAGTTTAATATGCTACCCTTATTAGGGGCTCTTTGATGTTTTTACAAGGGGGCTTTAATTACTATATCAAAAAGGAGAAGAAACCGAATGCCTCTTGTCTCGATTACCACCATGTAATCACCCAACACCTACTGCATGGAAATGGGACTGTTGATTTATGTCCTTTATTTCACACGAGGCTGTGAGTCCCTGGAGTACGTATGATGTTCCGTTTGACTTTGTATCCTTAGTGCTCAGAATGGCGCATAACTAAGCTCAAGAATGTTTGTTATATGAATGAATGAGTAGTAAGTGATGCTCAGATAGTATATGCCAACAGGATGAAAATATATATTCAAAGAATAGGACCTGAACAGAACAATGTGTCGTCTTTCAATGTGCAGCCATCTAAGCGAGATTGGCCTGAGCATCATACATCTGAAACAAAAAAAATCCACTCCTGACATTGTGGGAACAGAGACCCAAGTCATTTAGCATAAGAATGTGCTCTGCAGGCAAATTGAATTTACAAATATCATTCCCTTAAGTGAGAGTGAAAAAGGAAACCAACACACTGGAACAAACCATTTCTTCTCCCAAAATCACCAGGAGAGAAGCATTGAATAGAGAAGATGAAGGAGTGGCATTTTGCCTCAAATCTGTAACAAGCCCACATATCAAGAATACCAGCATTCTAGGAATTTTGTCAGTTGATATATACAACCTATGAAAAAATGAATCCTTGCATTTACTGTCCTATTTAAAAAATCAGTTATGAAGTTTTTCCATTTAAAAAGTAACGTATGCTTATTTTTTAAATCAACGAGTTTCTAAATGATGTACAGATGTTGTAAGAATTAAAAATTTAAATACACTTTCACATGGTTGTGATAAACATATTATAATTTATAATTAAGATTTATTTGTCCTCAAAGAATGGCTTTTAAATGTCATTTGAAAAAATCAAGAATGCTACCTGCAAAATAAAACTAAGCCATATATTTAACATTTTCAGATACTATTTTTTTTATTCTATGGCCTTTAACATTATGCCAGTGTATGTGGGGGCAAGAGGGTGTATTCTTGTATATTATTACTACACCAGTATATTGTGACTTCTGTGTTTTGTTCACATTTTACCTAAAGGCAAATTATAACAAAATGAAGATAAAAATGTTACCATCATCCCATAAATATTCATCAAGATATGTTTTCAGGTAAGTGTTGTTAAAGCTTGGAAGCTATAGGAAGTTATAAATACACTACTGGAAAGGTTAATTTTCCTTCCAACTTTAGAGAAAAGAAAGAGAGATAGAACAGAGACATTTTATTTCCTGTGTTATAGGCTATGCTGAGCTAATAGCAAGAAGTAGAACACAATTGAAAACATAAAAATAAAATGTCCATTAAACTGGTATTCACTTTTCAGAGAGCTGGTATGCAGCATGCATCAACCATGTGAGTGTAATTACTGTATAGTTTTTGAAAATATGTGGTGGGAGTCAGTTATTCACCAATTCAGGACTTATTTTTGGATTTGTAAAAGATCTCTATGTTGGATAATAACACGGTGTCAGCCCTGCATGAGAAGACGGAATGATGAAGTCTAAATTGTTCTGAATGCCTGCAAATGGATCAAATGGCTCAAAATAATAACTCAATTTTTATTAGGACTGTGATGATACTTGCAACCTTTCAGAAATACATTCTTTATGGTACAAAATATGCTACATAAAATTGCTGAAATCTCTTGTCATGAAAAAAGAAACAAATTATAGAAAAGTAAAAATAATGGAATGAACTGCTTAAGAGAGAGAGAGAGCCCAGATAAAACAGCAGCTCAATAATGTGTATTCAAAATTTTTTCTAGTAAATGGAATCAAGGATCTCCCCCCCTTATATTCTATTACTTATTTATATTTTAAAAGCCTTGATAGATCAGGGGTAAGTTTTACCATTTTGTGTTCTAAAGATAACATACTTTGGGTTTATTCTCCTCTTGATGGTTTTGACTCTAAAAATAAACTTGTTTGTTAGAACATGTATAGAAAGAATATTGTGGGAAGATTAACTGGAAAAAAATAAGATAATGGGAAAATTAAATTCCATTTTGGAGCAGCATTCTTATGGTGTCCTATTTCCCATAATATGGTAGCATTTGCCCCATGTTATTTTGATATCTCTACAAATAAAAAAATCATGAAGTCTTCCACCAGTGTATTAAAGGCTGTTGGAGCTTGGTGATAGATTTTCACACCCCAACAACATTGATTTAATCTTTAGAATTGTACTGAAAAAGTAAAAGCAGTTGAATGTATGATATGTCAGGAAATGGATGAGAAACAGAAGGTAGTGGGGGATATACAAGGAAATAGTGTTTCTGTGTCTCCCAAATCTTGACATTAAACCTAACTCCAAGACAATAGATTTTCAAGCCTTCCATATGGTAGCTTCAGTAACAGCTCCCACTACAACTTAATTAAGCTTGGTTGATGGAATGAAATCAGTATTCCCTTGGTAATGGCTTGAGCAATATATCATTTCTATCTTTGGTCAGTTTCACTGCTGGATATTCAAACACACTAAGAGTAGTTTGAGGTTACAATGACATCTACTTTGCAAGTTCACTTTTTTTTTTTTTTTGAATAGTTACACTGTCAGTTTCTATGGAGTGAAGGCTAACACTGAATTTCCAAGGTTTTAGAATGACCTGTGTGAGAACCCTTCTGGCATGAAATACTATGCATAATTCATAATGCCCAAACTCTTCAAAATTCAACAAGCATGATTTAATTTCAGACGAGTAGATTAGAATTAGTATGACATTTTTGGCATTGTTGTTAATTTTAATAACAAAAGAAACAATTAATTATATGAATATTGCCCAGAAGTCTATTAAATAAGGTATTTTAAGAAATCCAAGCATATATGCCTAAACTGTCATTTGTAATTGGCAATTAAAATGCTTTTTGTGTCCAAAAAATATTTAATTGAGCAGAAGTTTTTTTTTTCTTTTTTCTTTTTTTTATGAATTTAATAATCTGTCCAGAAATGTATTTGGTCAAAGTTAGTGGGTGAACTGACATTTCAGAATCCAATCTCTTATGATCTACCTTCAGGTTCAAAACTTTTGATCAATTATACAATAGCAGCCTTGAAGATCAAAGAATCCCTAACTGCTAGTGAGCAAATACGGGGAGTGGAATAACATTGGAGTGAAGTCATTCATAACATGAAGTTACAGGACAAAGAGAATAATGATCTTAGAGTATATTTATTTTCTTCTTTTTTTCGTATAGAAAATAATGGTGTGAACTGATATAATTCTGTCAAAGCTTATCAGATACATGTTTTAAAGTGACCATAATTCAAATTCGGGTTGCCTTTAAAAACATTTGAGAGCAAAAAATCAATATGTCATAATGTCAGGGAATCTTTTGAATTAAAATGTTATATCATCCATTAGTTTCCCTCTTAGACCAGTCCTACATTGGCTTAAAAGTGCAACCACTATGGAAGGCTACTGAATGACCCACCCTCGGTTAGATGAAATTAATGACTGAAAAATACTTAAGGAACATGATTTCCTTTATTCATTAAATCAAAATTCAAAGCCCTGGCATAGTTAGGTTGTGAAATGCACTGGTCAAACATGGAATATATTTCCTGAATATTTTCAAATGTGCCAATTGCAGGGGTAAAGTGAAAATGTCTAGTCATTTTCCAAAGATAAACTATGTAGGTAAAATCGTTTTGTGCATCACACGAGGAATAGGTTTTATGTGTGGCTCTGCAGCCAATTTTCTTAATTAGTATAGACAACTTAAGCAGCTTAAGGTATTTCTTGTTTATTAAAAATTCTCTTTATAAACTTACAAGAATAGATTTATAATGAATTCATGCTAAGAAGCATTTGTTAAATTTAGAAAATTTAAATTTTTTTTTAAAGATTTTATTTATTTATTTGACAGAGAGAGAGATAGCGAGAGCAGGAACACAAGCAGGGGGAGTGGGAGAGGGAGAAGCAGGCTTCCCGCCGAGCAGGGAGCCCGATGTGGGGCTCAATCCCAGGATCCTGGGATCATGACCTGAGCCGAAGGCAGACGCTTAACGACTGAGCCACCCAGGCGCCGAAATTTAGAAAATTTGAGAACAACATGCTAACATGTTGTTCATGCTGTTTATGTGTCTAATCCCTCTTCTATAAATTATTGCTTTATTTAGCTTTTTCTTGAGAAGAATAGTTTTAACAAATCTGAGATTTTTAATGGTTGGGAATTCCACTGACCAATATGCCTTCTAGTCTATTAAATCAAACTTCGTATTGCTTAAATGTTTTAGGAATGTCTACAACTATGTGCATTGTATGTTAGATTCTATTTATTGCATTAAAAAGTGGCCTGGTATTTCTATTGCTGTCAAGTAGTAATAGATAACATTTTTTGAGAGTTTGCCCTGTAATGGGATTTTTAATGCAGAATTTGCATGCAATATGCACATTCCAGGGGAATGGCTAAACCCTCTGGCAAAATTAAAGAGGTGTTTGTGTAGTGAGCATAATATAAATAAGTAGAAGCCTGGCAATGTAAATGAGAAAAAAGAAGTTGGGAAATTCTCTGATACTGCAGAATTAGTATCCATCATTAAATTGGTATAGAGATTTATGTTATTTGACTTGGATTGTTAGAAGCTTGCTAAATTCATTGTTCTCCTGAGCTCCTGCTGCCTCCAAACTGAGAAATATCCACTCAAAGAGGATAGAATATATAGAAAAGAAAGTAAACAACAGATTAACAACATTATGTATATTAACTAATCCTCATGCACTCACAAAATATGAGGTTGATATTATTATTAAACTTATAAGTGAGCAAACAGGTCAAGATTAAATGGCTAGCTTTACCCTATACTAATATTAACACTAAGTCCCCCTCCCTGAAAGTGAAACAAGTCACATTCACAAAAGCAATTCAAATTTTAGGAAAGAAAAATAAACATGTGTCCTGGTTTTATGTGACTACACCTAAGGCTGTGTACTGGTAGGAGTTCAAAAAAGACTTGAATGTATGGGGGAAAATAACCTTTTTTTTTCACTGAAGTTCTAAAATTTATGAAGATTGATTCATTCATTCATTAAGCAAGTATTTCTTAAATACACATGTTCTAGACATTGGGTCCATAGTTAAGTGAGGGTCGAAAAAACCTGTGAATTTAAAGGGTTAGCAAGTTATGCAGGAAAGAGATAATATGCTAAAAACCAAATAAACAAAAAAAAGTAAAGGTTAAGGAAATGATGTGACAAAGGTGTGACTGGGTGGCTACCTTATTTTTATTTACTTATTTTTATGTATATTCTTTCAGGTGAAGAATTTAATGATTCATCACTTACATACATCATCTGGTGCTCATCCCAAGTGCCCTCCTTAATACATCACCCATTTAGCTCACCCCCCCTCCCACCTCCCCACCAGCAACGCTCAGTTTGTTCTCTATACTTAAGAGTGTGTTTCTTGGTTTGTCTCCCCCTTTTTTCCCCCATGCATATTCGTTTTGTTTCTTAAATCCCACATATGAGTGAAGTCATATGGTATTTGTCTTTCTCTGACTGACTTATTTCACTTAGCATAATACTTTCTAGCTCTATCCATGTCATGCAAATGACAAGATTTCATTCTTTTTGATCCCTCAGTAATATTCCATCATATATATATATATATATATATATATATATATATATATATATATATATCTATATACACACACACCACATCTTCTTTATCTATTCATTAGTTGAAGGACATTTGGGCTCCTTCCATAATTTGGCTATTGTAAATAATGCTGCTATAAATATTGGGGTGCATGTATCCCTTCAAATCAGTATTTTTGTATCTTTGGGGTAAATACCTAGTAGTGCAATTGCATAAGGTAGTTTTATTTTTAACTTTTTGAGGAACCTCCATACTGTTTTCCAGAGTGGCTGCACCAGTTTGCGTTCAGGTGGCTACTTTAGATTGGGTGATGGGAAACCATTTCTGTGGAGAAGCTCTTCAAGTTGGGACAGGAATGACAGTTGAGAACAAATTTATATAAACATCAAGGAAAAGAACAGAAGTAAGACTGGTATGTTGGAGCAGAGTGGTTGAAGTTGATAGTGGCAAAAGATGAATTCAGAAAGAAAAAAAAAAGAAACAAGGGAAATAAATTTTTAGGACAATTTAGAGGTATTTGTTTTAAGGTGCTGACCAAGGCAATGTCCTTACTATAGTTTTGATAGACATGTATAAGATAGATATGTATAAGCATTAGATAAAAATAAATCAAAAACCTAAATTGGAAATTCACAAATAGAAATAACACAAAGTGCATAAGCATGTGAAAAATATTTAAGTTAGTACTGATTAAAGGAATTAATATTAAAATTTGTAATAATCCAAGTGTCAAATTTCAGTTGATAAAAATAGTAACTGATGCTAGCCAAGGGTATATGGAAACAGCAGTATTACTCATTTCTGGTGGAAATGTGCATTGCTACACCCTTTCTGGGAAGCAATTTGTCAGTATAAATGGAAAACTAAAAATCTGTCCATAACTTTAACCAATAAATTCCACTTGGTATTTGTTGTCAAGCTTACTTGTGTTTTTAATATTGGATCATGCATCTTTTTAATATAAATATTATTTTAGCCTGTATTTTTTTGTTAAGTTTGAAAACTTGAGAAAGAACTTCCAACAGAGCCAGACTAGGATATTTCAACTGCAATACATCATGTGTTCAGGACACCACAAAGAAAGAAAAATGAAAGGCATTTCATTATACCCTATCAATTATACCAAATGCAATGTCCAAACAATATCTGTTTGGGACAGTTCAGCAACTGAATGGCCCTGGGCTTCTGCTCAGCGATGACTGACTGACTATAGCCTACAACGTAGTCTCTGGAGGGCATATTAGTTGACCATCCTAGAAAAAGGAGAGGTTATCCTGCCTTTCTAAAAATGATGGGAAGATTTTACTCATCTCTTTTTCAATCCTTTCTGTATTTGGGGAATGGACACAGTTTCTGGCATAATTTCTTAACGACAGTCGTCATAATTTTAATCCCATTTATTCCTGAAAATGTATAAAACAAGATATCTATATATTTATCTATTAATCTTTTTCTATTTATCTATAGATATATATCTATAATTATCTGTGATGTGTCCCTTTGAATATGAAACTCTCTATATACAAGATATATACTATATATCTAGAGATAGATATGAAACTATAATAATATAGTATGATGTCACTAATGAGATCAGGTTTGAGTTGAAATCTGACACATTGGTAAGAGAGTTCATTAAGCAAAGGAGAAAAAACATTCTAGACTGAAGTAACACAACGTGGAAGACTCAGTGACAAAAAAAAGGGAATTTTGAGACACTAAAATGCAGGTCATGTGACTTCAGCACACACTCCAGGGCTGCATTATGGTACAAGAGCCAACTGCAGATTTAAGCACAGGTCAGAATTTATATGACATTTTTGGCTATGTTAATTGTTTTGGTCTTTATCTAAGAGTAAAGCTATCTAAAGAGAAGACGTCAAGAGAGTGTTAAAAAGAAGCAATCACAATTAGATTTATTTTTCAAAATACCCACTTTGGCCATAGTGTAGAGAAGAAAGTTAGGGTGGTGTTTAGTGAATATGGAAATGACTGAAGATTGCCCTTGGGAAGTAAAAATAGATATGGAAAGAAATACAAAAAAATTAGGATATATTTATGAAAAAAAACACATGGCTAAAACCTATTAATAAATTGAGTGTGAGGGGACAAAGGAGAAAGGCATCAAAAGTGAAACCTGGATTTAGGACTTACATAGATTTCATAGATAATGTTACTGGATGGAGCTAATTACATTCTTAGAATTGAACAAGCCAAATTTGGGTAGAAAATAGTAAGTATTAGGAGTTCAGTTTGACTTTTGCAAAAATGTCAAGCAGGCAAGTGTGGCATCCAGTGAAGGTATTTCCAAGAGACATGAATATAGGAGTCATTCATGCTTGGGTAGTAATCACAGCTATGAAAACAGGCAGAGAGATAAAGAGTCAGACATGGAGGGGTCTGGTTCAGAGCCTCCAACAATTCCAGCACATAGTGGCTAATTAGAGGAAGATGAGCCTACAAACATGTCTAAGTAGGAGGAAAACCAAGGACATTGTGGTGCCATGGTCAGCAAAGAAAGAACTTGTTTTTAAAAGGAGAGAGTGATTAACACAATGCTATTGTGGGGTCAAAAAGGATGAAGTTTGGGAAATTTCCCATTGAATTTAGAAAGATTAATGTTATGAGTTACCTAGACAAATTGATGTTAATGAATGGCAAGTATGGGAGCCATGTTTGAGGGCTTCCAACAATGAGAAAGAGATGAGGACATAGACACAGGATCTAAAGGGGAAGGGATATACAGAGAGAAAATTATCTTACATATACACTCAATTGTACATTCTATAACAAAACTATTTTTTAAAAATAACAAAAATCTGTCTTCAGTTTAATTTGTCTTCAAATCTTATTGCATCTCTCATTTTACTGACCAACCACTTTAAATAGTATTTGACTTCATTCTCAAATTCATTTTTATTTCAAGTTAGTACAATATAGCTTCTACTACTTCATCAGTCTTCAGAAATAATCCCTTTCTTGCAATATACTTTCTTATCATTAATACCATATCCAAAGGTATCCTTTTTTTGAGAGAGAAGGAGAGAGAGAGAGAAAGTATGTGCAAGCAGGGTGGTAAGCAGAGGGAGAGAGAAAATCTTAAGCAGGCACCATGCTCAGCGCAGAGCATGATGCAGGGCTTGATCTCACAATCCTGAGGTCATGACCTGAGCCAAAATCGAGAGTCGACTGCCCAACTGACTGAGCCACCCAGGCCCCCCAAAGGTATCTTTTCATTTTCCCTTCTATGTCATTTCTTAAAAGTTATTTGAAACTATCAAACTCCATTAACATCTCATTATTATGTTTACCCTCTATTTTATTCTTGAACACACTCTATTGGATTTCCTCTGTCTTAATCTGTTAGGGCTACTCTAACAAAATACAATGGATTGGGTGGTTTATAAACAACAGAAATTTATTTCTGACAGTTCTGGAATCTGGAAAGTCCCACGACCTAGGTGCCAGCATATTCAATGTCTGATGAGAACTAGCTTCCTTGGAGATAGCTTTCTGTGAAATCTCACATGGTAGAAGGGGTGAGGGAGCTCTCTGGGGTCTCTTCAATAAGGTCATTTATCCCTTTCATGAGAGCTCCACCCCCCCTGCTAATCCCCCTTCAATGGGCCCACCTCCTAATGTAATCCCCTTTGGGGTTAGAATTTTAATATATGAATGTGGAGGGGTGTGGATATAAGCATTCAGTCCACTGAATCCTCTAAAAAAGGTTTTCTTTCACTTTTAAGCTATTCTTCTGATATGGTTCCAAGTGTATTAGTTTGATGGGACTACTAAAATTCTACATGTGGGGCGCCTGGGTGGCTCAGATGGTTAAGCTTCTGCCTTCGGCTCAGGTCATGACCCCAGGGTCCTGGGATCGAGCCCCACATCAGGCTCCTGGCTCAGCAGGGAGCCTGCTTCTTCCTCTCCCTCTGCCTCTCTCCCTGCTCATGCTCTCTCTCTCTGTGTCTCAAAATGAATAAATAAAAAAAAAAATCTAAAAAAAATAATAATAAATAAATAAATAAATAAAATAAAATTCTACATGCATAACTGCCAGTGAGTAATCCTTGTACATATGCAATTGAAAGTCTATATATCCTGTTAATCTGGGAGGCATGCAGATATTTGGGGACCTGAAGCTTACAAAATTTAGAGGCAGTCTAAGTCAAATTACATATGAAAAAATAGGTGTGAAATGAATGAAATTTCTAATGAAATTCTATTTTTCTAGAATGAGGAAAGATACAAAAAATTTAAAATTTTTCAAAACCAACAAATTACAAAAACACCAAAATATCTGGAAAAACACTATAACATTTTCATTGCTAACTAAATGATGCAACTCTATAACACTTTTTCCTTCTACTTTTAGTTGCATAATTTTTTTTACCAGTCTTTTTTTTTTTTTAAAGATTTTATTTATTTATTTGACAGAGAGAGACACAGCGAGAGAGGGAACACAAGCAAGGGGAGGGGGAGAGGGAGAAGCAGGCTTCCCGCAGAGCAGGGAGCCCGATGCGGGGCTCGATCCCAGGACCCTGAGATCATGACCTGAGCCGAAGGCAGACGCTTAACGACTGAGCCACCCAGAGGACCCCATACGTCATTCTTTATACACTAGGAATAGTTAACTAAATGTATTAAATGTCTTCTTTTTAAAATGTATTAAATTTCTGCTTACTCATCCAAAGGATGGTATCTGTGTGTGTGTGTGTATACACACATATATACATATATATAATTATATGGTGTGTGTGTGTATATATATACACACACATAATGATAGAAATTAATAGAATTAATAGAAATTGATAGACCTCAGAATCTTACTGTCTTTAGACATTTTATCTTAAATGCCACTAAGAAAAAGTTTTCATTTGTTAACTCCTGCCAGACATGAGTTAAGGACCAATAAAGTCAGATTTACCTCAGATTGAAGGAACTTCCACTAAACAGAAATATGGTAAAAGGAGAATGGGAAAGTTGAAGGTGTGACTAAGAGGCCAGCGGGAGTGGGGTAGGGAAAGGGAGAAGGAGAAGATGTCATACTGTAGGGACGCCTGGGTGGCTCAGTCAGTTAAGCGTCTGCCTTCTGCTCAGGTCATGATCCCAGGGTCCCGGGATTGAGTCCCACATCCGGCTCCCCGTTCAGTGGGGAGTCTGCTTCTCCTTCTGTCTGCAGCTCCCCCTGTTTGTGCTCTCTCTCTCTTTTTCTCTCTGACAGATAGATGAATAAAATCTTCAAAAAAAGAAAAAAGAAAATGTCATATTGTAGATCAGAAGTCCTTGACTGACTTTTTAGAGAAATTTTCATATCACACTTCTTGAGATATTCTGTGCAGTCTTGAACCTGTGGATATACTGTGCTCTCTTTATTTAGGGCATCAGGCTCCCTGAGCTGTACCACTTTGGCTTACATTCTCATCTATACTCTACGCAACTTCATTGCCATTGGCTTGACTTTAGCTTTCTTTTTCTCTTATTATCCTGTTTGCCTTCCATTTTCTTTCTTTTTTTAAAGATTTTATTTATTTATTTGACAGAGAGAGAGAGATAGCACAAGCAGGGGGAGCGGCAGGCAGAGGGAGAGGGAGAAGCAGGCTTCCCACCAAGTGGGGAGCCCGATGTGGGGCTCGATCCCAGAACCCCGGGATCATAACCTGAGCCGAAGGCAGTTGCTTAACCAACTGAGCCACCCAGGTGCCCTGTCTTCCATTTTCTTAGAGTCTTCTATGCCTTCCAAGATGAAAATTAAATCCATATCCATGCAAAAAAGAAATAAAACACCAATCTTTTCTTCTCCCAGGTGGCTTATGAACATGGTTTCACTGTGGGACTTCTCAATAAGAGTCTGGGTGCAGGGAGACATCTACTTCATTTGTACAAGGATCTTAGGGAGAATTTCAACATTTACACTTTCTTGAAGTATGTAAAGTCCTCCTATCAAATTTAACCCAGAAGAGTAGATTGTATTTTTATATCCAAAAAGTGATTTAAGCACCAAATGTGAATCCTACATGTCTCCTAAACTTCAAATGACGGAAATGAGTTGCTTGAGAATGGCAGCCACAATGTGATGTTCGGGAACTGTGTCTCTGTCTGTTGCAATTTATAGCCATTTTTCAGGGACTGTCTTTGGCTGTTGCAATTTATAACCATTTTCCCTCCTATTAGAGTTGTAGGCAAATCTTGGTTCTACAAACATTTAGTCAAGCAGACAATACAAAAGTGACAAAAGGAAGGTTTAAAGCTAATTTTGAGATAGTTCTGTGACATGAGCTCATGAATAAAATGTAAAACTAATTATATGGGTGAGCATATACAGATTTAAAAGCAAGATAGCAGGGAGTTCAGGAAGAATGATTCCTTGTAAGACCTGAGACAACAAATGTAATGCAATTTGAGTCACTGGAATAAGATAGTGTGTTTCCTGTATCAAATATCTTGTGAGCTACTTAAAATGCAAATGACTGTACCTCATCCCAGAACTTCAGAAGCAAAATCTCTGGGGACAGGCCCCAGGAATCTACTTTTTCAGAAAATTATGTGGGTAACCTTTATGTAACTTAAAATTTGGGGACCCTTTGACAGTCCATAATATTCATTTCCTTTGAACTATTTCCTAACTAGGAAACTGTTAGAGAAGAGGTCCTTTGTGGAATTGCATAATTTGGGGAATATGATTGATGTCAAGACATCATATGATTTATGAGTTATTCATTTAAAGAATTAAAAAAAGCGGGGGGGCAGATTGCTAATGCTAACTGTGGCCTCAGAGTTTTAATGCCATGCATGTAAGAAGAAAATAAAAGATAAGGTCTGCTTTTAATAAAATCATAGAAGGGGTGCCTAGGTCGTTCAATTCAGAGTCCAACTCTTGATTTTGGCTCAGGTCATGATCTCAGGGTCCTGAGATCGAGCCCCATGTCAAGCTCTGCGCTCAACAGGGAATCTACCGGAGATTCTCTCTCTCCCTCTGCCCTTCCCCCTTACTCACACTATCTCTCTCTCTAAGTAAGTAAGTAAATAAATAAAATCTTTTAAAAAATCATAACAGGAAAGAACAAATTAAATAAACCTAAAGGATAAAATATGAAAAAAAAGTCTACTACTATGAGTTGATGATAGAAAAAATTAATTTATATCTTAGATTATTAAATCTTCAGTGAGAGAACAGAAAAAAGCACCATAAATTTTAGAAACTCCAGAAATGCTCTTTTTGTAAGATAAGGGCAACAGAATGTTGCTGAAGACATTTAAATAGATGCTAGAATTGTTGATCATGAAAAAATATGGGTGGCCCATGTACAACAATGTCATTACAGTATACCAGTACCCCTGGGATGTCAGCCAAAATGGAGGTAATTTTCTCAAAACAGCTTCGTCCTGAACTTAATCCAAAAGGCATCCATTCATAACAATGTATTCCTTTCAAGCAGGGAAAAGGCTATGCCAGAAAAAGGAGTTCTGTTGATATATTTTCATCATAAAAATAAACAGGGCACACCACTAAGAAAACATTCATTTGGAACAAATTTTAAACATACCTAAACAAAATTATTTAGAATATCTGCAATTACAAAAACTATATTTGTTTGCTTTTGTGTAAGACGATTTTTAAGTGACAGAGAAAGAACATACAAAGAGAAGGCTCTGAAACACCAAGCTCTATTGAATTTATGTGTGAGCTAATTTAAAATTCAATCCAGATTCTCTGCTTTCATAATCATATAGTAATGTTAAAACCCAAACACTGAGCCTGATCAGGAAATGAGATTGATTATTCATATCCAGTTTAAATCTTTCTAGTCCTGAGAGAAATCATTGTGAAGAATAAAAATCACAGAGAGTGGTAAAGAAATAACCAGGTCATGAATTTTTACTTCGGTAAGGCTTATTTGGCAGCAGAGTTGAACATGAGTTAATATTAGTGCTCTGTTTCAAAGAATTGAAGAATTAATCCATATCTACTAGAATGCTAAAGTATTTAAACATTCGTTGTTGCTATCATTTCGTTAATCAATTGAAACATGACATTTGTTGAAGGCCTTCTAAGGGCCAGGGTCTATACTAGGTAGTAGGGATAAAGGGAAACATGGACCTAGTGAAATAAAGAATCCACTGTAAGCATGATAAATGTATGTATATAAAAAATTATATTGTTCAGGGTCATATATGTGTTTTGATATGTAATTAGTTGTAAATGGATGTCTGTGTATATATATGTAATATGTAATTAATTAATAATTATAAAATTATTATAAATAAGAATACAATGAGTAATAATTTTTTCCATGAAACAATACAAGACCTGCTTCTGGGAGATGGTGATTAAGATAAGTGAAATAAAGTAAAAATTAATCAGATTGTAATTGGCGGTAAACGAGAAAGGAGAAGACAAATAGAAAATTCTTTGAGATGAATGAAAACAAAAAGGTAACATACCAAGATCATGGGATGTAGCTAACGTAGTAATTGGAAGAAATTTTATAACTATAAACATCTATATTAAAAAGCAAGATGGGGCACCTAGGTGGCCCAGTCAGTTAAGCATCTGACTCTTGGTTTCAGCTCAGGTCCCGATCTCATGGTTGCAAGATTGAGCCCCAAGCTAGGCTCCGCAATCATCGCAGAGTCTGCTCAAATCAATAATCTAAGTTTCCAATTTAAGAAATTAGAAAAAGGTAACAAACCTAAACCTAACAGAAGGAAAGAATAATAAAGTCTGATGGAAGTAGATTAAGTAGAGAGTACAAAATTAATAGAGAAAATCAACAATAACGAAAATTTGTTTCTTCAAAAAATCCAGCAAAATTGACAAACAATTAGCTAAACTGGCCAAGAAAAAAAAGAGAGAGAGAAGTCTCAAATTAGTAAAATCAGGACTGAAAGAGGGGACATTGCTATTAAACTCACAGAAATAAAAGGCGTTATAGGAAAATACTATGAACAGCTGTATGTAAACATGTGAGATTGGTCAGATGAAATTAATACATTCCCAGAAAAACGTATACTATTGAAACTGAGTCAAGAAGAAATAGAAAATGGTCATTTAAAAACTAAATATTTTTAATTAATAATAATTAAAAAAAAAAAACCTACCACAAAGAAACACCTGAGCCTACCTGCCTTCCTGGTATGTTCTACCACTAATACAATCCTTTACAAATTCTTCCAAAAAACAGAAGAGAGAGAATAGTTCTCAACTCATTATGTAAGGCCAACGTTTCTCTGATCACCAAACCATACAAACACATTACAAGAAAACTTCAGACGAATATCTCTATGCAGGTAGACACAAAAAAATCTTTAACAAAATATTACAAACCATGTCCAGCAACATATAAAAAGAATTGTATACATGACAAATAAGATTTAGCCAAGGAACGTCAGAATGGTTTCTCATCCAAAATCAATCAAGATAATACATCATATTAATAGAATAAAAGATAAAATCCACATAATCATCTCAAAAAGGAATGGACACAATTTATTGAATGCTAACAACCTGTTAGACATTGCTAGACAACTTTCCAATGGAGACATATGAGGGTTTACAGGAGTCAATGGTTAACATGACATTAGGTTTACCAAAAATGGAGGAAGCATTGGTTCACATTCCCAAGCTTGAGAAGGGTAAGGACAGATATTGATTTAGGAAGAACTGGAGTTAGGTTTTCTAACAGAGACTACCTCTCGTTTTGACCTCTACATGTCCACTCCATTATCTCTACTGAGATAATATAGTAAAGAGCATACCCATATGCAGCTCAGATTCCATTTCCAATGGTTTCCATTAAAAGAATGAACTTTATTCATGCTAAAGTGATATAATATAAAAGTCCTAGACAGGAATGAGAAAAGCCAGTTGGCACTATGTAGGCTGGGGAAAGTTGCTTAGTCTGTCTTATCCTCAGTTTCCCCCAATGTAAAAAGCTGATCACAGTGAATGCTGTTCCTATCTCATTTGGTTGCTGTAAAGATCAGATGGATCGTTGTTTTATGAAAACTGTCTTTCAGCATGTAATCTTTCAGATATATTGGATGTGCTTTAAAAAAAAAAGAAAGAAAAGAAATCAGATAGCCAGAAGGAAAGTTGCTGTTCATCATTATTTTGGACTTTTATAATTTATCTTGGGAAAATTTACTTGTTTAAGAATACAACTTTATTGACTTTTACTTGTTTATAAGCAAATTATGGTTGTTTACAAAAACATACCTTCCCGATCTAGACTGAATGGAGAAACTGAGATAGGAGAGAAATGAATTGCTTTGCCTGATAAAGTAATAGGAATTTTAAGAGAAGAAAACTAGACCTCTGGGTTGAAGGGAAGGAAATGAAGTAAAAAACATGATAAAAGGAAAGTATGTCA
Organism: Neomonachus schauinslandi; assembly: GCF_002201575.2. Classification (NCBI taxonomy): domain Eukaryota; kingdom Metazoa; phylum Chordata; class Mammalia; order Carnivora; family Phocidae; genus Neomonachus; species Neomonachus schauinslandi. Next base: position 10,920,011 of record NC_058404.1, read on the forward strand.
AATAGTGTCAGGCTGGATTCTAAGGAGAGAGATGGCCAATAAAAAATCATATATGGTAGGCAAATTCTAATGATGTTACAATGACTAATATTAAAACTTAAATTTCTTTCTGCCCGGGGCTATAATTGACATTCATTAGACTCAAATATTTAGAAAACATCTATAACACACAACAGCTTTGCATTATTTGCTCTTTTTATTTTCCCGTTGTTAACTGATTTGGCGAAAGGATTATGTTCATGTTTTGGGGTAGGATAATCATAAGCAATGTGAATATCAGTAATTGGTGATAATAGGATTCCATAATGATTAAAAGAATCCTTAGGGTTGAAACTCAGAGCAATACTTTATGGGTGAATAACAGAAAAATGTATGGGCTCCCATCTCCAAAGTGTATCTTTACTGGTATCTTTGAGACAGTGTTGGATTTACAGAAATGGTAACCAAGGAGTTTAGGAAGAGACAATACAAATTTGGGTGACTTAGAGACATTCAAATTACATTGACAAGGTTAATTTCACAAGACCAAAACAAATTACGTCTAAAATAGAGATTAACACAAAGCTAATCATTAACATATAAAACAATTAAAAATAATTAAAAATCAAATAGAATGTTTTTCCTTTATTATTATTATCACAATAGTTATAATTTTTATGAAGATAAACAATGAGACCAGTATGATTTATCTATCAACATAGGAGATATTTTGAAATTAGTAACCATTTGGGGTGCCTGGGTAGCTCAGTTGGTTGAAAACTGTCTGTCAGCATGTAATCTTTCAGATATATTGGATGTGCTTTAAAAAAAAAAAAAACAGACTCTTGGTTTTGACTCAGGTCATGATCTCAGGGTCCTGAAATGGAGCCCTGTGTCAGGCTCTGGGCTCAGCACAGAGTCTTTGTGAGATTCTCTCTCTCTCTCCCCTTCTCTCTCTGCCCCTCCCCGCCATGCCCTCTCTCTCTTTCTCTCTCTCTCTCTCTCTGTCTCTCAAATAAATAAATAAAATCTTTAAAAAAAATTAATAACCAAATTTAATCCAACATCTTTATTGAAGAAGGCAGGTCTCTACAGTGAACCAACAGCTAGCAATTGTATTTATGGCATGTGGTGCTCGGCCATCTATACCTAAGTATTATTTTTTTGCACATAGAGTTGGTAATGGCAACTCACGTTGATTTATGGAAGCTTAAGTGTGGCCATCTGCTCTCCTCTATTTCTGCCCACCGCCCACCCTCATCCTCCAAGGCGGTATTATTTCTCTTTCCTGGTTTGTACCAGTAGATGTTGTTGATTATATTCATCCATTGTAACCCGTGTATCAGTGTTTCCAAAAATTTAAGCTAGCACTGATGAGATCAGTGAATTGGGAGGTAACTAAGATATAAAATTAAAAGAGGAAAGAAATGAAGTATAGTTAAGAATGATTATGAATTCAGGGTTTTTTTTCTTTTATATCTGCAGTATTGGGGGAGGTTGAAGAAACTGGCTAACACACCAACTTTGATTTGGGAGTCTCACAGTCATTGAATCTTCAGAAAGCATGTGAGAGATGACATAATTAGACCCATTTTAAGAACAAATCTACTGAGTTTCAGAGAGATTTGATTACTTCTAGAAGTTTACATAACAAATTAAAGAAGACCATAATGCTCAAACTTTTATCTCACTGAAAAATCCTTGTGAGTTCCTCCTGGGCATAAAATAAGCCCCCAACTTCTACCCTTCTTGGAAAATAAACATCAGGCAGCTACTTTATGCAGTATTAAAATTTGGAATTTAATGTATTTATAATGATAGCAAATACATTTTAAGCCTATAAAAATGTGATATATTGTTTCAGAGACACTTTGAGGAACAAAGTTGTTTTTTCACTGTTTGTGTTGTTTTACTGTGTGATATGGGAAGTCAGACAAAAAGGAATACATCTATCTTCTTTAAAAAATTCAATCACTCATCTAATGTACAGAATGCATACATTTGATTATCACTGACAAAACATAGCTTCACTATTTAAAAAATAAAACTGGAATAATTTTGATAATAGAGTATTATACAACCTAAAGTATATAAACATCTTAATGTAACCATATGTATATAAACATCTTAATGCAATCATTTATATGTATAAGTCATATACAAAATACTCTCCTCCCAAAAATTTCATATAGGAGAATAACCCTCAATTCTTTAATCAGAGGCCATTCTTAACATCTATAGGTTTATCTTTCGGGCCACTGTGAAATTTCATTGGGCCTTTATTCTTAGACAGATGTGTTTCCAAGCATATTGTGTTCTCTAGCCTTAAATAGTTTTGTTTTGTTTGAATCTTATCTTGATTTGGGGAAAAAGATATTTCACTCCATGAGGTACATTTCTAAATGATGCTCCAGAAATAGATCAAACAAGCAAATTATTTGCATGGATTGGTTCAACTGAGAGAATAATGTGCTCCTACAGCCTCCTTGTCTTATCTTACCTCCCACACTGGAAGTTGTTGAAAGATTCCAGTGCCACTCATATACTCATCAAAGAAAGGCTTTCAGACCGAAACAATACTTTTCTTCAATTTAACAATAGTGTCTAGAAATACTATGCATATCTTCTGATGATTATGGTATAATGAACTAGTAAAGATTTTTTTTTATTCTTATGTTAATCCCCATACATTACATCATTAGTTTTAGATGTAGTGTTCCATGATTCACTGTTTGTGCATAACACCCAGTGCTCCATGCAGAACGTGCCCTCCTCAATACCCATCACCAGGCTAACCCATCCTCCCACCCCCCTCCCCTCCAGAACCCTCAGTTTGTTTTTCAGAGTCCATCGTCTCTCATGGTTCGTCTACCCCTCCGATTTCCCCCCCTTCATTCTTCCCCTCCTGCTACCTTCTTCTTCTTCTTCTTTTTTTTTTTCCTTAACATATATTGCATTATTTGTTTCAGAGGTACAGATCTGAGATTCAATAGTCTTGCACAATTCACAGTGCTTACCAGAGCACATACCCTCCCCAGTGTCTATCACCCAAAGATTTTTACACTAAAATATACATCAGACTTTTTCTGGTGAATTGTGTTTGTTTCACTAATTAATTCAGAAATTTCAATATGAAATAGTTTTACTTGGCGTCCCTGAATTTTATTAACAAAATCAGTAGAAAAGTTCTAAAAGTTGTGTCAATATTTTCATAGTTTGAACAAATTTTAGGTACTAAGTAGCTAATCCTCATTGTCTTAGTTTAATGTTTTTATGTAATTGTGTGTGTGCATAGTGTGGGTACATCAATGTACACTCTAATGTTTTTTGGCATGAATTTCAGTATCTTTTTACTTTTTACAACTGGAACATGGCTGGCATCTAGGAAAGCGTTGATTTACTTTTGCATGTCAAGTATGGAAATATAGCTTTTCCCTCACACAGTGACTAATGAGCCTGTCAGTAGAATGATGTTTTACAGAGTTTTATGCAACAAAGGACTAGTGGCTACTTTTTATTCTATACTCAAAGCAACAAAACATGGCAAGCAGAACCAAAATGTCAAATGTAATCTATCATGACTCAGTTACATGTGATAAGAAACATAAAAGGAAAGAAATATATTATTAGATAAATCTAAAAGAGCACATTAGATAGTGGAAAGATTTTATGTATTTCTCATAATGCATTATTTGCCAGCAATAAACAAATATATCTAGTCAATATCTCTAAACCATAATTATGATACAAATATTATACTACTCTCCATCTGCTTCTCTTTGATTGTGATAAACAAAGTACAGTATCTTTAAATTTTCCACTAACTCTTTCAAATAAGATAGCAATAGGAAGAGACTACATTTATTACAGGAAATATCCTAGATGAGTAGTTTCAATATCAACTTGTCAATAAAATGTGAGAAGTCAAAATTGTTACAATTTCCTAGAGCCTGTAGTGCTAATTTCATACAAAGAAAAAAGTTCATTTAGCCAGACGTCTGAGAGGAAATTGAACATACAAATCTCAGTCAATATTTTCATGTTGACTTGGGAAGAAACCATCATGAAATATCCCAGCAGGACATTCTGGATTCAGATATTTTCAAAGTTGAAACAGAATCTAATGAAGCAATAGTGGACTTCTGGAAGGTTTTGACAATATTTGTTCCAAAACAATACCCAGTATCCAATATAAGTTACTTTACTCAGATTTTCTATAGCAAGGTTCATCTGCAATGTGCTTTCATGCATAGAGGCAGTCACTTGTCAGGTACCGCAGAATTGGTGAAAACATCTGAAGCCTAGAGCTGCATTTTCCAACAAAGTAGCCACTAGCCAAATATGGCTGTATAAATTTAAGTTTAAATTAGCTAAAATTAAATAAAAATTAAAAACCTATTTTTTTTAGTAGTTCCTCAAGTGATCTTCAAGTATGTGGAAAGCAGATCTTTAGAAATATTTGGTGATCTGCCCTACTGCTCATCACAGAGAAAGAAGCAAGGAAAGAATAAGTGGGCTGAGCATCCTGAGAAAAGTGCAAGCCTTAGTGTTGCACAGGGAGGTCTAATTACAGGAAGAGAAATACTCCTAGCATTCAATGCAAATCTCTGCCTGCCCAAGTGTGGGTACCCTAGCCCTGTCTCACACTAATCACTCTCCACGCCAAATATCTCAAACCAGTTTCTCCTTGCTTTCTGAAGCCATTTTTAGACTGTCTTGGAAATCCTGTCCTACTGTGCTTTGAAAGTCTTATTATGTAAGTAATAAAATTTTTCATACTCTCTTGGGATGTGTGTGGCATCATCAGTGTTGACATCTGAACCAGATTTGGGGTTTCCTTCCTAATCCAGGAACATTTTAAGATGCAATTTATCATCTCTAAATATGGTGACTTTTAGAGACATTATGTATTTGATTCACTCAAAAATTTCTATATTTAGAACCATAAAGAATAATTCACACTCCACAACATCATTTAGTAGGTACATTTGATAAGGAGAAACCCTCACAACATCTATCTTAAAGAGTCACAAAAGGGGACTGGAAATTTCATTTATTCAGACTCTTGTCACTGAATGTTGTCATATGTATAATAAATACAGAGAAAGTACTCAGCCCATGACTGCCGATAATGGAAGTGTTCTAACTACCTTTCTTAGTCTCTTCTGTTTTCCTGACACCTAACATAAATCACATGGGTTTAATCCCATTTCCTCCTGTAATATTGTCAAAAGAATATAGAACAGCTATCTCCAAAAATAACTCTTCATGTACTTTAAAGAAAATTCTAAGAAATACCTCATCTATCACCCCCACCTCCAGCTACCAACTAAATCTCTTTTTAGGCTATATTCCTAAATGCTGTTCACCACATCATTAGCCATTTCAATATATCTCCTCTGGATTTTTGTTTTCCAGGTCCTTTTCATCTCTTGGGAGATACAGATTCTGCAACTAGGCACTGTGTCTCAGTAATTTAGTGATAGTGAAAATTAATTAACAGATAAATAATAAATTAAGTAATATTTGTTGGTTCTCTTGTTTGTATCAGACAAATACCAACATCTTTAGGGCCATGTTTTTGGACTTTCCCTCTCCTCTCTTGTTCTTACTATGATATACCATTATAGACATAAAGAGAATTTACATGTTTAAGGAAACTTCTTCTTTTCTTCCCTATCTCTGTAAGTACTCATTCTTTCCCCATTCACTTTGGCCCAGTTCAACCTTCACTAAGTCTTAGTGAGGGTAGAGAGCCATTGGAATGTCTGGACAGACAAGGGAAGTGCCACATGGATTTGCTGGTTAAAGCAAATACTGCTATATTATCTAGGTTACTTTTGTCCTTGCTTTTATCATCAGATTCTTGCTCCAATTCTGTTTGCTTTACTGCCTTTTAGAAGTTACCAAAGATACTACTGCTCTACAATCTTTTTACTTAGATTTTATACTCATTATAATCAGACTGTTTTGGATTCCTAAAAAGGAAATCTACTCAAACCAGCAAATTTTAAAGGGACATTGTGTGCCATACAGGCCTCATGAGAACACAGGAAAAATATACAACAAAGCACAAGGAAGGATAAGAATTGGAAGCCCCAGGACACTTACATGTCTTTCTTTCTTCACTCCATTGATGACTCTCTCTCTCCTCGTGTTTACTCTGTAAACTTCTCTGTCTACCTCATATAAAGTGTGGGCATTTATGTTACTGTTTTGGTAATTTATTTTGTACTTGACCTAGAATAGCCATCCCAGCCTCAAATTACAAATAGTATCTCAAGCTTGTCTTTTGTCCCAACTGCAAAAGTTTGCATCTCCTATTTCAGATTCTGACTGATCAGAATTTTTGTAAGCCAATCACAAATCAAACATAGTTCCAGATGTAGAATAATGTGTCCAAACCTGATCCAGTCATCTCTTGGTGGAGGGTGAGGAGGAACAGAATATGTAAAGAAAAAAAAAATTTCCCACTCCAGGATTTTCTCTGGTGGTTAAAAGCAGTGAAGTCTTAGAGAAATAAATGATGTTAACATCCAGGTGAATAGGATGTGTGGCAGTATGAAAGGAGAAACAAGCAGTGTAATACAGACAGTGACTGCCCAAGATCACGCTAGTCTTAGTTTTATCTTAATCTAGATGATTGTAATTTTCTGGAGCTCTGTAACTAAAAAGAGTAAAAAAATTAAGTGAGAAATACTCATTTTATTTTTATTTATTTTTATTTTATTATGTTATGTTAATCACCATACATTCCATCATTAGTTTTTTTTGTTTTTTTTTAATTTTTATTATGTTAATCACCATACATTACATCATTAGTTTTTGATGTAGTGTTCCATGATTCATTGTTTGCATATAACACCCAGTGCTCCATGCAGAGTGTGCCCTCTTTAATACCCACATATCTAGAAAGGATAGAGAAATGTAAGAAGGATAACCCATATTCACAGGTGCTATGTGGCCTGAAAAAAAGATGCTTTGCAGCAGATAATTCAGAGACATCCTACAGATTGTGTATAATCTCATAGAACTTAAGTCCTCAATAAAAAGATCGATCAGATGAACCTCAAACCCAAGTATCAATTCTGAATGAGCCATACCAAACACCTCCTGACCTGAGGTGATTAGGATTTCTTCCAGATGACTAGGTTTCAGGATTTCTTTTTTTTTTTTTTTTTTTAAAGATTTTATTCATTCATTTGAGAGAGAAAGAGCACACATGAGAGGGGGGAGGGTCAGAGGGAGAAGCAGACTCCCCGCCGAGCAGGGAGCCCGATGCGGGACTCGATCCCGGGACTCCAGGATCATGACCTGGGCCGAAGGCAGTCGCTTAACCAACTGAGCCACCCAGGCGCCCTAGGTTTCAGGATTTCTGATTAGCAAAAAATATCACAAGGGGCAGCTTTTTGCTGGGGCCTGGAATAATATTGTTAAAAGCATATGAGATACATTTTCCAATATGTTCATGAGCATATTTTATATGCTGTAATAAGATACTTGATAATATTGCCACATCACAGAAATTCAAAGTCAAATAATAGACTTCAAAAAACAATCCCTAAATAAACATTAATCATACTGTGTTTGCATTATATGAAATGAAAATAATAGCAATCAAAGCCCAGAAATGCCTGTGCAGAGATCATTTTTTTAAAATAAATGTTCCTCAGCTCCATAATGGTAGCTATTTCAGATATTGATATCTTCTTTAGCATTGTGACAGGATTGCTTACATAAAGAGCACATCTGAACTTACCTTTTCTTACAAATAAAATTACTACTATTTTCAGAGCTTCATCTTGTCCATCTGGTTCACCAGACCCAGTCATTTTATTAATATACACATTTCAAAGAAGTCCTTCTATATGCAAGTTGTTATTATAAATTATGTTTGTTTTCGTTTTTGTTTTTGTTTTTTTTTAGAGGCTCAAAATCCCATAAGTATCTTGGCTTGTATGGATGAATACCTTACATTAAAAAGTTGCATGTGGTTTGCCATTTTCCAAATATCCTAGGCAGCAGTGCAAAAATTGTTAACAAGAGGCAATTATATAATTATCTTAAATTAAAATAAAACAAAATAAAAACTTCTGATCAATAGTTTAAGACAAGTTTTATTCTCATCTCTGAAAATAAACCAGGACATACAAGCTTTGTTAGTATTTTAGACCTGAATCTGAGGCTGTTCAATAATTATACAAAATAAATAACTTTCTCTATCTCTCTCTATTTGTATACATAGATGTATGCATAGTTACATGCGAAAAATTACAAGAAATTTTAATATAGTATTTTGGATTTCATACCAGCAAAATATACTGGGTATATTGAGGACATTTTCTTAAATTAAACATTTATTTTGAGATAATTGTAAATTTACATGCATTTGAAAGACATAATATTCTATTCAATTTACCTAGTGATAACATGTAAAACTATGGTACAATATCACATCCAAAATATTGGAATTGATACTGTCAAGATACAGAACATTTCTGCCATCACAAGAATCCCTCCTGTTGCCCTTTTTATAGCCTCTCTCACATCACACCTGCCCTCATTCCTGTTCACGGCTGGCAACCACTCATCTGTTCTTCATGTCTATAATTTTGTCATTTTAAGGATATTACAGACATGGAATCACACAGCATATAGCATTTAGAATTGGACTTTTCAATGAGCACCATTTGCTGGAGATTTATAGAGGTTGTCATGTAGTTTGTTCCTTTGTATTATGGTATAGAGGCACCATCCCCCATGTAACCAGTCACCAGGTGAAGATATTCAGGTTGTTTCCAACTTTTGGCAATTATGCATAATGCTGCTATAAACATTTTTGTACAGGTTTATGCATGAACATAAGTATTAATTTTTCTGAGATAAAAGCTTAAGATTACAATTGCGAGTTTATAGCTACATGTTTATTACTTTTAAAAACCAGCCAACTATTTCTAGAGTGGCTGCACCATTTTACATTCCCACCAGCAGTATATGAATGATTGTTTCTCTGCATTTATCCTTGCATTTAGTGGCATTTGGTCATTACGTTCATTTTAGCCATTCTAATCAGGGTGTAGTGAAACATCACTGTGGTTTTAATTTGCATTTCCCCAATGGCTAATGGTGTTAATCATTTTCCCATGTGGTTGTGGGCCATATGTATATCCTGTTGTTGAAATGTCTGTTCATATCTTTTGATCTTTTTCTAATTAAATTGCTTATTGATAGTTCTTTATATATTCTAGATACTCGCACTTTAGCAGATATATAGTTGAAACATGTTTTTCTCTCTACTCTGTAGTTTACACTTTCACCTTAATTGGATCTTTCCCAGAACAATTTTTTTAACTTTGGTGAAGTATAATTTATTTATTTATTTTTTTTACCTTTTATGGTTTGTGATTTTAATGTCAAGTTTAAGATCTGGTTGCCTAACCTTAGATCTCGAAGATTTTTCTCCTATATTTGTTTTCTAAAAGTTTTATAGTTTTATGTTTATGAATTCTGTTTGCTATTATTTCCGTAAGAATTTTTAAGTCTATGTTCATGAGGGATATTGTTGTGGTATTTTATTTTTTGTAGACATTATCTAGTTTTATATTAGTGTAATACTAGCTTCATACATTTAATTAGGAAGTATTCTCTCCTATTCTTTTTTCTACAAGAGATTAAGTAGAGTGGACATTAATTATTTTCTAAACATTTGGTCAAATTCTCCAGTGAAAAGACTTGGGCTTGAGATTTATTTATTGGAAAGTATTTAAGTTATTAATTCATTTCCTTAGTAGATATAGCACAATTCTATTTCTAGTTTTTAACTGAGGCTGTGAAAATTTTCCTACTACAATCATTTTTATTGTCAAATAAATATTTGCAGGAAAGGATATTCTTCCTTCTATTAATAGATTTCCTCTTTAAATGTTAATGCATGAGAAATAAATTTTAAAATGTAGTGCCAGAACAAAATGTCATCATCCCTGAGAGATTTTTCTTTGCCCTTTTTCATGATTACAATTATGGAATGCATGCCATTACTAATTTTGATGTGGCTGCCAGGAAGCTCAGGGCCATATTTAATCCTCAGTTACAACAACATGATTTCCCTTATGGTCAACAAATTGACTTCCTCTTTCTTTCCTTCCAAGTTACTTTTTAATTCATATCCCAATTTTATTAATGTATTTTATCATATGTCATGATTGGACTCATCCTTTTTAGACATACTAAATAAAATAGGTTACTTTGGGGCGCCTGGGTGGCTCAGTTGGTTAAGCGACTGCCTTCAGCTCAGGTCATGATCCTGGAGTCCCGGGATCGAGTCCCACATCGGGGTCCCCGCTCAGTGGGGGGTCTGCTTCTCCCTCTGATCCCCTTCCCTCTCGTGCTGTCTCTCATTCTCTCTCTCTCAAATAAATAAATAAAATCTTTAAAAAAATAAAATAAAAATAAAATAAAATAAAATAAAATAGGTTACTTGATGTGGCAGATGCAAAGATGCTTTATTCAGATCCTCCTCAAAAGAGAACTTATACCAGACTGTGAGGAGGAATGCCTTTTGCAGAGATGCAGTTTTGGGTATTGTCCCATAACCTTAGGATTCACACGCTTATCACGTACCATACCACCCAGAAGCTGCCCATCAGCTAAAGCATGGGGATAACCTGATGAAAGCCAGCTCAGAAGCAATATCGTAAGGGAAGGAGTTATCATCCTCTAGGAAACAGTATGCATACCAGATCGGAGACTTTTGTTTGGCATTATGTCCCCTGTAGGGAGAACACATGGGTTTGAGGACCAAGGAGTTGAGCAGGTGTGGCCCAAGTTAATACCACTCACAATGAACCACTGTCTGACTGTGCCATCCCCATCTACAATTCTAGTTGATTCAGGCATAATTGCTTCGTCCACAAAGAGGACATTCACCCGGGGCACCTGGGTGGCTCAGATGGCTGGGCATCTGCCTTCGGCTCAGGTCCTGATCCCGGGGTCCTGGGATCGAGCCCCACATTGGGCTCCTGGCTTGGCGGGAAGCCTGCTTCTCCCTCTCCCCCTGCTCATGTTCTCTCCCTCTCTGTACCTCTGTGTCTCAAATGAATAAATAAAATCTTAAAAAAAAAAAAAGAGGACATTCACCTGACGGAAATAGCAATGGTCCCACTGAACAACCTACGGTTTTTGCCTGACACCTTGTGCACCAGGTAGCACTCTCAACAAACCTTTGTACTCTTAACTCTAACTCAGTGTCCACTTCCCCAGGAATCTACCTGGTGATACTTAACCTATCTACATTCAATGCCTGTCTAAATCAGTGGCTTACATCATGCGTTTTTCTAACTCATTAGACTTTTAGAACTTTTTTTAGAGAGAGAGAGAGCACGCACATGTGCACTGCAGTGGTGTGGGAGTGGTGCAGAGGGAGAGGAGAGAGAGAATCTTATTGACAGGGGGCTGGATCTCACGACTGAGGACCGGCAGATCATGACCTGAGCCGACACCAAGAGTCCACCGCTTAACCAACTGAGCCACCCAAGAGCCCCAGTCTTCTAAAATTTTTATTTATAGTATATTAAATACACTTTTTCCCTGACCCAAACCCAATATCCTATATTTCCCTGACCTGAAACCCAATATTTGTACAAGTGCTTTCTATGAAATATATATGATGTATGTTACATGGAGTAATTTGATCAGATAAAAAAAAGACATGAGCCTAATAGTTCCTATTACATACTAGAAAGATGACCATAGTGATAAGTGAATAAAACTGTATATAATAGACAGTCAATAAAATGTGTAGAGTGAAACCAACTGTTGATAACACAGTTTTAGCTTGCTTTCCCTATAAAGATTCAGTTTTGATTCTGGAATAAGTTACAACTATCTAAAAAAAATATGAAAAGCTTTCACAAAACAATACTTATGTCATCATCAAGTAAGCCTTGATGTTGAATTCAAAACAGTTACTTTTACCCTACTGAAACAAAATAAGCATGGTAATATTTTTCTTACTAGGATGAGAGGAAAGTGTGACTCATCACAAAAAGAGGAGTATTGTACCAAGATTAATAATATATGTGAACTCTGCTGACACACATACAATTCACATTCACAAAACATTCACACAATCTATAAAATTATTATTTGCTCTAATTATTGTTTTTACTCATGATTACTGAATTTCTCTTTATTGCTTTATGTTTGAATTTTCCAGTGGAATTGTGTTTGTAACCAATTGATTTTTATCTTACACTAATAATGTTAAGGACTTTGACAAATGTACACCGTTATCTGATTTGGAAAAAGAAATATGTGTATGTATGTGTGTGTTTCTAAAGAAATTTTTTGAAAAACCTACATCCTATTCCATCATTTTGCATTTTTTAATCTTTTGCATCTAAAGGCTGACTTCTATTGATGATCCTTTATGAAGGCCTTTTATTGCTTTCCAGAATTTACTGCTTCTCTTACTCTGCTCACAAGGAGCTGAACTTTCTGTTTTGCCAGCACACTCTCATTTGAAATATTAGTAATTGTGATCTGTATTTGTCAAAATACTATTTCAAAATATGACAGTCATTATATCATCCACATTTCTTAAATTTGTAGGTGGCTTTGATTTAGAGACTAGATTATTTGTTTGACTTATGATTTGCGAGCAATTGAATTCAAGTTCATATACACAGAAAGCCTCATGGCACTAAATAATTGTCAGGAGACTTTATCATTTTGTGTATGTACTTGAAATTAGATAAGATGATTTTCTGTAATTTAAGATGGAACTCCAAAATGCCTATAATGATAAGATTGAAATTTATCATCCCCTTACTTATTTACTTTTTACTCTAATAAGGCAGTTATTTAGATTTTTTTTTCCTTCTCAGATTACAATGATGACTTACTACAAGACTCTAAAATGCATCCTGGGATCAGTAATACCATTATCTTTAAAGACTATATCTTTGCATATAGAGCTTTAAGGATAGTCAAGGAATTTCTGGGAAATCATAAATTTATACATTTACCTTTTATTTTCTAAAAATAACATTATGCAATAGCTACAAAAATAATATTCCCGAAATGCATAATATAAAGTATCATGTATGTCAGTAGTTGATTACTCTTTGTGTCAATTGATGTCTTCAAAGATGCAGACCATTATGTAAAATGTTTCTCTTTGTTGTTGAAACTCTCACTGAATTGCTGCTGTTTCTTGTCATCTGGAATATGTGTTTAGATATGAATGTACTCTACTTCCACATGTCATTTGACACATATTCAAAATATTCTCTCTCAGATGAATGAAATATTCTAACACAGCAGAGAATCATTGTCATTTTAATTCTTTGAGACAAGGAATATAGATCATCCGGAGAAGACTCATTTTTATCTTTGTATAAAGAATGTAATTTGCATTGTCTACTAATGGATTATGAGTCACTGCCACAGTGTTGCACATCACATCGCTGAAGATGGTTTAACCTCCTTCTAACCGATTTCCTGTGAAGTTCAGCTCACATTATCGATGACCTAAGATCTCATCAGTAGCCCGTAATCTCTTGCTGGGGCAAGACTTAAACCTCTTCAGGGCACACTGACTTTTCCACCTTTATGCCTGACATATTTTACTACAGCACTATGAAAATTAGCTTATTTATGTTTAATGCATGGTATCTGACAGCATTTTCCTACCATAGCAGTCAATGTCTAACAGTTTATCAAATGTCAGGTTTGAAGTTATATCGATAATCTCTGTGTGTAGCTGATGCTTCTACAACTGTCAATAGCCTGATCTCTGAAAATATCATCTTGCATGCTGCTATATAATACAGTAACGTTTTTAGCTTTTTATTTTAGAATAAAAATCTATGGCTCTTGACCCCAGCTTCCTAACCCATGAAAATGTTGTGTTTTGTTTTGTTTTGTTTTCTAATACTTCAGTATTTCTCAACATAAAATATTTATCTGGATTGTACAAAAGTTTGTCAGATAAAGAAATGAGTTTTTTCTTAACATTTTTTAATCCCTTGGACATCTGGTTTAACAAGCACTAAGAAAAAACATTTCACTGTCTATCATTTGCCATCTTTGTGATTCTGCGGAGTTTAAAATTTAGTTTCATTGCACTGGGAATTTTTATTACAATTTTTCATTCAAAAAAGAAGAGAGAAAGAAGGAGGGTACACATGGAGAAGGAAAAGATGGAAAGAAAGACTAATTTAATATTGTTATGTGCAGATATTGGTTAAATTGACTTTAAACAGAGCAATAAAAGCGGTGGGCGGAGCAATGAGCAATAAAAGAATAATTCCAGTAGCTTATGCAACTTGTCAGTAGGAACAGGAGAAAAGAACAATACCCGAATGATTTTTTGAGTGATACACTATTTGTTTTAGTACTGATACCAAATTCTAATCAAGCGGTATTTAATACGGATGTTACGATTTGATTAAGTTGCTTAAATGTTAACACTCTCACTAGAGACAGATATGAATACAGAAGCCAGCCCCGAATTATTTATTAAGTATTTTTATATCATCTATTTATTCATGAATTTCAAGTACAAGAGGACCTCTTCAAAGCTGTATTACCAGAGGCCAAAGCAGATATGTAGAGAGGGATCATCTTCTTTTTTAGGAAATTTGGCTTAGTATGGTTGAGAGAGCCGGTGGTTCCAGAGTTCTGCTTGTAGTAACAGCCAAGGATAGCTGCATATTCTGACTGATAGTGGTGACTAAAAGGTCACCAAGCAAAAAGTAAAGATTCCCATGCTGCCAAGAAGGTCTTGTGTAAAAAAAATGGTACCAAAGAGAGTTATGCCTTGGTGGTTTCTGTTTTTCAATATAAGAAATTAATTGAAGAAACCTGTGCAGCAAAATGAACTGGTGTAAACATGCACTTCAGTCACAGTACGAACATAAGCAGTCCTAGTCCATTAAGCTTGCTCAATCCTACCATATTTCCGGATTGCCTTTGTTACTCACGATATCTGGCCAGTGCAGAAGTCTTCTGATTGACCAGGCTGTTGATCTCTGCAGGTCTAGCCTGTTGCCCATCTGCCTCTTGAGGCAGCCGTAATCACTCTATGATGACACACCTGGTGATACACCATTTATCTTCCCTTTGTTCCCTTCCATTTTCCAAAATGCCCTACCACTCTTTAAAGAGATAGAAAAGGTTCAATTTGGAACAGCCAGTTGAGATTTGAGAACCAGCCCAGGCCCTTTAATATAACATGGATATTTATTCTGCTTTTATCACTGTAGTGAGAGCTGCAACTGTTCTCGATGTTCTTGACTCTGAGAAGCTTATCTTCTCAACACTTTCCCCAAACACTCTACACACCTCTCTCCTAACTCAGCGGAGTTTATCCATAAAAACAGACTTATGTTTTCTGGATTTCTCTGGAAGGAGTCACTGGGATGTCCATTTGTTCCTTGCCTTCTGCCATAGATTCCTCTTCTAAAGAAAAAATGTGAAAAAAGTAGAACTAAACTGGAGTTAAAAGTGTTGAAAACAGCATAACTCATCCACCAACTTCTAAATTAGCCATATCCTCCCTTGGTTTATCTATCTTACTCTTGCAATGCCAGAATATTGCAAAATTCAACTGATCCCCAACTTAGAAATGTGAGAAAACTGCTTGCTATAAATATGCAAGGATGGCTTTTTCAAATATATGTACTATTTGTCTTTCTCCTACAAATTGCTCTTAAAAATGAGGGAGGGAGGGAGAAATAGTATTAACTGTTGGAGACTGCATGCTGTTTTGTGCAAAGGTTTTCACCTCTCTCTTTTTTCGTTTTCCAATTCAGCTTCTATACTGAACTTATCTGACATGTTTTGGTCTGTTAAATGAGATATCTGCTATTCACTGGCAATTTCGTGCAAGTGTTTTTTTTTATTAAAAAAATTTTCTGAGTGCTGTTGACACACAATGTTACACTAGTTTCAGGGGTGCAACATAGTGATTCAACTTCTCTACACTTGGCTGACAGGTTGGAGGGGCAGGCGTGGACACATATCTCTTGTGTTTACTCTTCAGTCTCTGCTGTTCTCTGAGCATCCCTCATGCCATGACATTTTCTGCCTGCCCTTTGGGACAAAGCTGTATTTTACCAAGTACCCTTTGAATATTCTCATTCTTTTGCATCATGTGACTTAATAAAATACATTTCCAACAAATTTGGGTGGTTTACATTGTGAAATATCAAGAGTGTGTTAATTATACCCTGGGAGTTGATTACAGGCTGCCTGTTTGCTTTTTATTAAATACACATCGAGGTATGCACCTCTGTGGGCTGCTGAGCTGAATTCAATGGAGAGCCCAGAGTGAAGTTTTCCAATCTCGGTGGTTGATCAGGGATTCCCAGGGTAAGAAGGTCCAGGAGGGACTTGAGGAATCATGGTGGGAACCAAGGGAGGAGGTCTGCAGGGAAGCAGGGCAACAAGGAGCCCACGGGCAGGATAATGCTGTACTCAGCACAAGTGTAGCTAATATCTGTCACCATACAACACTATCACAACACCATTGACTATATTCCCTATGCTGTACCTTTTATTACCATGACTTATTCATTCCATAACTGGAAGCCTCTACCTCCCACTCCTCTTCACCCATGTTGCCCAATCCCCTATACCCCTCCCCTCTGGCAACCACCTGTTTGTTCTCTGTATATACAGGTCTGATTCTGCTTTTTGTTTATTTATTCATTTTTGTTGTTGTTGTTGTTTTGTTTGTTTGCTTTTGGATTCCACATATGAGGGAAATCATCTAACATTCAACACCACTGAAAGCTGATCCCAATATTCCTTCTTACTTATAGTCACTTCTTAGAGTCTGAAGAGGCAGTAACTGCAGTTTCTAGGAGACTGGTCTAATTTGGAGTCTTAAGCAAATTAAGAATATCTGTCACAATATTATATTTCTAACCATTTCTACTCCACTCTATGTCTCTTCTCAGTCTGTATACATACTCTATGCTCTCCACTACTTTATAACCTGAATCATTCTCTAGCAAAAACTCACCTCCTACTTTTCCTTCCTAGTCAAAATTCTTGAAAGGGTAAGGCTCCCTAAGGATTAATACTTACCAAGTCAGTCCATTTCTTTTCCCTATTTCCCTTTCCCTCAATCAAATGTAATCTGGCTTTCAACTCCACAATATTAATTACATTAAAGTCAACGATACCATCCTAAAGTTCTAAATTTAACTTTCAACAACTCCCTATTTCTATTTAGTGGACATCCAGTATGTATTTTTCCTGTTTTAATTTCTAAAATCTAATGGTTTTGCATAGAACCCTAAAATTCTTTCTCATACCCTCACCCACTATCTTTCTCCATCCCATTCAGTTGAATACTGGGGCAATTTAAGATTACAGTTTTTATCCTTTTTCTTATGCATGTTCTTCTTTGGTAAACTCATTGCGTTTTCCTAAAATATGCATGCTTCCTCATCTCTAATTTTGACAGTGAAGTGTGCCTCAAATCAAGCTTGAAACCTGGGAGACATTTTGGACCATTTTTTCTCTGATCTTCAATTCTATGTTCATGTCTATTTGACCTCAGAAATAGTGTACTTCTTCTTACAACCCAGTAGTACTCTCATATTCCAGGGTTTCATCATTTCTCACCTCTTGTTCTCCTGCTCTAGCCTTTGAAACTTCTAGTCTTCCCTTCAAACCATTCTCTGCATAAAACTAATAATATTCTTATTATTAATATTGTTTCTTATCTCAACAGTACAATAGCAATACTTCTTTTTTTTTTTAAGATTTTTATTTATTTATTTGACAGAGAGAGACACAGCGAGAGCAGGAACACAAGCAGGGGGAGAGGGAAAGGGAGAAGCAGGCTTCCCGCTGAGCAGGGAGCCCGATGCGGGGCTCGATCCCAGGACCCCAGGATCCTGACCCAGCCGAAGGCAGACGCCTAACGAATGAGCCACCCAGGCGCCCCCAATAGCAATACTTTTTAAATTGTGATTGAGATACTGCATCAGGGTTACCCATAGTGTATGCTAGTATTGCAGATAGTAAGGGCCAGTTAAGAATCTCTGAGACGGGATCCCATGAATTTGGACTTTAAAATTTGCACACTAAAAATTGATATTTAGGTAATATTATTGTTACCCCCACTTAAAGGTGATAGCCCCAGGTTGATATATCCCTGCAAATTCTTCACACTGTTTCATTGACCTGTAGGAAACCAAATTTATAGTGATATCCTATCTAAAATGGAATAACAATAAAAGTGTTTCTCGGTATTTAATACAGTAGTCGAACAGATCCATCACTTTTGTCATGGACAATGCGTGGTAATGGCACTCTCACTGTAAATATTCTCAGATTTTAATGTATCAAAGTTTAAGTGAATAGGCAGATTGCATTTTCTAGTTTAGTTAAACTAGTCATTATACAAAGTAGTCAAATGATTTAATAATCTTACACAAAATTAAAGATATTAATGTGAGAGCAATTAGATGAAAATTATTATCTTCCTAATATTAGTTTTTTTGCCATATTTTAAAATTAAAAAATTAACAATATAATCAGATCTAAAAGGAGTTCTGCCAAAATATTAAACATTTCAAAAAGTCTATTTGAAATGTAAGCTTAAATGTTTTATTGTTAAAGATTACCCTGGTCAAGGGCATATATCATTCTTTGAGATATTAGTAAGGCATCCTGATGAGCATGTCCATTAAAAACTGAGTATCCAAAACACAAATACAAAGTATTTGAGCTGGGTATCTACCAGACCACTCTGAACACCCACGAAACCAGCCTGAGATGTAAGAAGATCTGGATCTCTACAAACAGAATATCGCAGGCGGTTGGTTTTGAGGTAGGAAACGGAGAGCCATGATTCTGCGGGCAGATATCGGAGGATAAACGGCAGCGGGAGGGTGCCTGGCCGTGGGGATCCTACACCACCGGTGAGCGACAGCCTTGCACTCTGCGGACGGGCACAGACTCACAGACCAGTAGCGTAGGGAAGGACTTTAGGGCAGCCCCTGGGGTGGAAAACCAGACCGGCGGGGTCGCGCACACGCGAACTGCAGCCTCCGAGACGGAAACCCGGTGTGCCGGGGATTGTGCCGGTGAACTGCAGTCCCCGGGACAGGACCCCAAGCGGCAGTGTTGCGCATGCGAACTGGGAGCGGCTGGCGGTTTTAGAAGCACAAAGGGCAGAGACGCGCCCCGACCTGGAGGCAGGACTGGGGGCGCTGCGGAGGGGCGCACAACCCAGGACGCTGCAGTTTATAGCAGCAAGGACAGAAACGGAGACGGTGTGGCCTGGAGAGCTCACTGAAGAACAAACTGAGGTCTCTCTGCTCTGAGGCAGAGGGTTGGAAACGGTCTCTTCTGCTCTGACCCACAGAAGAGACGCAGAAAGCCACCAGGGAAAGGCGCCAGAGAACGAAAGCCCCAAAGACTGAGTCCCACTGAGCCCATCCCCCACCACAGGGGCACAGGGCAACTCCGCCCAAACAGGGTTGCCTGAGTAACAGCATGGCAGGCCCCTCCCGCAGAAGACAGGCTGGGAAAACAAGAGGCCAGCAACCCTAAGGTCCCAAGAGAACAGGTGCATCTTTCTTGGGTTCTGGTCAATAATTTGGACTCTATACATTCCCTCAAACACCCATCAACAGAATGACTAGGAGGAGGAGCCCCCAAAACAGAAAAGACTCAGAGATTATGACTTATGCTGCAGATTTACAAATGGGTGCAGATATAACCAAGATGTCAGAGATGGAATTCAGGCTAGCAATTGTGAAGACAATGGCTAGAATGGAGAAATCAATTAATGGCAACATAGAGTCTCTAAGGGCAGAAATAAAAGGGGAATTGGCAGAACTTAAAAATGCTATCAATGAGATCCAATCCAATCTAGATAATCTAACAGCTAGGGTAACTGAGACAGAAGAGAGAATAAGTAATCTGGAAGACAGTATAATAGATAAAAAGGGAAAAGAGGAGGCCAGGGAAAAACAACTCAGAATCCATGAAAATAGAATCAGAGAAATAAGTGACACCATGAGGCATTCCAAAGTCAGAATCATTGGAATCCCGGAGGGAGTGGAGAGAGAGAGAGGGCTAGAAGATGTATTTGAGCAAATCATAGCTGAGAACTTCCCTAATCTGGGGAATGAAACAAACATTCGAGTCCTAGAGGCAGAGAGGACCCCTCCCAAGATCAAGGAAAACAGGCCAACACCCCGGCATGTAATAGTAAAACTTGCAAATCTTAGAACCAAGGAAACCATCTTAAGGGCAGTTAGGGGGAAGAGATTCCTTACATACAGAGGGAGGAACATCAGAATAACATCAGGCCTATCCACAGAGACCTGGCAAGACAGAAAGGCCTGGCAAGACATATTCAGGGTACTAAATGAGAAGAACATGCAGCCAAGAATACTTTATCTGGCAAGGCTTTCATTTAGAATGGATGGAGAGATGCAGAGCTTCCACGACTGGCAGAAGTTGAAAGAATATGTGACCACTAAGCTGGCCCTGCAAGAAATATTAAGGGGGGTTCTATAAAAAGAGAAAGACCCCAAGAGTGATCTAAAACAGAAATTTACAGGGACAATCTATAAAAACAACGTCTTCACAGGCAACATGATGACAATTATCTCATATCTTTCAATAATCACTCTCAACATGAATGGCCTAAATGTTCCCATAAAACGGCACAGGATTACAGATTGGATAAAAATACAGGACCCATCCATATGCTGTCTACAAGAGACTCATTTTGAACCTAAAGATACATGCAGACTGAAAGTGAAGGGATGGAGATCCATCTTCCATGCCAGCAGACCTCAAAAGAAAGCTGGGGTAGCAATTCTTATGTCAGACAAATTAGATTTTAAACTAAAGTCTGTAATAAGAGACACAGAAGGACACTATATCATTCTTAAAGGGTCTGTCCGACAAGAAGATCTAACAGTTGTAAATATCTATGCCCACAACATGGGAGCAGCCATCTACATAAGCCAACTGTGAACCAAAATAAAGAGTCATATTGATAACAATACGTTAATTGTAGGAGACCTCAATACTCCACTCTCAGCAATGGACAGATCATCTAAGCAGAAAATCAACAAGGAAACAAGAGCTTTGAATGATACATTGGACCAGATGGACCTCATAGATATTTACAGAACATTCCACCCTAAAACAACAGAATACTCATTCTTCTCGAGCGCCCATGGAACTTTCTCCAGAATAGACCATATACTGGGTCACAAATCAGGTCTCAACCAATATCAAAAGATTGAGATTATTCCCTGCATATTCTCAGACCACAATGCTCTAAAACTGGAACTCAATCACAAGAAAAAATTTGGCAGAAATTCAAACACTTGGAAGCTAAAGACCACTCTGCTCAAGAATCTTTGGGTCAACCAAGAAATCAAAGAAGAACTTAAACAATTCATGGAAATCAATGAGAACAAAAACACATCGGTCCAAAACCTATGGGATACTGCAAAGGCGGTCCTAAAGGGGAAATACATAGCCATCCAAGCCTCACTCAAAAAAATAGAAAAATCCCGAATTCACCAACTAACTCTACACCTTAAAGAACTAGAGAAAAAGCAACAAATGATGCCTAAGCCACGCATTAGAAGAGAAATAATTAAAATGAGAGCAGAAATCAATGAATTAGAAACCAGAAGCACAGTAGATCAGATCAATGAAACTAGAAGTTGGTTCTTTGAAAGAATTAATAAGATTGATAAACCACTGGCCAGACTTATCCAAAAGAAGAGAGAAAGGACCCAAATTAATAAAATTATGAATGAAAGGGGAGAGATCACGACCAACACCAAGGAAATAGAAACAATTATTAGAAATTATTATCAACAACTATATGCCAATAAATTGAGCAATCTGGATGAAATGGAGGCCTTCCTGGAAACCTATAAGCTGCCAAGACTGAAACAGGAAGAAATTGACAACCTGAATAGGCCAATAACCAGTAACGAGATTGAAGCAGTGATCAAAAACCTCCCAAAAACAAGAGTCCAGGGCCCAATGGATTCCCTGGGGAATTCTACCAAACATTCAAAGAAGAAATAATACCTATTCTACTGAAGCTGTTTCAAAAAATAGAAACAGAAGGAAAACTTCCAAACTCATTCTATGAGGCCAGCATTACTTTAATCCCCAAACCAGGCAAAGACCCCATCAAAAAGGAGAATTTCAGACCAATATCCCTGATGAATATGGATTCCAAAATCCTCAACAAAATCCTAGCTAATAGGGTCCAACAATACATTAAAAGGATCATCCACCATGACCAATTGGGATTTATCCCCGGGAGGCAAGGGTGGTTCAACATTCGCAAATCAATCAATGTGATAGAACACATTAATAAGAGGAGGGAGAAGAACCATATGGTCCTCTCAATTGATGCAGAAAAAGCTTTTGACAAAATACAACATCCTTTCCTGATTAAAACTCTCCAGAGCATAGGGATAGAGGGAACATTCTGCAAGCTCATAAAATCCATCTATGAAAAACCCACAGCAAATATCATCTCAATGGGGAAAAGCTGAGAGCCTTTCTCTTAAGATCAGGAACATGTCAAGGATGCCCACTCTCACCACTATTGTTCAACATAGTACTAGAAGTCCTAGCAACAGCAATCAGACAACAAAAAGAAATAAAAGGTATTCAAATTGGCAAAGAAGAAGTCAAACTCTCTCTTTTCGCAGACGACATGATACTTTATGTGGAAAACCCAAAAGACTCCACCCCCAAATTACTAGAACTCATCTAGCAATTCAGTAATCTGGCAGGATACAAAATCAATGCACAGAAATCAGTTGCTTTCTTATACACTAAAAAAACAGCTGTTGAAAGAGAAATTAAGATCTAACAATTGTAAATATCTATGCCCCTAACATGGGAGCAGCCAATTATATAAGGCAATTAATAACAAAAGCAAAGAAACACATCGACAACAATACAATAATAGTGGGGGACTTTAACACCCCCCTCAATGAAATGGACAGATCGTCTAAGCAAAAGATCAACAAGGAAATAAAGACTTTAAATGACACACTGGACCAAATGGACTTCACAGACATATTCAGAACATTCCATCCCAAAGCAACGGAATACACATTCCTCTCTAGTGCCCATGGAACATTCTTCAGAATAGATCACATCCTAGGTCATAAATCAGGT
Source organism: Neomonachus schauinslandi (assembly GCF_002201575.2). Lineage (NCBI taxonomy): Eukaryota > Metazoa > Chordata > Mammalia > Carnivora > Phocidae > Neomonachus > Neomonachus schauinslandi. The sequence continues at coordinate 10,943,195 of NC_058404.1, forward strand.
CTCAAATGGTACCAAAAGATTGGGATCATTCCCTGCCTATTTTCAGACCACAATGCTTTGAAACTAGACCTCAATCACAAGAGGAAAGTCGGAAAGAACTCAAATACATGGAGGCTAAAGAGCATCCTACTGAAGAATGAATGGGTCAACCAGGAAATTAAAGAAGAATTTAAAAAATACATGGAAACCAATGAAAATGAAAACACAACTATTCAAAATCTTTGGGATGCAGCAAAGGCAGTCCTAAGAGGAAAGTATATAGCAATACAAGCCTTTCTCAAGAAGCAAGAAAGGTCTCAAGTACACAACCTAACCCTACACCTAAAGGAGCTGGAGAAAGAACAGCAAATAAAGCCTAAATCCAGCAGGAGAAGAAAAATAATAAAGATCAGAGCAGAAATCAATGAAATAGAAACTAAAAGAACAGTAGAACAGATCAACGAAACTAGGAGCTGGTTCTTTGAAAGAATTAACAAGATTGTCGGGGAGCCTGCTTCTCCCTCTCCCATTCCCCCTGCTTGTGTTCCCTCTCTCACTGTGTCTCTCTCTGTCAAATAAATAAATAAAATCTTTAAAAAAAAAAAAGAATTAACAAGATTGATAAACCCCTGGCCAGACTTATCAAAAAGAGAAGAGAAATGACCCAAATCAACAAAATCATGAATGAAAGAGGAGAGATCACAACCAACACCAAAGAAATACAAACAATTACAAGAACATATTATGAGCAACTCTATGCCAGCAAATTAGATAACCTGGAAGAAATGGAGGCATTCCTAGAGATGCATCAACTACCAAAACTGAACCAGGATGAAATAGAAAACCTGAACAGACCTATAACCACTAAGGGAATTGAAGCAGTCATCAAAAATCTCCCAACAAACAAAAGCCCAGGGCCAGATGGCTTCCCAGGGGAATTCTACCAAACATTTCAAGAAGAATTAATACCTATTCTTCTGAAACTGTTCCAAAAAATAGAAATGGAAGGAAAACTTCCAAACTCATTTTATGAGGCCAGCATTACCTTGATCCCAAAACCAGACAAAGACCCCATCAAAAAGGAGTATTACAGACCAATATCCTTGATGAACATGGATGCAAAAATTCTCACCAAAATACTAGCCAATAGGATCCAACAGTACATTAAAAGGATTATTCACCATGACCAAGTGGGATTTATCCTTGGGCTGCAAGGTTGGTTCAACATCCGCAAATCAATCAATGTGATACAATACATTAACAAAAGAAAGAACAAGAATCATATGATCCTGTCAATAGATGCAGAAAAAGCTTTTGACAAAGTACAGCATCCTTTCTTGATCAAAACTCTTCAGAGTATAGAGATAGAGGGTACATACCTCAATATCATAAAAGCCATCTATGAAAAACCTACAGCGAATATCATTCTCAATGGGGAAAAACTGTGAGCTTTCCCCCTAAGGTCAGGAACGCGGCAGGGATGTCCACTATCACCACTGCTATTCAACAGAGTATTGGAAGTCCTAGCCACAGCAATCAGACAACAAAAAGAAATCAAAGGCATCCAAATTGGCAAAGAAGAAGTCAAACTCTCACTCTTTGCAGATGATATGATACTTTATGTGGAAAACCCCAAAGACTCCACCCCAAAACTGCTAGAACTCATACAGGAATTCAGTAAAGTGGCAGGATATAAAATCAATGCACAGAAGTCAGTGGCATTCCTATACACCAACAACAAGACAGAAGAAAGAGAAATTAAGGAGTTGATCCCATTTACAATTGCACCCAAAACCATAAGATACCTAGGAATCAATCTAACCAAAGAGACAAAGGATCTTTACTCAGAAAACTATAAAATACTCATGAAAGAAATTGAGGAAGACACAAAGGAATGGAAAAACGTTCCATGCTCATGGATTGGAAGAACAAATACTGTGAAGATGTCAATGCTACCTAGAGCAATCTACACATTCAATGCAATCCCCATCAAAATACCATCCACTTTTTTCAAAGAAACGGAGCAAATAATCCTAAAATTTGTATGGAACCAGAAAAGACCCCGCATAGCCAGAGGAATGTTGAAAAAGGAAAGCAAAGCTGGCGGCATCACAATTCCGGACTTCCAGCTCTATTACAAAGCTGTCATCATCAAGACAGCATGGTACTGGCACAAAAACAGACACATAGATCAATGGAACAGAATAGAGAGCCCAGAAATGGACCCTCAACTCTATGGTCAACTCATCTTTGACAAAGCAGCAAAGAATGTCCAATGGAACAAAGACAGTCTCTTCAACAAATGGTGTTGGGAAAATTGGATAGCCACATGCAGAAGAATGAAACTGGACCATTTCCTTACACCACACACAAAAATAGACTCCAAATGGATGAAAGACCTCAATGTGAGACAGGAGTCCATCCAAATCCTAAAGGAGAACACAGGCAGCAACCTCTTTGACCTCAACTGAAGCAACTTCTTCCTAGAAACATCGCCAAAGGCAATGGAAGCAAGGGCAAAAATGAACTATTGGGACTTCATCAAGATAAAAAGCTTTTGCAAAGGAAAGGAAACAGTCAACAAAACCAAAAGACAACCGACAGAATGGGAGAAGATATTTGCAAATGACATGTCAGATAAAGGGCTAGTATCCAAAATCTATAAAGAGCTCAGCAAACTCAACACCCAAAGAACAAAGAATCCAATCAAGAAATGGGCAGAAGACATGAACAGACATTTTTCCAAAGAAGACCTCCAAATGGCCAACAGACACATGAAAAAGTGCTCAATATCCCTCAGCATCAGGGAAATCCAAATCAAAACCTCAATGAGATACCACCTCACACCAGTCAGAATGGCTAAAATTAACAAGTCAGGAAACGACAGATGTTGGCAGGGATGCGGAGAAAGGGGAACCCTCCTGCACTGTTGGTGGGAAGGCAAGCTGGTGCAGCCACTCTGGAAAATGGTATGGAGGTTCCACAAAAAGTAGAAAATAGAGCTGCCATATGATCCAGCAATTGCACTATTGGGTATTTACCCCAAAGATACAAAAGTAGGGATCCGAAGGGGTACGTGCACCCCGATGTTTATAGCAGCAATGTCCACAATAGCCAAACTGTGGAAAGAGCCAAGATGTCCATCGACAGATGAATGTATAAAGAAGATGTGGTATATATATATATATACAATGGAATATTATGCAGCCATCAAAAGGAATGAGATCTTGCCATTTGCAATGACGTGGATGGAACTGGAGGGTATTATGTTGAGTGAAATAAGTCAAACAGAGAAAGACATGTATCATATGACCTCACTGATATGAGGAATTCTTAATTGCAGGAAACAAACTGAGGGTTGCTGGAGTGGGGGGTGGGGTGGGAGGGATGGGGTGACTGGGTGATAGACACTGGGGAGGGTATGTGCTCTGGTAAGCTCTGTGAATTGTGCAAGACTGTTGAATCTCAGATCTGTACCTCTGAAACAAATAATGCAATATACATTAAGAAAAAAAAAGAAGAAGAAGAAGGTAGCGGGAGGGGAAGAATGAAGCGGGGGAAATCGGAGGGGTAGACGAACCATGAGAGACGATGGACTCTGAAAAACAAACAGGGTTCTAGAGGGGAGGGGGGTGGGAGGATGGGTTAGCCTGGTGGTGGGTATTGAGGAGGGTACATTCTGCATGGAGCACTGGGTGTTATACACAAACAATGAATCATGGAACACTTCATCTAAAACTAATGATGTAATGTATGGGGATTAACATAAGAATAAAAAAAAAAGAAAGAGAAATTAAAGAAACGATTCCATCTACAATAGCACCAAAAACCATAAAATACCGTGGAATAAACCTAACCAAAGAGGTAAAGGATCTATACTCTAGGAACTACAAAACACTCATGAAAGAAATTGAAGAAGACACAAAAAGATGGAAAAATATTCCATGCTCATGGATCGGAAGAATAAACATTGTTAAAATGTCTATGCTACCCAGAGCGATCTATACCTTCAATGCCATCCCGATCAAAATTCCAATGACATTTTTCAAAGTGCTGGAACAAACAATCCTAAAATTTGTATGGAATCAGAAAAGACCCTGAATCGCCAAGGAGATGTTGAAAAAGAAACACAAAGCTGGGGGCATCTCGTTGCCTGATTTCAAGCTATATTACAAAGCAGTGATCACCAAGACAGCATGGTACTGGCACAAAAACAGACATACAGACCAATGGAACAGAATAGAGAACCCAGATATGGACCCTCAACTCTATGGTCAAATAATCTTTGACAAAGCAGGAAAAAACATGCAATGAAAAAAAGACAGTCTCTTCAATAAATGGTGCAGGGAAAATTGGACAGCCACATGCAGAAGAATGAAACTCGACCATTCTCTAACACCACTCACAAAGATAAACTCAAAGTGGATGAAAGACCTCAATGTGAGACAGGAATCCATCAAAATCCTAGAGCAGAACATAGGCAGTAACCTCTTTGACATCGCCCACAGCAACTTCTTTCAAGATACATCTCCAAAAGCTAGTGAAACAAAAGCAAAAATGAACTTTTGGGACTTCATCAAACTAAAAAGCTTCTGCACAGCAAAGGAAACAGTCAACAAAACAAAGAGGCAACCCACAGAATGGGAGAAGATATTTGCAAATGACACTACAGTTAAAGGGCTGGTATCCAAGATCTATAAAGAACTTCTCAAACTCAACACCCAAAAAACAAATAATCAAGTCAAAAAGTGGGCAGAAGAGATGAACAGACATTTCTCTGAAGAAGACATACAAATGGCTAACAGACACATGAAAAAATGTTCATCATCATTAGCCATCAGGGAAATCCAAATCAAAACCACACTGAGATACTACCTTACACCAGTTAGAATGGCAAAAATGGACAGGGAAAGAAACTACAAATGTTGGAGAGGTTGTGGAGAAAGGGGAACCCTCTTACACTGTTGGTGGGAATGCAAGTTGGTACAGCCACTTTGGAAAACAGTGTGGAGGTGCCTCAAAAATTTAAAAATAGAGCTACCCTATGACCCAGCAATTGCACTCCTGGGTATTTACCCCAAAGACACAGATGTAGTGAAAAGAAGGGCCATATGCACCCCAATGTTCATAGCAGCAATGTCCGCAATAGCCAAACTGTGGAAAGAGCCAAGATGCCCTTCAACAGATGAATGGATAAAGAAGAGGTGGTCCATATATACAATGGAATATTACTGAGCCATCAGAAAAGATGAATACCCAACCTTTACATCAACATGGATGGGACTGGAGGAGATTATACTAAGTGAAATAAGTCAAGCAGAGAAAGTCAATTATCATATGGTTTCACTTATTTGTGGAACATAAGAAATAACATGGAGGACATTAAGAGAAGGAAGGGAAAAATGGGCGGGGGAATTGGAGGGAGAGATGAACTATGAGAGACTATGGACCTGAGAAACAAATAGGGTTTTAGAGGGGAGGGGGGAGGCGGGATTGGTTAGCCCGGGGATGGGCATTAAAGAGGGCACGTACTGCATGGAACACTGGGTGTTATACGAAAACAATGGATCGTGGATCACTACATCAAAAACTAATGATGTATTGTAGGGTGACTAACATAACATAATAAAATTAAAAAAAAAAAGAAAAAAGAAACCCTCCTTGATTTCTTAGATTAAACTAACCTTATCTGTTTGATAACAAATTTGACTTTGATTGGGGCACCTGAGTGGCTCAGTCGGTTAAGCGGCTGCCTTCGGCTCAGGTCATGATCCCGGATTCCTGGGATCAAGCCCGCATCGGGCTCCCTGCTCCGCGGGAAACCTGCTTCTCCCTCTCCCACTCCCCCTGCTTGTGTTCCCTCTCTCGCTGTGTCTCTCTCTGTCAAATAAATAAAATCTTAAAAAAAAAAAAACTATAAAAAAAATTTGACTTTGATTATAAATAACTTTTGATCCACTTTCTTTTAAAGATTGAGTTCTTTTGAATTTTAATTAAAACATGTCAACAATAACACTAAATTACAAATCAAGGTGTTCTAATTTTAACTAACATTATTAAAAGAAGCTTATTTTTTCTCTGGCACTCAATGCTTACCAAAATATCAAATAGGAAAATAATATGAAAGATTTTATGAAGGCTATGTACTATGTGAGCTCAGTGAGATTCACTAGAAATTACTCTTTGATTATATAAATAAGCTTGACACTTATATAGAATCGTATTAATTCTCACCTCAGGGTGTGAAGTCACTTTAATAGAACTGAGGTTTGCCATGATACCATAAGACTATTAAATGACATTAGAAGAAACATTTAACTCTACAGTTACTCTAAGCATATTTTTGAGGATATCGCCACTGCAATGCCCTCTATTCCACTAAGGTCCATGGGCAATATTTATCTACAGGTTCACTTCTAGGAAAAGTGATGTTTATTTTAAAATTTTGATTCCATTCAATTAAAGTATATTTTTTTAGTATGTAGTTGTAAATAAGAAAGACAGGATACATGGTTATAATATAGTGGAGAGACATAATAAATAAATAAATGGAACAAGTAATAACAAGTTGTTATATGTGTTACAAAGTTCTGGAAAAGGATAGAGGAGATGTTTCTTATTTTTATTGCTGGAGCATATCAAGTTACACAGGGAGATAGGGAAGGTTGTCCAAAAGGTAAAAATGAGCAAAGAAAAGTGAATTAGAAGGTTAACAAAACAGCTTAAAGAATTAAGAAATAATTCCTGACAGAAGAAATAACCTGAGTGAAAATCCCTTCACTGGAAGAGTTGTCACCAGATAATTGAATGGAAGTAACTTGTATTTGAAGCATTGAAGGAAAAGAGAAAAACTGCTTATATCTAAATTTGGATAAATCATCAGAATCTCAAATGCAATGATCTTTGTGTTTTTTTTTGTTTTGGTTTTGGTTTTGTTTTTTGGGGTTTTTTTCCCCATGGATAGGATTTACTTACAGATCAATATAAAGCCATTGAAGATCTTTAAGCAGTGAATACCATAATATTCATTTTATTTTAATAATATAAATATGTTGCATTTTAAGGAATAGATTGAACAAAAACCATGGCGAAACCAGTAAATAAGTTATTATGGTAATCCACCATTTATTTATTTTTTGTTGCCATATAACAAATTACCATGAACTTAAAAGATTAGCCATTATTTCTCAGTTTCCATGAGTCAGGAGTCCTGGCATGCCTTAGCTAGATCCTTTGCAAAGAATCTCATGAAGCAGAAATAAAGGTGACAGCTGGGGCTGAGGTTTCCTCTTCAATTTCACGTATTTGTTAGCAGAATGGATTTCCTTGAAGCTGTAGAAGTTTACAGCAGTCTCATCTTTCAGAGACAGTAGGGGAGAGAATCTCTGAGCACTAGACCCTCTTTTAAGGATCCAACTGATTTGGCCAAGCCTACCCAAAGTAATCACCTTTTGATTAATTGAAGCTCAACTTACAGGGACCTTTATTACATCAGCAAAATCCCTTCACCTTTTCCACCTGACATAACCTAATCATAAGAATGATTTCCCATCATAGTCCCAGGTTCCACCCACACCCAAGAGGAGGAAGTTATATAAGGTATGAATGCCAGGGAGCTCAAGCCTTGGGGGCCATCTGAGAATTCTGCCCATTACAGTCCCCACCCCCGGCATCCAATAATTCTCCTCTTTCCCACATGCAAAGTATGTTCACCCCCTCCCAAGATAACCCCAAGTTGCATATCATTATAGTATCAATTTAATGTCCAAAACCGTGTATATCTCATCAACGCAAAGTCCAAACTCATCCTCTAAATGAGATGTGCATGAGGCTCCCAGGTGTAATCTATACACACAGATCCTGGAGCAAGGCTCCTCTCTACCTGTGGACATATGAAACTGAGGTGTCCATTTATACCTCCACAACACTCCCAACAACAAGGAGGAGAAAGGCCTAGAATAGCAAGGGTAGATATTCCACATCAAACAGGGAGTAAATAAAGAGTAATAAAGAATCAACTGCTCCAAAATAGTTCTGAAGTCCAGTGGGTAAGTGTTGGATTTTCCTCGATTAGGTTTCAATGCCTGCATGTAATCCTCTGGGCTCATGGCTGGGCTCTTGGTTCTGACCTCTGAGTCTTCCTTACTTTTTCATGAAAGGTAGAACATGCTTGTAGGTGAGTCGTTTTGACAGACCGCTTCCTACCAGCGGAATTCTTATGGGTCCAAAATCCTTTCTTTCATTTTTGTATTCTCTCTGTCTATTTTAGTCTACATTGTCAGTGTTTCTGCTGAAATAAATTTCTCAAAATCTTTGTAGGTCTTGTGTAAATTTCACTGAGTTTGCCAAAGCCAAATTCATAGATCCTTTTGAGATAATCCTGTCTCTATCTTAGGCTTCTGCTCAAAAGGCTGAAGGGCAATGCCCTTAAGCTTATAGAGGCCTTCTGGTTTGGGGAAGAAGGTATGTGAGACACAACATTAATCTCTTGAAAAAAATCAATTCTTTGACTGACTATTCTGATCTTTTGCTCCATCCGAAGTTTAACAAAAGGTTGTATTCACATATCTTTTTTTTTATGCTATATATTTTTTGCAGACATTTCTGATGTTTAGCATCTTTGACATTTTTTTTTTAATTATCCGGTCTTGTTCCTTTCTTTTTAATTGTCCTTCCTTCAATTAATCTTTCCTTTCACATTATACTATCAACACCTTTAACATTTTACTCAATAATCTCTTTAGCTATATATCCAGCTTTATCTCTTACAAATTTTACTCTCTACATAGCTGTAAGATACAATTTCCTTTTGTTTTCTGCCAGTACATAACAAGTATCCCCCTTCTTGATTCCCAGCAGCAGCAGTTACTCCTCATCTCCTTCTGAGCCTCTTTGGCAGTGTTCTTAAAGTCCAGATTATGACTAGTAGCCTGATATAGAGGATACAGGCCTTATCTAAAGTGATTTAGGCCTTTTATATCACGATCCTCAAAATTCTTCCTGTCTCTACCCACTTCCCAGTTCTAAAACCGCTCCAACATTTTAGATCTTTATTACAGTTGCCTCTACTTCCAGCTATTAAAATCTGAGGAACCAAATGGCACAAGTTCAGAAGGCTAAAACAATATATATTTACCACCTCGCAGTATCTGTGGGTTGGGACACTGGGTAATATATATAATATGTTATATTAAATTATATATATAGTCAGGGCCATAAAAGTGCAATGAAGATGAAGATGTTGGTAGGCCTGCAACATCATCTGGGACTTGGGTACCCTTCAAAGCTCACTGGTTGTTGGTAGAAATCACTGCTTTATGATTATAGGACTGAGGGCCTCAGCTCCTAGAGTCTGCTCATCAGTCTCTGCCACATGGCTCACTTCACAGCATGGTGGTTTGCTTTTTCAAGGCCAATGGGAGAACGTTGCTGCTTCTTGTTTCTTACCTCTAGATACTCTTTTACAGGGGTCAACCAATTAGGGCAGACTAACCCAGGGAGATCTTCCTTTTGATTAAATTAAATTCAGCTGATTGGTGTCTTTAATTATCTCATCAAAATTCTTTTAACTTTGCTATATAATATAACCTAATCATGGTAATGATAATACATCATTATATGTGTTATATCCACACTCAAGACAAGGATTGCTATAAGCTACAAAATATCTTTCATTTTATTTCAGTTTTATTATCATTCATATCATCATCTGGAGCTTATGTACCAATTGGTGGGAATCTCAGGGAGCCATCTTTGAATTCTATCTACTGCATACGGTGTAGAGTCTATACTGTGAACTAAAATAGTGGCAGAGGTTATGGAGAGAAGTTGATAGTTTTTATGATGTATTTTAGAGGTAGATATGACAGATTCTACTGGACAGGTCAGATGTGAGGCGTGAAAGAGATGGAATAATTCAAGAACGATGACAGGGTAATACCACCACCCACCTAGGGTCAATTATAATGCCACAACTAAAATAAAAGCCTAAGTTTGTTTAGCTTATTAATGCTATCCAGTCATGTAAATAGGTGTGTATCTATTTTTGCACTGATTGCCAGAACACTTGGACAAAATTTTAGCTACCATCTGACAAGTAAGTGTGTCATTCTGGAATGAATTTCTGTTTCTGTTGTGCAAATATCTCTATTGCTTTATATCTTCATGACCTTATTTTTTGCTGTCTTGGTATTCTCAAACTTTTAATATTATTTTAATAGATTTTCTCTCTCAACACGATGCATCAGTATAGAAGCTCACAAAGTAGCTTATAATGAATATACAAATGAATAAGTGTATACCCATGTATAAATGCACATACACATGTGTAATATATATGTTTACACATAAGCATTTCCATGTCTTTCAGTGTTCTTTAATCTGCCACTTGTTTGTCTCACCTCCTTCATTTTTCTACAATCCACTACCATAATTTTGAGCTTCACTCACTTATGAATATGCAGGGGCGCCTGAGTGGCTCTGTAGGTTAAGCATCAGACTTGATTTCAGTTCAGATCATGATCTCAGGGTCATCAGATCATCCCCCTTAGGCTCTGCACTGGGCATGGAGCCTGCTTAAGATTCTCTCTCTCTCTCTCTCCCTTGGCCCCTCCCATGCCCCCCTTCTCACTCTCTAAAAAAAAAAAAAAATTTAAATTTAAAAAAAAACACGCAACTCATCAGTAATTGATGAGATTTTTTTATCCCCATATTTTATTACATAGTTTTTTTGTTTGTTTTTTCTGTGACACATTCATTCTCTTCTCCTCTCTTGAATACCTTTATTTATCATTTAGGACACAGCTCAACCATAGACTTCTATGCTGTCAAATCCACTGACATTTTTCAGCCTTTTTTTTAATCTTTTTTTATTTTTATTTTTTAAAGATTTTTATTTATTTATTTGACAGAGAGAGACACAGTGAGAGAAGGAACACAAGCAGGGAGAGTGGGAGAGGAGAAGCAGGCTCCCCGCCAAGCGGGGAGCCCGATGCGGGGCTCAATCCCAGGACCCCGGGATCATGACCTGAGCTGAAGGCAGACGCTTAACAACTGAGCCACCCAGGTGCCCCATCAGCCTTTTTTAAAAATTATTATTCAATAGTGTCTGCTTTGCCATGCTGTCTTCTTCTATCCAGAGACTACATATGGGGATATTTTTATTTTTATTTATTTATTTTTTTTTGCAATTAGCCTTCATCAGCTATCTTTTGCTCTTATTAGATAATCACTTCCATTAATTTACTCCTGTGGTTTCAAATGCCACTTATACAGGGATATCTTACCATATCTTTAACCTGCACAGGTGCTCCAGATTACAAGCCTAGATAACCAACTATGTAACAACTCAAATTAAATAGGTAAAAGACCTCTCAAACTTAACTTGTTCAAAGATAAAATTTTAACTTTTTGCCCTCACCCATCAAATTAAGTCCCTTTTTGTAAAACATCTCTCAGTGAATTTCTTTTTTTTTTCTTTTTTTTTTTTAAAGATTTTATTTATTTATTTGACAGAGAGATAGAGAGAGAGAACAAGTATGCAGAGAGGCAGGCAGAGGGAGAGGGAGAAGCAGGTTCCCCGCTGAGCAGGGAGCCCAAAGCGGGGCTCGATCCCAGGACCCCGGGATCATGACCTGAGCCGAAGGCAGCCGCTTAACCGACTGAGCCACCCAGGCGCCCCTCTCTCAGTAAATTTCAAACTTATTTGTCTAGGAGTGCACATATGAAGCCTATGAATCAGTCCTGATACCATCTCTCTCATCTCTACATCCAGGATATTCCAAATCCTGTCATTATCTTCTTCTAAATATATTACAAATCACCTTAGTTCTCTCCACTGCAATACTAACAGCCTGGTCCAAACCACAATCCTCTCTCACTTGGCCAAGTAGGGCATTGTGCTGGAGGGTTTCCCTGCTGCCACTTTCACCCTTCTCTAATCTATGTGCTGCATTGTAAGGCAGGAATACCTTAAAAAGAAAAAAAAAAAGTTTTGGTCATATTTAAAATGGCTTGGGTTCCTGTTGCTTTTTGGATGACCTGCTTAATGCACTATTTAAGTCTTGGCTTAATCTACCCTTTACCTATCTCTGCACCTCCACCTTTGACCACTCTGTCTTTCACACCTCAAGCACTTTGTTTCTCTCTTACCACTGTGCCTTCCCACATAGTGTTGTCTTTATTTATAACGCTCTCTCTCCCAAACCCCCTCCCTTCATCTGGTTATATCTGACACTTCCTCCAAATCTTCAAACCTTCCCAATAAAGTCTTTTCTGATCTGTCTGACTAGGCCATTGTCCTCACTGGAGGGGAGAGTAATTTTGAATTCAGTTCTGCAGCCCCGGAATATAACTGTGCTTAACACACAGAAGACACACACTAAGTGTATGCTGCATTAATAATGAGGCTCTTTCATTAATAATGAAACTATACACCTTCTGCTTTATTGCATGTATCTTAATTCTAATCTCATAGTTATTTATATGATTCTTTAATCAATGCCTCTCTTTCCCCATTAGACAATTAGCTCCATATGGGAAGGAATTACATCATTTAGTGTTCATATGGTGTGCCAGCAATAAACACAGTAACTTTTTCAAAGCAAATATTTTACAAATAAGATTAAATGAATAAATAGTCCCTAAAAATATAACTGTGAAATAACCTTCTGAAGTTATTTATATATTTTCTTATATTCAGACAAGAAGTTTAACAATTCAAGTTAGACTGGAAAATTTTTACAAGGTTTTCTAATAATGTAAAGAAATATATCAGATCTCCTTCTACCCCAGTTGTCCAGAGTTATCTTCTATATCTCAAGTCTCTCAGATGAAAAATTGCCCTGAGGGCTTAAAAGAGACTAAAATACTGATTTTATCATTTGATGAAAGAAGAAAGGTAATATTCAAAGACTCCTAAAATTCTCTATATGATCAAGAATTCAAAAGTATGTGTTAGAAGAATGACCATAAAATATTAATGGATTTGTGATAAGGATTTCTAAGCAAGCATCAGGTATTTTAATAAACTCTCTTCTCTCAAATGATTTATGTATTGTTAGGAGAGAAAGAAGAGGAAAAGGGAAAGGAAAAGGTCACCACTGCTATTTGTTTGTTTATATTTGTTTAGAATTCAACTAAATTACACTTCAAATAAGGAAAAAAATTGTATTTAATGACCAATTGTATTACCAGGGGGAACACAGGCACTGAGAACTATCTGACCCAATAAATGTTATGGGAAAGTTGGCAGCAAGCATTAGTAAATAAACTGTACAGCCACACAAGAAGCTTAGCAGAATAAGCAGAAGAGAGCAAATATTTTGGCAGGAATATCTAGTGACTGATTTTAATCAATTTCCATTCCATCCTCTATTAATTGAGGGCAAACATGATAAAGCAAGGGCAAATAGACATTTATATTTTCTATATTCAGCTTAAAGTAGTACATGTCAAGAGTTTCTCCCAATTCCTTCAAGAACAATAAATTGTTTTGCTTGTACATGTGGAACTTGTTTTCTTTCTCTCCAACTGCACTGGAAACCATATATTTACTAATAAACTCAGTATCATGTGCCTCAAAACTATGTCTGTCTCCAATAATACAGATAATGGTTTTTGTCCACCTTTCTGCTCCAAAATATTATACTTCCAATATTGGCAGTTTAATGAGTAATTCTAGTGTCCTTACTTGACTTTTCTTCCTTCACAACAATGACACTTTTATTTTTCCAAATTCAAAACAATAGTTTTCTCTCAATAATATATTATTCATTTACTTATTTTTCCAATAAGTATGTGCGAAGCAAGTGTCTTGTGTCAAGAACTATTCACTATCAGCGAAGTTGAAAAGAAGGAATTCTAAAACAGTGGTGTTAAAAGTGTGACACATGAAACTTTAGGTACAAAATCATTTTAGAACATGAGAGATAAGCAGGACTTGTAAATTAAGCATCTGCATGGGTGGCCAGTAGTTGAACAGGAGAAAGACTACAGATGAATGATAATGAAACTAGACACAAAGTAACTGTGAGGCCATCTAGAATGGGTTGTTCTGTAGGCAATATGTTGCAGATACCTGAAAATCACAGATGCTGATTCATGAGACAGGTATGGGTAATTAAAGAAATCTGTGTAGGGTAGTGCTAAAAGAAAAGGAGATCAAGTAGAGCCACAAAAACCAAGTAAAATCTACTGGATTTAGAAATTTGAGATCATAACATCTGTAAATCATTATCAAATTAGTGATGCGGTATCTTTGAGTCAAAAAATGGAAGCAACAAGGGGATTTAAGACATAAAATTGAGGCTACAACAAATCGCTAATTCAGTCGAGTTCTCCAAAGTCACGGACCATGTGAAGGGGCCAACAGAAGCAAATAGGAAAAACATCAGAAAGGCAAATAAAAGATGGAGGCCTGGAATACAGTATGAGTAAAATGATTCAGAATAAATTGGAAGAAAGGGGAGAAACCATTTCATGCTCTGATGTGACAAGCCTGCAGCCGTTTTTTATAGCTCGTGTGGATTTTGGGAGTGAATAGGTGAACAGTGGTATGGATTAAGAGTTTCCACTGAGGAAAAATAGGAACCTGATGTCCAGTTAGGCAGTTTTGTTTCCTTTGGGCATATATTCGAAACAAATTCTTCATATTACTGTCCATCACGTAATTTGAGAGGATAGCGTACTCACACTCACAGGCTCTGAAGCCTGGCTTGCTCCAACTATGTATTAACTGTATGGATGGGGAGAAGATATTTAACTTCTTGGAGATACTTGTCTCCTTATGTGAAAAACAGGGATGATTGCAGTACAACATCTTAAGGTTGTGGAGGAGATAAATTGAAATAGTTCAAATTAAGTGCTTAGCACATAGTATATAATTAAAAAAAATAATTGTAAACTCTACATTAAGCCAAAAAGTAAGTTTTTTGTTGTTATTTGCTTGTTCAGTACTATTTTCTCAAGAAACTTTTTTGAGTACTTGAGGTAACATTTAGACATCTGAATTTTTAAAAAATTCTTCAAGTAATTTTGATGTACATGAACAATTATAAATAACTATATCAGTTATAGCTATCCTGATTGGATATGTGGTTGGCTAGTTAGTCTAGAACCAGCTTTCCACCTAGCCTTATGGCTTAAGGAACAAAGAGCAGGTAGCCTGTATTTATTTGTCAATTTTAATGTCCCAAGCAATACTGGATGCTTTTTAAGTTGTATCTCATTTAATTCTCAGAACATACCTGTCAATAATTTTTGTTATCTCTATTTTATACATGAGGAAAGTGAAGCTTTGGTAAATACAATCAAGTTCAGATTTTAGCTGCGAGTATTAGATTAAGACACCGACTCAGAAAAGCCTGAATAGTTCCATAAGTAAGTGTCTAAGCTCAAATTTCAAGTCACTACTACTTCCGCTGCAATATTCTGTCTCCTTTAACAATTCTCTTAGTTTCATTTGAATAGATCACAGGGTAATAGGAAAACACATTTGAGGATGAAAAAGCAATTCACTTGAAAAATTTGCTAAAGGTAGACAAGGTCACTTAATCAGGTGTCAATCTTGCTAAAGGACTGTAACAAACTAATATGTAAAGGTGCTTTGCCTCCATTAGATGTCTTTTATGAAATTATGACATTTATTATGGAGAAACAATGGCTCTCTGACATCTGCTGTCAAGGGTTTCCTTCTGTTATTTAATTTGGACCTGTCACATCACAAGCAACTTATCCAAACAACTCTTTGTGTGGGAGTTATTATATTGTCTCAGATACACTAGGATTTAAAGAGATTGGCAGAACAATTCAGAGAGAAAAAATCACAGAATGTTGTTTTTTCTTTTCTTTTTATTCTTTTTAAAATAACCTGAAAAAAAATCATTAAATTCTAAACACATAGTTATTTGCTCTAAACTCCTAAAGCAAGTGTTGTCCTCAGCGTTCCCTAAATTTAACTGCTTCAGCTCATTTAAACCTCCTCAGAGATACTCTAAATCTAAACAAATATAGTGACTTTTATTGACACAATTTACACTCAGTGTTGTAATCATTCCTGGTGTCCTGACAAACTTATTTTAACTTGTTTTAGCTTCTTAAGTATAAGTAATATTTAGAGGAAAAGTATTAAACTGGCATTATACATTTCAAAAAAATATTAGGGCGCCTGGGTGGCTCAGTTGGTTAAGCGACTGCCTTCGGCTCAGGTCATGATCCTGGAGTCCCGGAATCGAGTCCCGCATCGGGCTCCCTGCTCGGCAGGGAGTCTGCTTCTCCCTCTCCCACTCCCCGTTTGTGTTCCCTCTCTCGCTGTGTCTTTCTCTGTCAAATAAATAAATAAAATCTTTAAAAAAAAATAAATAAAAATTAAATGATGCCTTAAGATGCCAAGAATAGCAATTTAATAACATACCAACTTAAGCATTCAATGAGCAATGCCTTTCAAAGTAGTTACATTTAGAAATATTTTTTTTCATTTAGCAGATATTTACTTAGTGCTTTCTGTAGGCAAGGCTACATATTTTAGCACTAGTCCAAATATTACCTTGCATTTGTATTTATCTGGTTTATGATTTAAACCCCCAC
The DNA here is from genome assembly GCF_002201575.2 of Neomonachus schauinslandi. Taxonomy (NCBI): domain Eukaryota; kingdom Metazoa; phylum Chordata; class Mammalia; order Carnivora; family Phocidae; genus Neomonachus; species Neomonachus schauinslandi. Next base: position 10,959,758 of record NC_058404.1, read on the forward strand.
TGACTTTTACTGTTATTAATAGAAATAATGGATAAGTCGAAGCTTTAAAATATTCGTATGGATGCAGAATATTGTCATGCATATATAATCCAGAATTAACCAGGTATTTTATAATTACTTATGCAATTAAGGAATAGATGAAAAGATTTTATATTTTTATAATGTCCAAGAAAAGTAAACTTAACCTAAATATCAAGATTTCCCTGGAAATTCATATTTTACTTAGCGTAAGGAGCTTACTACACACTGTGTCAAATACTTTGGCTCAATCTTTGGATAGGGTCTTCTCAAAATATGTGTAAAATATAATAGTATATACCACCAAAGCCTCAGCACTAAAGAACAGTTACAGAATGAGAAATTTCTTCCCTTTTACATTATCTTCTGCTTTATCAATTACCTTAATCAACAAATATTTACAGGACCTGCTAATTGCTGGGCATTAATTGAAGTACTGAAGACACACCTTGAAGAAAAACAAAGCCTTCCGCAGTATTTTGGGAGGGGGCAAAAATGAATAAGGGAAGCAATAATAAATACTCAATTATAGAAAATGAAAAAAGGAGAGAGGTAGTCACAGGCTGCAAGTATTCCATGAACAGTTGTAATTGAAATCAATGTGTTGATGTTTTGTGTTTAGGGATACTTTAATTTATGGCATGATATATTATTTTTCTCTGTATGGTAGCAATTCATAGTTCCTTTTTTAACTATTTCAATTTGGCATTAAAATGTATATTACTTTAAAATAAAACATTAACTAAGCAACATCTAAATGGTGAGTGGATGTAGTAAAAATGATGAATGGCATGTTCCCCACTGTTAAAAAATCACAAATTAAAATCCTCCATTAATATAATTTATTTTGAAAAAGAAGTAATGTTGGAAAAAATAAGCTAAGATCATCAAACATAAAGGTAAAAAAAAAAAATCAAAAGAAAAAAGAAACTGTGTAACACATAGCTGGCATTTGTTTTGGCCCATGGATGTTTGAAGAGCTTTCTTATTAAATGTATGAGTTTATCTGGAGAAAAAGACTTATCCCAATAAACAAGCTAATAGTTTTCTATGCTTACAATTTCAGACTCCCTTACAGGTAGGATTCAGGTTTTGCCAATCAGATATACTTAATGATGTGCAAAACAGGAAGCCAGACGCAAAAAATAGAAGGGCAACAGGGAGTCATTTCTGGCAGGAGTGAGGGTTGTTACAGTAGCCAGTAAGATCCAGTGCACAGGGTGTGGGTGATCAAACTGCAGTTTCTCTGATGGTATCATAGTTACAGATCTTTGGCATGATTTGGGTGTTGTTTCTAGTTCTATAGCACCCAAATCTCAATAAAATCAATTATTCAATATAATTTTATTTTTATTTATATTTTTTAAGATTTATTTATTTATTTGAGAGAGAGAGAGAGAGCATGTGGGGAGGGGAGCAGAGGCAGAGGGAGAGAGAGAATCCAAAGCAGACTCCCCATAACCCTGAGATTATGACCTAGCTGAAACCAAGAGTAGGATGCTCAACCAATTGAGCCACCCAGGTGCCCCCAATATAATTTTAATAAATGCCTTTCTCTTTAAACAAAACATAGTCATTTCTCTTGCTTGCAACTAAAAACTTGGGCTACCACCAAGATATGCAATGAGAAATGGTAAACATTATTACTCCACTGCTTACTTCAGGCCTTCAGATAGAGCAAGTATACAATAAATATTAAATGAATAAATAGGTACAAAAAATAAATAATATGGATTTCCTATCTTCCAAACTAGAGAAAATATCCCCACGTGGATCCTTTTGTTCCCTATTTTATTATCTCCATTTTCTTTAACTTAGATTCAGAAAAATTAACCTTTTTACAGCACTAGTTAACAGGATCTGCTTTGAAAACCTTCAGTGGTAATAATGGTTGACAATATAATTTTGACATGAATTTCAGCTACTTAAAATATAAATATGGTGGAAATTTTCATGGCAATTTAAAACATATTAACAATAATTTGGGATAAATATGGAAACAGTTATAAAATCAGAAAATAAAACTATACCTTAACATGAAAATTACAGTTTAGTAAAAACAATAAACCAGAGGCACTAGGAATCGAAATACCCTTCCCATTTTTCACTGTAGAAAGAGATTCATTTTATTTATTTTTTGTATTTTATTATGTTATGTTAGTCACCATACATTACATCATTAGTTTTTGATGCAGTGTTCCATGATTCATTGTTTGCATATAACACCCAGTGCTCCAGTCAGTATGTGCCCTCTTTAATACCCATCACCAGGCTATCATGCAATGAGATTTGCAGGGTACTATGCCACAAGAAAATAAAGAAGTTGAGGATATATTAAGAAATACAGAGAAAAGTAAAGTATTTGAACTGCACATAAGAACAGAAACTGAAAAATCAAATGGATATCCTTGATATCTAATATAAGTCCACATAGAGACCACTAATTTTGGAGAAATGCAAATAATTCATTCACAGTACACATGCTAACATCATAAAATGTCTACCTAAAGCTTTTAAATCAGTTTAATTATTTAAAGCTTTCTCATGATGCTGTAATTCTCTCAAAAGCCTTAGTGTTGTTGATATCTTCTTTGGTCTTGATCTTTAAAGGTCCAAATCTTGTCTTTATCGTCCTCCTTCAAAACCCCAACTACATTGAAATATGTACCATCAGACTTTACCATGACAGCTTATTCTTTTGGGTTTCAACTGATGTCCTGGTTATTACCCCTCATTCACTCCTCGCTCTCTCCACCACTATTTTTTTATAATCATTAATGACTGCAATATACCCAGAATCTCATTTCATTGAGATTTTTATTCCTAACAGAAATGCATTTCTCAACAGAAATCATATTTCTGCCTACTATCTTAATCACGACTTTGTTTCTTATATTCATTCCTTCTCTCTCTCCTTGTTTGTGTGTCTGTCTTTCTTTATTAATATCTCTCCCTCTCTCGTCATCTTATATACCAAATAACAATGCCCTGGTTAACTTTTACTTCTCGACTACAATGTGCCTACACCACTATATTGTGGAAAAAAAAGCCACAACTGTGCCAATTATTCTACGTTTAAATGAATGGCAACAGACCTCCTGTGAGCAATTAGTATAATTACACTCTATTATGCCATAATTAATAATATGACAGTGTCGTAATATTTAACCATTCCATATAATCTTCTACTTTCCTAGCTTACTATTTCATATGCTTTCTTCTCTCGTCAAATTTTCCACACATTCTCCCTCATCCTCACTCTTAATGAATGAATCTATATCTTACTACACTGAGAAGATTAGGGAATCCAGAGAATTCAGAGGAAGAGAACCATAAATCCCCACCATCATATCTACCCACCAACCAGCTTTGGATTCATACACTATTCATTTTATTCTCATAAATATAGATGAGCTGTCCTTGTATCTGAATCCAATATAACAATTTGTGCAACAAATGCCATTATATTCACTCTTTCATAACCAGGAATTCCAAGCCCCAACGTGATTTTTCCCAAGCAAATATTCATTATCATAAAAGTATGATATTTTTATTTAAAACAGAAGATCTTCCTTGGTCTGACTTTCAATTCTGGTTATCATCCTTTTTACTCCTTTTCAAAGAGTTGTTTATATTTGGGTATGCAAGTTTTCTCTTTCTATTCTCCCTTAAAGCTATTCAGTATATTTAAATTTTATTTCCAAAATTCTTCAAGATTCTATTTTACAAGGTCACTTGAACAAAATTGAATACTCAATGCATAATTCTCACCTTCCTGGAGATACATGTCTCACTGAATTTACAGATTATATATGGCATCAATCTAAGTTCAACCAGAGAGGTGCCTGGGTGGCTCAGTCGTTAAACATCTGCCTTTGGCTCAGGTCATGATCCCAGAGTGCTGGGATTGAGCCCCATCGGGCTCCCTGCTCAGCAGGAAGCCTGTTTTACCCTCTCCCACTTCCCCTGCTTGTATTCCCTCTCTTGCGGTCTCTCTCTCTCTGTGTGTCAAATAAATAAATAAAATAAAAAATCTTTAAAAAAAAAAAGTTCAACCAGAGAAGAAGAACCAGCAGGAGACACATATTAAGAAATGCATAGCAAGAAATTTGCTTGCATGGTGGTGGAAGCTGACTAAGCAAGTCCAAAGTCAGGAAGGGTAGTTTGGAACTCTTGATCCTAGGCTCAAGCTGCTGTCCACAGATAGATGTTCTTCTTCTTCAGGGAAGTCTCAGCTCTGCTTTTTTAGGCCAGTCAACTGAATGAAACCGGTACATCCAGAATATCTGGGAAAATCTCTCTTAAATTTAACCAACTGTGGACTTTAATCACAAAAATATTTTCACAACAAGACCATGATTTGCTTAACTGAATAACTGAATTGTAGGCTAATCAATATGATACATCAAAAGACAATCGTAACCTACCCCTTCTTATGTTGGCGTGGGTATACATCTCCTTGCACTACTCTTACTCTCCAAATTAGGACGATAACCAAGTCATACTTTTGTCTTATATGACTCTCCTTCTTACAACCAAAAGTACACTAATCTCTTCTTGAGAAAAGGAAGCAATTTCCTTAGGTGATGTTCTCTCTTCACCTTTGGTATCCTATACTATATATAAATACTATGATATAAAGTTAACTATTATCAATATATCTTTTGTTAATAAGAGCATAAGAGAGGGAATAAAGCAAAACTATTTGTTTAATATATGCACAAACATAATCATAATAAAATAGGAAAGAAATAACCATAGTTACTATGGTCTTTATGTGGTCACAGTCTTGGCTAGCATTTATAATATCCCTTTTGTCCTCAGCAAGCATCTCAGCTAGTCATGGTTCTTTGCTTAATGAGGTGACCTAGATGTTTATTCCTGAAGGAGCAGATCCATTGACTCCTTCCTGTAGTTTGGGGGGCTTTCTGTAGATTTTAATCACAGATTCTTATAGTGCTAAGATATGGTCTAAGACGCCTCGTATATTCCAGACATTACTGTTTCAAATCTCTAGTATATAGAAGAAATTCAGTTTTCCTCTTGATTATAAGGATCAGTGGACTCAGACACTACAGTAACCCTGCACTTTTCATGTTAATTCACAGGCATAAAGAGTCCAAAACACCCATGTGACTGTCTCAAGTTCCAGCTCAATGGAATCAGTGTTGTGTCTCCTAGTGAAAGTATTCATTCCTATGGAACTAAAACCTCTAGAACACAGTCTAAGGTTGTGAGGATGGGAAGGAAACATTTTGTTAGTGGATGACTAGTGGTATTAATGAGTAGAACAGCTTCCAATCCTTATTCCCTAGACCTGTGAATCTTGGCTATAGGAGAAATAGCACCATACATAGGATTATGATTAAGAAGAGCACATATGGCATCCTGGAGATCATTGTCCCAGTCCTGTAAAATTATGGCTAACTAGTTAGTGCTAAAAATGAGTTTTCAAAGAGCCATTCCATTATTCTATCAAGCCAACTGCTTCAGATTGGTGGGCAACATGGTAAGACCAGTGTATTCCATGAACATGAGCCCATTGCCACACTTTAATTGCTGTAAAATGAGTTCCTTGATCAGAAGTAATGTGTGGAAGAACATGCTGATTAATAAAGTATTCTGTAAGTCCATGGATGGTAGTTTTGGCAAAAGCATTGTATACAGGGAAGGTAAATCCATATCCAGAGTAAGTACCTATTCTAGTAAAAAAAACAAAGCACTATCCTTTCCCTGATGGAAACGGCCCATGAATATAATCAATATGACACCAGGTAGCTTGTTGATGATTGCAGGGAATCTGTCTTATATTGAAGAATCAGCGTTGGTCTCTGGTGCTGGCAGACTGAACACTCAGCAGCGGCTATTACCATGTCAGCTTTGGTAAATGGAAGTCCATGTTGCAGATCCAATGGCATAAGTTCTATCCTGGCCACCATGGCCACCTTGTACGTTAGTCCACTACACAATGACAGAAATGGCTGGGGAAAAAGACTGACTGGTATCTACGAAACCATTCTTAAAATTTTCATTCTCTAAGATCACCCTTCAATGAGAATTCGCATGGGATACAAATATTTTTATATTCTCTGACCTTTCAGAGAGGTCTATCCATACGCCTCCCCAGACCTCCTTGTCACAATTTCCAATCATGTTCATTCCAAGTTCCTGACAATCCAGCTAAAACCATTGGCTATAGCCAATGAATCAATATAAATTCTATGTTTGATCATTTATCCTTCCAAGAGAAATGAACAACTAGATGCACTGTTTAAATTTCTACCCGCTTGAAGGATTTCTCTTCACCACTTTTCATTAATGTCCCACAAAGGTATAGTGCTGCATCTATCCACTCTCAGGTGGTTCTTGCATGTCATGCTGAACCATCTGTAAACCAAGCCTGAATTTTCACTTCCCCAGTCAACCGGTCATAGAGAACTCCCCATGAGGCCATAGGTGCTGGATGGGAGAAAGAAGGTAGCAGAAGTAGGACCATGGGCATTTGGGCCACTCTTACATATGCCTTTAGGATGCACTGAAGCCCAATCTGTGTATACCACTTCCATTTGATAATGGAGTACTATGTTGCATTCTCAACTTTATACGTGGGTGTATCAGGTAACGGCCAGGTCATGTTGGAAAGCTCATATCTCAGAATAATTTGGTGGTCCATATTTCGTCAGTCAGTCTCTATTAAGACTCAGTAGCAGACCACAGATTGTTCATCAAAAGGGGAGTAGTTATCTACAGAGGAAGGCAGAGCTTTCCTTCAAAATCTTAAGAGTCTGCACTATAATTCATCTATAGGGGCCTGAAAAGGATGCAAGCAGTACATCTACAATTGACTCTTCAAGCACCATTGAATCTGCTGGATCCTATAACTCATGTGACAGAGAATCTTGCTCATCAGTCTTGATCTGTTGCAGACCCTTCTGTTGTTATTAACTCAGAGTTACTAGCTTTTGGGATCACTGAGTAAAAGGACCCAAGTAACACATAAAAATGAGGAATATGTTGCCTTCAAATCCAAAAGTGCTCTGCCTCTTTTTTGGTGGTAGGAGAGGGCAGATGCAATAAAGTATCATCACCTTAGAAGGTATATTTCAACATGCGCCACACCACCGGTTCCCTAGGAATTTCACTGTTGTGGAGGGTCTCTGAATTTCTAGGTTTTATTTCCCACTTCTGACATCTCTACAGTAGTTGCTACTTTTTTCTGACTAGGTTCAATAAAAAAAGATATCATTAATATAATAGACCTCCATTGCATCTTATGGATGAGAAAAATCCATCAGGGTCCCTGTAGACTAAATTATGACAAAGAGCTGGAGAGTTGATATACCCCTAAGTTAGGCTGATGAAAGTATACTACTGGCCTTGCTAGCTGAAAACAAGCTGCTTCTGGTGGTCTAGAGTGAAAAAGAGAATTTGCTAAATCTATAGCTGCATGCCAGGTACCAGAGGATGTGTTAATTTGCTGAGACAATAAAACCACATCCAGAACAGCAACTGCAAGGGAAGACACTACCTGACTAGGTTTACAGTAATCCACTGTCATAATATCTGTTTATTGCATAGGCCAGCTGGATGAGTAAAATGTGAATATGCTGAAAGTTATCACCCCTACATCCTATATCCTTGATGGTGGTACTGATCTCTCCAGTCCTGCAGGAATGTGCCATTGCTTTTGATTTACTATTTTTTTGTGGGTAAAGGAATCTGTATTAATTTTCAACTGGCTTTTACTAGCATGGTAAATTTTTAAACCACAGGTCATGGGAACAGTGTGGAGATTCTGCTGGTTGCTTATATGGCTATTTCAATTATATGCATTCTGTAACTGGGGAAACAACATAATGAGTTTGGGAACCAGCTGGGCCCAACATGAAACTGACCTGAGCTAACCTCTTTGATCAACTGACTGACATTTGATTGGTGGATGATGATTTTTTGGGGCTCCAGAAATTAGTATGCCTATACTCACACACATGTAAATTAATTAAATTTGTTATTTTAACTTAAATTAGTTTATTTTTATTTAACTAAAAATATTCTTTAGACCCAGATAGCTTCCCCAGTATATTCCTCTCAACCTTTAAGGGAAGAAATAAACTAATCCTATATAAAGCCTTTTGGAGAACAAAAAATAGAACATTTTTCAACTCTCTTTATGAAAGAATATATGTTTAATATGAAAACTTGAACAACAAAAGAGGAGAACTAGACACTAATTACTTTCATAAATATACAGGCAACAATCTTACCCAAAATATTAGAAAATTAATTCCAGCAATGTGTGTAAAGGATAATGTATCATGATCATTTGGGGTTGTAATACCATTATGCAAGATTGGTTAGATATCTGTAAACCAGTCAGTATGATGATTTGTTTTAATGGAGTGTGTACTGTGGTAAGTCACCTGAATACATTCAACCCCTAAACTGAAGCACTTAGTTAGCCGGCGGCTGGAAGCGTTGGTGGCTGACAGATTTAGCTCTCTTCCTCGATGGAAATTGCATTTGGCTGGAGAAAGCGACCTTATCCATATCCTGAATCCTACACCACTTTTACTTCAATTCAGGAAAACTCTGTAAGGCCATTTTAGCTCCACAATTTCCCATGAAATATCTAAAACCTTTGTTTTCACTGTATTGCAGCTCAAATTCTCCCACTGTCCAATCCCTCCTTTTTTATTTCTCTACAGATTTGGATTCTAAGAATATTTCCTTACAGATACTCTGCATGCAAATTTTTATCTCAAAATATGTATCCTATGGGATCTATCCTGTGACATTACATTAACAAACACAAGGGGAAATAGCGTATGTTATTCTCAACAGATCCTTAAAGTGCAGTTGAAACAAATTCAACACACATTCTTTGATATTGTCTCCTAGGAAACAAGAGATAGAGGGGTATGTCTAAAGAGTCAGTGTATGTACAGAAAACTGAGGGAAAGTCATATAGAAAGACACTTTTTTAAAAAGCTTTACCTCTGATATCTAGATATAGTTTCCCAGTGATACAAATTATATTCTAGTAAAGACAGAGGTTGGTAATTTTTTTCTGTTAAAGGTCAAATAGTAAATATTTAGTCTTTGAGGATTCTAAGGTCTTTGTCACAACTACTCAATTTAGCCTTTATAGTACAAAACAGAGACAACACATAAATGGATAGGCATTTCTATATTGTAGTAAAACTCTGGTTACAAAAACAGATGGTGGGCCAGGTTTGACCTGTGGGTCATAGTTTGTCAACCCCTAATCTAAAGGGACAGCTGAATATAGTAAAATAAAATAAAGAATTAAAAGACTAAAGGTAGGAAAGGAAGAAAGAATTATAAATTAATAATTATATACTTAGAAAATCCTAAGGAATCTACATATTAAATAATTTTGCATTTCTATAAGTATTCTTGGGATTTTTTTTTTTTCTGAGTCACAGTTAAGTTATTTCAAAATAGTTTTATCCTTTGGGGTATCACTTTCAAAATTTGTTAGGTAGGAATTGAGCAGTATTCAGTCTGGAATTAATTATTCTCCACTCCTTAGCCAAAATTTTCTCTGTGTTCTACCCAATGCTCCCTGAAGCTTGAGGTTTTCCAATCTGTCTTCTGGGAATAAGCACTATTCCCAGCCCTCTGAGAACACCAGACATTGCTAACTCTAAACTTTTTGGACTTTCTTCATTCTCTTGTTTCCGACATACCTGTGCTGATCATTGCTCAGCTGAAAACTTGAGGGGATGCTTTGCAGATCTGGAGAGCTCTGTCTATGCAGCTTTTTCTTCCAGTAACCTGTCCTGTACACTCTAGCTGTCTTTGTCCTCCCCAAACTCTCATCTCTGTGTCCTCAACTCAGGGAGGTTGCTGGACTCCATTCACGTTCCTCCTTGCACTATGACCTGGAAACTCTCAAGATAGTAAATTGGGGCAAAGGATTCACCTTTTTGTTTCTCCTATCTTGGGAATTTCTTTCTTTCTTTGAGGCATAGTATCCTGCAAACTATTGTTTTATTTTATTCCATCTGTTTATATTGGGTGTTTATGTTTGGAGGATAAATCTGGTCCCCATTACTCCATCTTGGTTGTAAGTGGAAGTCTCTCTGGTCATTTTTCTCAGAGTGTGTACAGCCTTCTAACATAACATAAAAACTACTAACTTACATTAGTACTGGATTTATTATGGTAACTACAGTTCCCTCTCTATGGTATAAGCTTTTTTGTTTACTGATGTATCTAGTGACTAGAATAGTACATGCCAAATAGCAGAAAATAAGTAGGTACTTGTAGTCTACACACCTCACTCCCACTAATAGTGGTAAACATTCAGAAATCTTTTTTTTTTAATTTTATTTATTTATTTATTTGAGAGCGAGAGCATGAGCAGGGGGAGGGGCAGAGGAAGAGGGAGAAGCAGACTCCCCGCTGAGCAGGGAGCCCAACATGGGACTCGATCCTAGGACCTCAGGACCATGACCAGAGCTGAAGGCAGACGCTTCACCAACTGAGCCACCCAGGCGCCTGACACATTCAGAAATCTTGATCTCTATGATAGCATCTCCTACCACCACTTCCTGTTTTTCCAGCTCTTTGACTCCCATGCTGCTTCACCATTCAACACAGTAACTTCCCATCCAGAAGTGCTACTTTACATTTCCGCTTATGGAGCTTGCATGAACATTCCTATATTATAATCATTGTGTTTCAACCTTCCTAGACTCTCTTGTTCCAATTTCTCTCACTGCATTTGGCTAGGCAAAACTGCAATTCCAGTAAGTCTAAATATTCACCCATTGTATCCCTGCAGTCGGATAGCTCAATTTTGCTAAGGAAAGTGGCACAAGAGGTTTGATTGATGTCCACTAAACATATGGCCACAGATCTTAAATGGAGTCTACACACTGTCAAAACACCCTTCTACACATGTCTAATACATTCTCTGACACATACTGCACAATTCTCTTCTCTTCTGAAGATTGTATTGCTATTCTCTCCTGATAATCTCTCCTCAAGCCTTTATGTTAAAATTAGGTTAAGTCTGAAGAGAAATTCCTATCACCAAAGCAACCATCCTATCTACATCTATACCCAGATATTCTGCTTTACTTCAGAATATAATGGAAAAAGTATCTTTGCTTCTATCTAAGGCATCCCCACCATTCGTTTGGATGCTATCTGTTATTATTTAAGAAGCTTCATCCTGCATTTGATTTTTTCTGATTTTAGGACAAAGTCCCACATGCAGAATAACCCAAATATAAAATTAGAAAAATATTTAAGGATTTTGATGCATATTGTATGAATAATTTCTCCCAAATTGTAATAATTCCATTTCTACCAATACATGGTAATATTCCTTTAGCCATTAAAAAAAAATCTTAAATTTTCTAATTTACTCTATATCTTTTGAATCCATAATTTTAAAATGTATTCTAAGGAAATATTTTAAAATGTACAATTTGTTTTTATGTAAGAAGCTCCAATCCTTCAGAGCTCAGTTGAGCAGCATGTCATGTAAGAAACATCTCTGTGCCTGTAGTCAACTTATGTGCCATCAACGTTGTCCTCTGGGCTGACAGAGCATTTGGGGCACATGTACAACAACACTTATTACAACTGTTGAAACTGTTAGTCCAAGTCTAATACTTACAACTTGCTTGATAATATTCTAAACACTTTTTGACTCTATAATTTATTCACAAAAACAAAACTTATGATATGGGAATGACTTTCCATATTTTATCATTGATTCAATTACTACTGCAACAGGACTCATAAACAGCTCAAGATCATGCAAGGAAGAAGTAAGGGAGCTAGAATTCAAAGGCAGGCAGATTGAATTGAATAGTTTCATTGGCAAGTATATTTTTATGACCTTGATATTAAAATTATATTAAGGTCTCCCAAATACTTAAGCATAAGGGAAATTGAAAAAAATCTTCAAAACTTAGTAAGTTCAAAATTTCAGTATTCATATCATTAGTTTTATATACCTCCCTAACCTGTTAAAATGTTTAAAAAAAAAATTACTTGAGATTACAAATCTCTAGCTACAGTGCTGTTTGTACTTTAAGTTGGGAGAAGCAAATCCTTCTTGAACTGAGAACAGAGATACTGCATGAAAATAACTGGGCCCAAACATGAATATCAGATAATAAATGTACTGTAGTCAGGAGGTCTGGTCAAAAGTGAATATGAATTATTGCATATAAGCAGTTCTTTGCAAATGCTTTTGAAGATAATACATGAATCTTAATGATGAAAGACTCAGGTAAGTATATTTTTCATTTTTATCTGACCTGATCAATTAGATCAGGGAAGTTTGCATGGGCCAATTTTTCAATAAATGTTGCATTTTAAATTACATAAATAGAAAATGGGAGAAAAAGGAATCCTGTGCTTCTATAAAATATCAGAAGCACTTTGACAGGAAACAGGGTTATCTGAACAAGTGAATATTTATGGGGAAATTATCCACTTAGTATAGAGATTTCAACTATTAATCAATAAATCTTTCAGCTGCTGAGAACCCAAAGAAAGGTTAAAAATGTAAATCAAAATATGTATGTGTATAAATAATTATTTTTAAGAAGACTATTTCAGTAGAACCTCTAGTAGAAATGAAATATTTTATTTGAAGCTCAGATTCTAAGAATTCCAGGATATAGCTAAATAAGAAATAAGAAGGATTTGTCTTTGTATAATTTTTAAAGACTGTCATTGTAGAGACAGTGTTTTGAGCCTTAGGCCACGGTTTTGAGAAGAAAAAGATGAGTTTTATTTACTGTGTGTGCACTAATGTCTAGAGTGAACTACTTTTCCAAGTTAAGAATAAACAATATTCTTTAGTCCCATACTTCTGAACATATTGCAATGCCCTCACACACATGTTCCTTAAATGATAGGCTTTTCTTTTCACATTCACATGTAGAAATCTAGTAAACACTCATTCCTTGGCAGCTGTGTAATAATTTAAACTCTGCGCTTTCAGCAAAAGAAGAAAAAAAAATTGAGAAAAAGCCTCATTCTGATTGCCAGTCAAGTAAATGTATCCTTAGGAAAAGAGGGCAAATTTTACCTTTCCTTACACTGAAACAATTTAGTCTGCTTGGACAAAAATGATAGCAGTGGAATCATTTTTCCTATACATTCCACCTTTAACTATAATTACCAAGAAAGAGGATAGGGATGTCTAATTCCACAACAGGAGCCAACAGTGTTATTATTGGCCCAAACTCTGTGGGTCCCATGAGACCAGAGCTCAAACAAAGAGTATCACTGCAAAGTTCCCAGAAGGCTAAGTAGACACAATAACAAATTTATAGAGTTGGATACTATCTCCTAGGCTTGTTCCTTAGATTATCAAGAAAAATTCCTCCTGGGCACATATCAAGAACCTCAGTGTTAGAGAGTTAGAAATCAAGAAGGAATGATAGCGAAGAGAAGAGAAGAGACGAGAAGAGAAGAGAAGAGAAGAGAAGAGAAGAGAAGAGAAGAGAAGAGAAGAGAAG
>NC_058404.1:10973299-11073373 GCF_002201575.2 Neomonachus schauinslandi
AGAGAAGAGAAGAGAAGAGAAGAGAAGAGAAGAGAAGAGAAGAGAAGGAAAGAAAGAAAGAAAGAAAAACAAAAAAAGAAAAAGAAAAAAATGCAGATTGCAATGAATAATCAGGTTTTGAGTCAGGGTAAACACTAGACAGCCATTTCCCATTACTGAGCTTTTATAAGATTCTACCCTTTGTTGCTTGGACCAGTCAGCTCCATTTAAATAGCCGAAGGATATATTTGGTTAGATGTTTGCTATTTCAAACAAGAAGTTGTATGATTTCCACTTAAAAAACCCAAGTAGGGTGTTGAAATTCATCTTCTTGGATTAAGTAGATTTGGGGAAGAGCTTCCATGGAATGGAAGAAAACACAGTCAAATTCCAGAAAGTACAATTAAAGAAACATCAAGAAAGACAACACACTATACAGTCTTACATAGGTTGCCACTTCCTTAGGGGTTATCAGTTTGCAGTGAATGTTGGCATATAAAATACAAGGAAATGACCTTCAATTGTTTTCTAAATGCAATCATTCCTATCATTTTCAATGGCGGGTATATTTTGACTGTGTCAGAATGCAAAAGAAAATTGAACTTCTCGGAGGTAAACTTATGTTCTAATCATGGCCAGTCTTCAAATATGAAGATCACATAGCTTTATGATGATGCAAAAAATTACAGATACATTTAAAATTTTATGGTACTTTAACTATTTTTTTTTTTTTAATGCACTCAAACTCCTTGAAAGCAATGATCTCTGCAGTAATCTGGTTGCACAGTTGCCCAGCATTAGCAAATGTATCCAATAGGGTAAATCACTTAGAGGGTAATGAATTAGATTTCTCAAATTTATCCATGGCTATTATGTGACTAAATGGTATTAGTTATAATACTTTTTGTCACAAACTATAGAAAAAAAGGTTTTAAAAAATAGAATATATTGGCTTAAGTAACTGGAAAGTCCAGAGGGTGTCATTAATTTCAGGCATGGCTGGATCCAGAAACTCAACATCAGAATCAAATTGCCCCTCTTGATCATTCAGTTCTACTTTCATCTCCACTTGTTTCATTTCCAGGAAGGCTTTCCCTTCATGGTGGCCCTACCTGAGCTCCTAACTTATGCTCTCATCTGTATATTTTAAGAAAAATATTGGAATAAACTCATATTTGATCAAGTGATCTTTCTTCTACCAATCTCTGTAGTGTCCAGCAAGTGAAGCACTTACTGGAAAGTCTGGGTCACGTGGCCATGATCCAGGGGCAAAATCAGCATAGTCTGAGAATGAGGGAAAAAAATCAGGGTGTTATCAGATGAAGATGGGAAAAGATAATGCACAGATAAATGACCAAAGAACATTTTATAAATCAATCCTGCAAAGCATCTTGCATCTTGCATCTATCACAAGTCATATTTCATTTAGAAGCATAAATGTTTTAATAGACTATTTTATTTTTATTAAAATAATAGTTAACAGTGAGCAAACGAATATAAAATTTATTTTTATTTTAAATGCAAAGTCCTGTTTCAGCTACTGTCTCAAATAACATTTTCATGCACCAACTCTGAAATCACTATAGAAAGGATATCACCTGTTCTAACAAATGTTCATCATTAATGAGGAGATATTAAAAAATCAGAACTATAAACTAAGTCATATAATCATTTGGAATGGGCTTGTCATCTTCTCTTTTCTATTATGATGATAGTTGATATTTGGTTAATTATATTTATGAAATAAGACAATTAAATAAGTGGATACCAGATAACACACCAGTACACAAGATTTGCTTGCCTCAAGAATGACCTCGTTTTAGTTGCCTTCTTAAAAAAGCCAGTTATGTCAGGAAATAAAAGGAATATTACTTTCAGACTAGTTGGTATAAAAATGAGCCCATTGTGGATGGCGAGGTAGATAAGGAAAAATATATCAGCTTATGAAGCTTTTCTTTGCCTATTTACGTAACTGCATTGCAAAATGGCCACAGTGTCACTTAGGCGTATTACTGACAACCAAGCCACAAGAGCATAGTTCTTGAAACAGCATTTATTTTTATTATTCATACTTTCCTTACTATTACTTAGCACTGACATCTCAGTTCTTTTTAATGGATTTAAGATCCTTCTGTGTATTTGATAAATCAATAGAAGTACTTTACAGGGAAAACATTTCACACTCTTACCACTCTAAAAGATGACACATTATTCCTTCAGCAACACATTTACCTTTTTGTGTTGTTGTTTGTTGCATTTGATTAAGAATTAAAGTGCCACTTTAATGAAGAAAATTTTCTGTCTCAAATATGTCAGTTTTGACATTGCTTTTTTCCAAGTTCAGGAAATCAGTTGTTTTTATGTGAAAGACCAAAATAAGAATCAATCTTCCTCAGCTTTCCATTTCTCAGCATGAGAACTCTTAGCTGGTTGTCTACAAAAGGCTAATGAATGAGACAGAGGAGAAATGCAGACCTTGAAATTCCATTACTTCCTTATGGAAACTGCCAGATCACAAATTCAGTATTTTTCAGATCTAGGAACCCAAGGTTTTCAGATTTTTTTTTCTTCTGGTGGTAGTATATCCATTGCAATTCAGACATGACAGAAGAGCCCACAAAAAGAAATCATAAAATGAACTATGTACTAGCTGCCATGGTGAAGTCAGAAATGCAGAATAAAATAACTACCTAATTTACTAGTAGCAAGCAAAATATAGGAGACAAAAAACTTATGTCAGCACTTTTATAAAAATAACCATATGCTGTGGCAGAGATGTGGTGTTCTAATTTGCAAAATTTAATTAAAATTTTAAGTTTAAATTTTCAAGTCACAATAAATGGCAAGACTCCTATTTCTGCCATGGAATAGGTATTCAACATAAATAAGGATAATTTTACCAGCGACACCAAGTGTATGCCTGCATCATTTTTTTGTTTTTTTTTTTTCATTTTCATAACCAAAATAATAAGAATGAACTGGTTTTACTCACAGCACTTCTGATGAGTGGTGTCTTTTCTAATGCCTCTTCTCCAACTCTCCCAAACCAGCTCGGTGCCCTACAATTCAATATAATTCTGACATTATCTACCTGGAGTTAGCATCAGATCCACAAGTTAAGAGATTATTCCTATAAGACTTAAGATGCCCACAGTCATTAGTCCCAAGTAGTTACCTATACTTCTGACCTACCAGCTATAAATTCAAGGAGTTCCCACAGGTTCCTCAGGTTTTCTAGAATAACTTACAGAACTCAGGACAGTGCTTTATTTACTATTACCAATTTATTGTAAAGATACAACTCAGGAATAGCCAAAGGAAAGAGATGCACAGGGCAAGGTGTGGGGGAAGGGGAGTAGAGCCTCCATGCGCTTTCCAGGCACATCACCTTCCCAGGAACTCATTGTGTTCACCGACTTGGAAGATCTCCAAAGCCCCATAGTTCAGGGGCTTTAAGGAGATTTCATTAGGTAGGCATGATCAAATCATTGACCATTGGTGATTACCTCAATCTCCAGACACTCTCTCCTCCCCAGAGGTCAGGTGTGGGACTGAAAGTTCCAACCTTCTAAGCAGCCTTGGGATTTCTGGTGACTAGCCCCCATCCTGCAGTTATCTAGGGGACCAGAGTCACCAGTCACCTTTTTGACATATAAAAGGCACTCTTACCACTTTGGAGATTCTAAGGGTTTTAACGACTGAGCGCCAGGATCCTGGGACAAAAGCCAAATATTTATTTCTTGTTATGCTCCAATTCTTGAGGCCAATATTGCTGAATTAGAATCAGAAAGATATCTATTTAAATGTAACTAAGTGGTGTATGTGTCTAGGTTTTACTTCCATTTGTGGTCAATGGACCACTAGTGTTAAAATGACTGTGTGGGGGTGCCTGGTTAAGTCAGTTAAGCGTCTGCCTTCAGCTCAGGTCCTGATCCCGGGGTCCTGGGATTGATTCCCATATCGGGCTCCCTGCTCTGTGATGAGCCTGTTTCTCCTTTTCCCTCTGCCACTCCCCCTGCTTGTGCTCTCTTGGCTCTCTCTTTCTCTGTCAAATAAACAAAAATCTAAAAGATAAATCATAAGATAAAATAAAATAATAAAATAAAATAAAATAGTAACTGTATGAATGGGGGCTCACTTCATTTGAACTGAATCATGATATCCTGGAGAGAGAGAACATGAACAACTAAAATTTCAGAACAAAAAATCAAGCATCTTAGTGTTCAACATGTATTTGATTAGGCATAATTTTACTAGATAATTATTTAATACAGAAAGCTGCAGAGGAAAAAAATAAGACAAAAATGGGCCATTATTTCTAGTTTTTGATATTTTAAAAAAGAAAAAAAAATGTGATTCAAGATTTCATTTAAGACTGTCTTGGCTTTCCTGAAAATACAATTTAAGCTTACAACTGAGAACAAAGGAGGCCAAGTGTCACACATTCTAAGTTTTGAGAAGTTGACACAATTGGGGCCAGCTATCTCCTGCTCCCCTCCTTTTGAAAAAAGAAAAGGATTATTAAGTACAGATTAAAAACTTAGCCCTGCCAGCCCATTAACCTGCATTTGAGAAAGGCATGAACTGGCCCTTTTCCCTACTTCCCAATGGAACAAAGAGCATCAGAAACATGCTCAGTTCAGATTTGAGCCAACACTCTCCTCCTTTCTAGACCATTCTCTTGTTTCACAGGACTCTAGAATTCTTTGACCAAGTGGCCTTAAGCCTGTTTCCTGGGCATGCATGTTTCTCTTTTCCTGTCTGATCTCCTTAGTTCCAATTTCACAGCAGGTATGCATGCTGAAGAGTAGCCTAGGAGAAGGAGCATGAACAAAGCCTAGATATGCAGGCTGGACTGACTACATGTGATTGAGTTCAGGAGTTCAGGGCCCAGGGATGGAGACAGCTCTCCAGATAACCAAGTTCCAGTGAGGAATACTGAGAAAGACTGAGAGCTCTATGATTAAACCTGGCTTTTCAAGTGATTAAGAATGCATATTTTGCAAGGTAGGAAACAATGTTTAACTGTCTGTGCCATGCTTTATAAATCTTACATATTTGGTTCTCTAATAAGTTGGCCGCCATTTGTCCTCTTGCCCTAGTCCTTCACATGTTAGAGATGAATCTGTTTGCCATCTTCAATATTTTCATTATCTGGGAAATATAAGATTAGGAAGATAAATGTAAATCAGCTTTTGGGAAGTGAAGTGCTTAAAAAGTGGGACAAACTTTGGGGTTACCAGGAGACATGCTTTCCTTTCTTGAAGTAACAATAGAAAGCAACAATTGGTATTTGCTAGATTTTTTGGACATTTGTTTAGATTACAATTACCTTTTTATTAACAGAAATGATGATTTTTTCTTTTTTATTAAGCCAGGGCAGCCAGGTTTAAAGGCAGGGGAAGAGAAGGATACACATTCCTTCCCTCTTTCCTTCACAATTCTCCTTTTCCTAAGGGACAAAGGAGATGGAAGCTTGAGAATTGGCCTCAGAGAATGGTTGATATTGAATATCAAATGAACAATATACAGCTAACCAGGGAGAAGACTTTAATGATGTCCAGTTAGTTTAGGAAATATCTGTCCTTTTCTCCTCTCGTTCTTTACTTTCCCAGTAGATACATTGGAAGTCTCAGAAAGATAGAGCAAGATAGCCTTCTCACCTCTGGGAACCAGAGCTCCAGCAAGGGTCTTCACGAGGAAGGGTCTATACCTGACTAAGATATTGGGGTTTAAAAGCAAGGGACCAAGTCTTAAACACTAAAATGTTACTGTGAGGAAATATATATATATATAACAGAAATTTGTCATTTAATATATCATTTTTGGAAAGGCTACTCAATGGAAAAGGGAGTTTTTACAAAGTGAATTTAGGTTGGTTATTTGAAGAAATAAATAATGTCCTATTTATATCCGAATAGGATGAACTGAGAATCTTTGGTAAATTTTTTACACATACAATCTTGGACAATTTAAATAGTATAGGAAGTTGCTAAATAAAGCAAGAAAACTCATTTAAAAAAGAATAGAGAGGATGGGGGAATTAGAGAGAGATCATAAAGATTATGACTATTAGTCCTGGAAAGAGATTGTCTAAATTTGAAATCCTCAACTAAATATGGGCATTTGACTTTGGCATCTTACTTAATCTCCATGTCTTTCAAATTCCTCAATTCTATATTTTGCTTTGAAGATTAAATGGAAAAAAATATACACATCTATTTAGTGAACTTATCTTTTAACAAATATTAGGTGTTACCTTTAAGATTATGAGAGTGAAAAGAAGGTAGATGGGCGCCTGGGTGGCTCAGTTGGTTAAGCGACTGCCTTCGGCTCAGGTCATGATCCTGGAGTCCCTGGATCGAGTCCCGTGTCGGGCTCCCTGCTCGGCGAGGAGCCTGCTTCTCCCTCTAAGCCTCCCCCCTCTCATGTACTCTCTCTCTCTCTCTCATTCTCGGTCTCTCAAATAAATAAATAAATCTTTAAAAAAAAAAAAAGAAGGTAGACTTTAGTCAGAAAGTTGAGTTTGAATCAACCTATATCAAAAGTGATTATCTGGCACTGAACCACTCAAAATTTCTGTCAGTACCAACTGTGAAATTTTAATAACAATATCTGCATCAAAGAGGTGCTTGAAGGATTAAATTAAATAGAGTGATTGGCAGCACATAGCTCTGATTTAGCACATAAAGTTGTCTAGGATATATGAGTTGATTTATGTCTCCCTTAATGATTTTCTAATAATACCAAAATGTCTATGTATTGCAGTCATTTAGGAATTTCTACCATACATAATGCATTGGAATAAAATGGTTTTCTACAATCCCATTTTTGAAAAGGTGGTATAATGTTATGGAAACTAAAGAGGCTCTAGGTCATCAGAACACCTCATTTCATTATATTTTGAAGTTGTGATTCAAGGAAGAGGAAGTGGTGGTTTGACAGGAAGCCCATTTGGAATTCATTGTACATTTGTAAGCAACACAAAGGGAGAACATCTCTGACTTGGACTAAGGAAGCATTTTCTAAACCAAACCCCTCACCACAAACCAAAAACCAAAAAATTGATTAATGTGTAACATCCAAATTAAGAATTTTTGTGCAACACAAGATATCATATACCATGCAATGGGTTGCCATACTGGAAAAATATATTAATGGTACTCAAACCAAGTCATATCAGAATATACTTTTTTCATGTTTTCATTAAAAAAACATTTTTCTCAGTGCAATCATTTCTCTTGCCCTTTTATTAAAATTTCAGTGCCACTATTTCTCCTTCTTGGTGAAATTTCAACCTTCCCTTCAGCCTTTGTTCTTTTTTCTTCTTAATACTTATTAGTCTTGGGCGCCTGGGTGGCTCAGTTGGTTAAGCGACTGCCTTCGGCTCAGGTCATGATCCTGGAGTCCCTGGATCGAGTCCCACATCGGGCTCCCTGCTTGGCAGGGAGTCTGCTTCTCTCTCTGACCCTCCCCCCTCTCATGTGCTCTCTCTCTCTCATTCTCTCTGTCTCAGATAAATAAAGAAAATCTTAAAAAAAAAAAAACTTATTACTCTTCAACATAATGCTTTTTTACAACATTATGTTGTTTTTCTTTTTTTCTGATGTATCTTCTTTACTAACTTCCCAATAATCAAAATAGGATTAGGAGGAAGTGTGTATCTTTCTAATCAAGATGGAAACTTTTAGGAGAATATGATGTTATTGATTGGGATTTTGGTCACTACTATATCTCTAGTGCCTAGAACAGTATCTGGCACAAAGGTAGTAATCAATGAGTAAGTGAATTAATGAAGGAATAAATATTTAGGAATTACTGCAAATCAACAGAATTAGAGAATCTAATAAAAATGTGTACAGGATATCAACAGGCAATTTAAGAAGGACTACTAAAAAGCCAATGGAAGATATTCAAATTTGTTAGTCATCAGAATAATTAAAATAAAAACAACAATGAAATATCACTTTACTGGGGCGCCTGGGTGGCTCAGTTGGTTAGGCGACTGCCTTCGGCTCAGGTCATGATCCCAGGGTCCTGGGATCGAGTCCCACATCGGGCTCCCTGCTCGGGCGGGAAGCCTGCTTCTCCCTCTCCCACTCCCCCTGCTTGTGTTCCTGCTCTCGCTGTCTCTGTCTCTGTCAAATAAATAAATAAAATCTTTAAAAAAAAAAAAAAGAAATATCACTTTACTGAATAGACCATTAAAGTTTATAGAGCTAGATATATGAAAAAGACTAAGTAATATACAAATTATTATGCTTAGCTGATGAAACCATAGATTCCAGCCATTCTGAAGAGCAATTTGACAGTAATTTGTTCAATTAAATGTAAAGTACCATATGACCTAGAAATTTGTCTCTTGGGCACACACACACCACCACCACCACCACCATCTCACACAGATCCAGAAAGGAGCTGTCAACAGGATGTATATTGCAATTGTGTTGAAGAGATAGAGGGGATGTTGGTGTTAATTACTGAGAGAGTGGATGAATTTATACTAAAGGATACTAGGCAGTGCAATGATTGTATATAATCACAGGAACATGGCTAAATCTTAAAATAGCTGAGTGAAAAATATAAAGAACAGATTGAAATGCACAACCTAACTAATGCATGAAAATGAAAATGAGTATACCAAGAAATGCAAGAAGAGATCTGTCTATCATCTATCTATCTATCTATCTATCTATCTATAATACAATAGAGTAGTTGCATAATGAATATGGAGAGGGATAAGATTGGAGAATACAAATAAAAGGAAATAAATCCTTCCATCATTCAGTTACGGGAAGCACCTTAAATGAACCAATGGTAATGGTGCACTGTAATTAGGTGTGTGATTAACGCAATTCTATGGACCTGAGACCCAAAATCTAAGAGGTGACTGAATATAGTTTTAAAATTAAGTGTTCCTATCTTTAAAAAAAGAGAAAGGAAATTTCTAAATTTAATTTGAAAGCAAAGCAAAGGTTAAACTAAATTATAGGAAAAATGTGTGTAACAGATATAAGAGAATTTATACCATGAAATTTTAGAAGTTCTTATAAATTGATAAAATATGTAAAGGGTACAAATAGCATTCACTAATAAAACTGCAAATATTCAATAAAAAATAAACGTATTTAACAGTACTAATAATCATGAAAATGAACTTTGAATCTTGGTTAAGAAACCATTTTTTTACCTACCAAAATGTCATTTTATTTATTCATTATTCAGTACGAATAGTCAGCCTTATGAGGTGCAGAAGAACACACAGTCCTATGCATTCTGGGATCAGTACATATTGGCATAGACTTTCTTGAGGGATGTTTGGAAAAGAAAAGTGTTTATACAGAAATTCTACTTATTAGAATTTATCTTAATAATCAGAAATCGACACAGAGATCTATGAACAATATTGAGACCAGATATAATATTGAGAGTGGTAAATGATTAAAATAATCTAAATACCCAAGAAAATGAGTTAATTAAAAATATGGTATACTCTTTTGAATAAATAATATGAAACCATGAAGTATAGTGTTCTGACAGAAAAATGATAAGAAAATAGTATTTTTAACAACTATGAAGAAAAAGTAGATGTCAAAAGAGTTGTACAGTATATTATCAAAACAATTTTAAAAGAACACTATATAGGGCGCCTGGGGAGCTCAGTTAGTTGAGCGTATGCCTTCCGCTCGAGTCGTGATCCTGGAGTCCCAGGATGGAGTCCCACATCGGGCTCCCTGCTCAGTGGGGAGTCTGCTTCTCCCTCTGCCCTTCACCGTGCTTGTGCTCTCCCTCACTCATTCTCTCTCTCTCGCTCTCAAATAAATAAATAAAATCTTTAAGAAAATATAAAAGAACACTATATATATGTACATATATACATACTATAGAAAAGTTAAAATTTTCATGCATATTTAACATCACAAATTGGACGTGTACATAAGTAGATCAGTTGCTTGCTCTGAGGGGTGATTTTGCTTTTTTTTTTTATGCTTTTCTCTATTTACAAATGCTTTACTATATACACACACAATGTATATATGCTTATACACTGTGTGCATATGAGAGGTTAATTAACAGTAAAACAAAGTTGTCCTTTAAAAAAAAAAAAGATTGGTTTATTTATTTAAAAGAGAGAGAGCAGGAGGAGGGGCAGAGGGGGACAAGCAGACTCCCTACTGAGAGGAGAGCCTGATGCGGGACTCTATCCCAGGACCCTGAGATCATGACCTGAGCCGAAATCAAGAATAGGATTCTTAACTAATTGAGCCATCCAGGGACCCCAAGGTGTCCTTTTTTTAAAATGAGAACCCTGCTATAAAAATAATTTTGTGATGCTCATTGAGATCTAGACAAAAGAACACTTTAAAAATTTGTTTTGGATTTTCTTTTAAATTAAGCTCTTATTCCTAAACAGTTAAACCAATACAAATAGATTCCCATTCTCCAAACTGGTCTTAGAAAGAAGTACACCAATGATACGAATCTGAAACAGCTATGCTAGAAGGAAACCAGCTTCAAGTCCTTCACTGACAACACCTGAGGAGTGAAGGTAGAGGTGGTAGAACTATAGAAATTCGAATATTTGGTCACAGAATGATTTGTTTTGACAGTCCAGTTCAAAACCACGTATTTAGCAGGTAATGGGGATGGGGCGAGGTTGCATAGTTAAGGACTGAGTTAAGCTTTGCCATAACATTCTCTGGAACTTACCTCAACTCTGAGGGAGAAGTGCCTGAAATATAAAAATATTCTATATTCTATCCTAGGTCCAACATTAGGAACATAAGTATGGGCAAGTGGGGGTTGGCAACAGTGGAGGAACTGTTTGTCCATAACACACAAATAAGTAGGCTACATTTTTTTTTAAAGCTTTTGGCATATGAAGTTCTATCGCCATAAAAGTCATATGGCAAATATTTACACCAAAAACTATTTATCACAACACTTTTTATAGTAGCAAAACTTATGATTATTGTATATTAAACAAATTATGTCAGTATGTTAAACTTTATCTATCATTTGATGGTACTATTGTATATACTTTCTTCTTTCTAAATTTCTGAGTTTTATAAATTATCTTCAGTTGTTAAGACATATATTTTGAAAAAAGTTAAGTTTGTAAAGTGAGAAAATGCTAAGGAAAGTGGCTTGGAAGAAAGAACCGATCATTTAAAATGTGCTGAATGATGTTTTATATTGAGAAATACATTTTCCCAGATTAATGGTTTAGTTTATTGTAATCATTGGCACCCAAAAAATCAAGGAGATTAGTGGAAGTATATAGTTAAATACTTGACTTCATAATAGGTAACTGGGATTGTAATCAAGATGGAGTGGTTATGGGCACCTGGGTGGCTCAGTCGGTTAAGCATCTGCCTTCGGCTCAGGTCATGATCCCATGGTCCTGGGATTGAGCTCTGCATCAGGCTCCCCGCTTGGTGGGGAGTATGCTTCTCCCTCTCCCTCTGCCCCTGCTTGTATGCATGCTCTTGCTCTCTCAAATAAATAAAAGTCTTTCTAAAAAAATATGGAAAGGTTGCAAAAAATATCAAATTAATTTATTGAATTATAGAAAAATATCATTTATGTTTTAATAAAGAATCCTGTGTATTTGTTTCCTATGACCAACTTTGGTTTCTTACCAGCTTCAATCTGCAATTCAAAAAACATTGCCAATCTCCCTTGCTATAATATATCCAATATTCTTTGTGCTCATATATAATAAATTACTTTGAACAATAACAAGAATTTACTTTTAAAAATGATAAAGCCTAAAAAATAGAACATGCTAAGCAATCTGATATTAAATTAAAGTACTAGAGCAGTTTTCATGCTTTCTATATTTAGAACTTCATCCAAAAGAACCCAGAAAGACCAGGTTCTTATTCTGGTTCTGTAATTATGGTTCTGTATTTTATTGGCTAAATTATTAAATCTTTTAATACCTCAGTTTTATCATGTGTTACATGAATTTTTATGTCCCTCCTAGTTCTGTAATTGTAGTCCATTTCCTATCCTAACCATGTGCAATCAGGTTCAGATAATTTTCTTTCCCTAGAATCAAAAAAGACAGCAAAACATCGCTTTGCAAGTTATTTTTCCTGCTCTAAAGCAAGACTGAAAAAGAGCCATCACACATTGCTGTGAAACCCTGACCACTTAATCACACTATGAAAGCAGCCACCAAGCACCTGGCGAGGGTGTCAGGAAGATTGTTAGTTTCCTGGGCATCCTGAACACGTTTCTGCCAGGCCTGCTTCCAAAATGAGTCATTGTCCCTCTCTTCTCTATCTTGTTCTATGATGTTCAGAGGATCACAGTCAGCTAGGTATCCTTACATAAGGATCCCTGTTGTATGCCAGTCCTTCTTGTCCTGCACACTATTTACCACTCCAGTATTTTTTTCCATTAATTATTTCTGAATTCCTTGTTGTGGATCTGTTTTTCTGCCCTTGTATCTGTTGCATGTTCCTATTTGCGTTCCATTCCTCTTATTATGTGAGCGTTGTTTGACTTGAGGCTTGGTACATCCCACCTCCCCTGGAAAGTAACATTGCAGTGAGTATAAAGCACTTATTACAGGAAAGTCATGAACATCACAGTAGCCTGTTGTTGGAAATGACCTCAATTTTCATTCAGTGAGATTCATTCATGATTTAGATTTGGGAGTAACTAATAACTTGCTCTTCTGTATATTTTTAAGGAAGAAGGCTCACGGTGAACCCGACACCAAGCCCAACCCCACTATTGGCTCAGAATCTTTCAAGCAAATGAGAAGCAAAAGAACCAAATCTCCAATCCACTTCTATATAAAATAAATCAAAATAGTTATCATTGTGGCAAACTGCATAATTTACCTAAACAGTAAATTAAAATTTTCTGCCATAGTATAATTCAGCAATTTTTCAATCTCTTATAAGATTTTCTAATGGCCAGTCAGAAAGCATTAAATGTCAGAGGAGACATTCCATGCTACTTCCTTGAGAATCGAATTGAACTAAAGGTGAAAAAGTTTTGAATGGTGCACTTTTAAAAGGTTTTTCACTTGCATGTGCATATAAAAACAGCAGAATCATTCATTTTCATGTTTTATATAAAACAGAAGATTTCAAAGGAACTTCGTGTTTTCAGGGCTGCTTCAGGCTCTCTGCCCAGACTTTCCAGGGATATGCACACACACTGTCCGCTACTTTAAGGAGCACTTCAGAGGAAAAGTTGGAGAAGCAGTCATTTAGTTGAAAGAATAATAAACTTAGTCCTGGAAGAACTGAGAACAAATTCTAGCTTTGATATTTACGAGCTATGTCACCTAAACTCTTAAACCTTCAATTTCTCCTTCTGCAAAATGGGGGGCATACTAGAAGCTTTATAAGTAGATGAGAGGATTCAGCAAGTTAGTACATCTGAAATAACTTGGAAAGCTATGAAGCGCTATTTAAATAAAAAGTTTTGTTTGGAGCAAGATTAAAACACATATAAAAACCAAGGCTTATGTTGACAAAATATGCTATCTAAATAATGTATTTGCATATTGAGTTTTACACACGTCCCTTGATAGTCCCAGAACTTCATGCTATCTTGCTCCCATGCAATCTCCCTCCCCCAAATTCCCTGTCGGCTTTGATATTCAGTCTTGCTTTAGCAACTGGCATTTGTAGGTGTCATGTCTTATTTAACTGACTAATACCCTTGAGCTATTCACAAAGCAGCTGTTTTTTCCTTTTTTTCTAACACCTGCTACATATAGACATTTAGTGAAAGCTTCCTGAATAAATAAAGGAATTAATGAATAGCTGAAATTATAAACCTTGGCTTCAGTCTATGGTTTCAGGAATCAGGCTGAGTATGAATCTTGCCTCTACCACTTCCTAGCTCTGTGTTCTTAGACAAATTATTTACCTAGGACCTAAAATGCCTACCTAGAATATGGGAATTACAGGCATGTTTTTTTGAATATTAAATATGACTATGTATATAAAGTGACAGCATATCTTTTGGCACATGCGAAGTGTTCAATAAATGGTAATTTCTATCAACGATAGCTGTATAAGTAGAAAAGACGTAACAGCATGACACTTGTTACATGTTCTTATCTATAAAAGCACAGATTTTCTGCCAACTTCTAGAACTCATGGGTTTATGATTTAGTCTAAGTCAGATTTTAATTCATCTCTTCAAACAGAAACTCACTGTGAGCATCTCTCCCCCACCACCTCATTCCTACTCCGCCTCCTTCAGTAGCTTTTATGGGTCATGTAATGGTTCCAAATCCTGGTTCTTTCCTATCCACTCTGTCACTCCCTCCTTTCGCTTCCACATGATTTAACGCAATGCATTTTCATGAACAACTACTTTGTTATGAAGATGCTTATCTTTATGTTAATGGTCTTCAAAAAATATGTTCATAAATTATTGTTTTCACTTTTTAAATTTATTTCCATTTTAAGTAAACTGCTAGCCATGCAAGTTTTTTAGTTCAGTTCAGTTTAATTCTTTGTGTAAAGTAGGTGTTCAATATATGTTATTGATTGCTTTAAAAATGCTTCCCATTACCTCTACAATTACAAGAAAAGGGTATTTATTCAAGCATAAAAAAGAACTTCCTGACTGCAGTATCATTAGATTCATAAAGAGTTGATCCACTGAGGCAGATTATTTTCTTTCCATGATGTCTTTAAAAATGGGAGGGGCATTCAAATGATTTCAATAACTTAAATGCTATTCTGATACACTGATACTAAATTAGCATGTCTTCCAGCCCCAGAATATAGGTCCATTTTTTTAATAGAATACTAGAAATTAGGAAGAAATCGAAAGTTTTCATATACAGAAAGGCTGATAGTATATTGCACTTCCTTTTGTAATATTTTAGAGCCAAATATTTCACTCAATTCAAATCAATGAAAAATAAAATAATTGAATTGCTACTCTGTTTCAGGACCAGGCTAGAAACTGAAAAATGAGAAGCCACGGACTTTTTTTCTCAAGATGCTAAATGTCTATTTGAGAAGACAGCCATATAAAAAATACCACTCACCAATAAAAGTATGCACTAAATAATAAACAATAAAGAGAGAAAGTCAGCAAAGAGAAGTGACTGATTAGCTCTGAGGGAGATTCAGAGGACATACTTAATGATAACAGCTAAGCTGGGTCTGAGTTTTGAAGGATTAATAGAAGGATGTCAGAGCAGGCCAGAAGGGGCTTTCCAAACAAACGGAACATGCAATTTGATAGAGTGGAAATTGCAAGAGATGAAAGGGGCAAGAGATAGGAAAGGGTCAGATTAGGAGAAGTTGCGTGGTTCAACCACAGAGATATGAGAGCAAAAACGCAGTAAATGAATATAAATCTCTAGAAATAGGCAGTTAGATATAAGCACTGTTCTGACAAGCATTACTACATGTGTTGCCCATAATACAGTGCCCCACAGAGAATCCAGGAACAGGTGACACTATTCTTCCATTTACAAAATGCACTAGTTTAGCATAACCACTTGATACTTCACTGATGGCATTTTTTTCAACCTCCAATATCATAAATTTTATTTCAAAGTTAAGATGTTTCTTCCTATCTGAAGAAGCAAAAAAAAAAAAAAGTTCTTTTAATTCCTGCAGATGTGCTTGATTCTGAGTGTTCTGTAGAATCTGCCACCAGAAACTACAATCCAGAATTTGCAGTTCAGAGTATCAGATAGGAAGAGCTTTCCCTAAATTTATTCTAATCAAAAGAAAGCCACCTGCAGTTACTCATGTGATAGGGTATCATGAAGCTGATTAGGGATGATTTGCTTCACTAAAAAGGCTTTCAGAAGAACAATTGGAAAAGTTGCAGCAGGCAAGGACAGAGGGGATTCTGTTAAAATAATCTTTTGCTTGTTCTGTTTTGTGAAATATCCATCTTGACAAAATAGTCAGTGAACATTAATTATTACAAGAAAGCATAATTCAGTAAATGGAGACTTGTCACTTAAAATGATGGTGCGAAATCTACTAAACACTCAGTGGCGTCAGTATCTTTCTCAATTGCTAATGCTTTATCCGTTTCCAGGTTTATCTGCATCCTTCCAAATGTATTGGAACTACTCTCCTGGAGCCACTTTCCTCCTAATCAGTAAACCCAGTAGCTTTTCTAAGCCTTGCAACTTGTCCTTTTTGAGGCCACCACCATCTCTCCCAAAACTCTCCTCCCTGACCTTTTCTCAGAAACACTGCTCTTTTCTAGCGATCCTTTTACCCTTTAACCCTTCCCGAGCAGACTCTTCCACTGGAGTCCAATTCTTTTCTGGTATCCTAAATAAAATTATTTCTTTAACTTCTATACTTTAGCTACTTCTCTGCTGCCCTGGTTTCTCATCTTACCCTAAATTTTCAGCAGCCACAAAGGCATCAGAAGGGGAATGTTCTGATGTTGGTTCCCCAAAACAAATATAGCCAGAACTTAACCTCATCTTGTAACCGCAATAGGCTTCTCTTCTTGGGCATCTCTCTCTCTGGGGATGGGGCTTCACTCACAGAAGCTGAAAATCTCAGAGAATGCTCTGTTTCTCTTCATATCATTTCCTCCAAATCCAGACTACTAATTTTAATGGGAATTCTTCAAAAGCAATACCTCTTCTAAGCTCTTCTTCCTTAGACTCCTAGTTTGACACTGGAATTCTGGGCCCCATCATCTCTCTTCTTTAAACTATCGTACACACAGTGCTGATATATTGATATTTTAAACATCCATTTGTTTAAAACTTCAAATCTTCACTATTTTCCACAATGTCTTCATTAGCAATAAAAGCCTTATACTTTGACCCCACCACTCTTTCCACCATGACTTCCCAGAGCTTCCCACCATGTATTTTCGCCCATCATTAGTGCTACTTACTGTTTCAAGTTCAGCATTTTTTACCTGCTCTTGTTTTTTTTCCCCAAATTTCTGTGCTTCAAAACCCAATTCCACATGCATATGCTATGCAATCATTCAGCTTCTCTTCAAATGCCGTATCTGGAATAGAGCTGTCCATGATTACTCAGGTTAGAAGGTAGTATTTCTCTGAGCAGAGTTCCTGGTAGGTAACTGCAATGGCACAAATGGCTTTTTATCTTACACAGAGAGAGTCATGGGGAGGCTAGATTACATATACCCCTTGATAATTGTGGGGTAAAAGAAAGGAACACTAAATTTTCTATTTTCCTATGGGTTTTGAAATTTATTTAAAGACAACATAAAATTGACATTTAAGTTTATCATAGGTTTCTAGAGCCCTATTGAATCCCTATCTTCAAGAAATTAGGAAAAAAAAGAGATTAGGCATTAATTTTTGATCCATTGAATATCTAATATATATACATATTTTAAAGAGTCTCTTTTCCCTTGTTCCCATGTTTTTAGGTCAAGATGGAGTCAACAACAGAATAAAGGCATTCTGTCATATTTAAATCTTTCCTTAACTTATGCATGTATGCTGCCATTCTACTTTTCAATTTATATGGATAGAAAAGAAGGAATAAGATAAAGAAATAGGAATTAAAATCTATGTACATGAATAGAATAGTACTAAAAGATTTCAAAAACTCTCACTCAGTAAACCATCACATTAACCACGTGGATTAAGAAGATTGAGACACATTTTTGCAGGATGGGAAACTCATGGTATTAATGGCTATTAGAACTTGAACTCAATGGTCTGACTCCAAATAAGGCTTATATCCCTAAACCATTCCATTTCTGGTCAGCTACAATTTCTTTAATTCCCTAACTGCCACAATCTGTAACTTTTTAAGTTGCATCTGAGATTAAATAATATCTCAATTTTCTAAGATTTTATGGCAAAAAATTGCAAATTATTTTTCTGTGTGGTGGTGACAAAATCAGTTACAGGAATGTATTTCCTAACTACACATGCTCAGAGTTTATCAGAATCTTAAAAAGACAGGTATGCAAGAATTATGAGGGAATTTCCAAGAGTCCCTATCTGACTCTACTATTTCCCACTGGTGGAAGAACCAATATAATAAGAATTCTGTGATTTCTATGTAGAATCAAATAACAGTAAGCCTGTGTCTGAAAGATATTAGGCACTATGGAAAACAAGAACTTCCGCTAAAACTCAATTTAACAATAATCTGAATGCACAGCTTACATAGAGAATGTATTCAATTTTTCAATTGCCTCTTGATATTTTTATAATTTTTATAAATGTCATATAGGCAAAATGGTAAAATAACATAGCTATACAAATATATAATCATATAGATCATTATATAAATTTAATTTTTGAGGGGCATATAGTCTCAGATTATATTTGTTATAACCTTTGAATGTTCACTTTTATTTATCAATATAATTTTTTAGAAGATAACAGAATTCATTCAAAAAAACTCATGAGTGGATAAGCCCCAATTTCACCTTGTGATTTAAACAAAATAACTATTTCCGGTAGACAACAGTTTCTTGAGTAAAAATATTCAGGAAGTAAGGCAATTTACGAAGTTTGCATTATTTATACATGTTAACTCTCACAGATTTATGAGTGAACTCTAAGTAGACAACACATTTTTATATAAAATAATGGCTTGAAGGAATGGCTTATATTTGTCTACTCTTTATACCATATTTTAATAAAAACAGCAAAGATACTTCTTAGCAGCCAAAATCCTATATGCAATAACCCTAAGCTGTTTAAGAGTGGATTTCTTGACTCTGTTTTTAAAGGAAGCAATTTCTGCTGATTCTTGTTAGAAAATAATTTTATTACCACCCATGTACTGCAAATATGTTCCTAATCACCACAAAGATGGCTTCAAAATATCTTTTTTTCAGCTTTATTGAGGAAGAATTGACAAATAAAATTGTAAGATATTTACATGTAGACAACGGAAGGGAAGGTGACACCATTATTCTCTTTCAGCAGTGGCAATGACATGAACCAATGGCAGGCATAAATTTGCATCATTTTGTGATCATCCTCTCACTTCAGTTCTGTAGACAGTTGAGATCATAGGCAGTACTTTCCTGAGAATCATGTACTTTCTTGATCTCTTGAATAGAGATCTCATTTGAAAGACCTCGAATGCCTGTTGTTTTACTAACTAAACACTGACTGATTCAGTTAGTAGTAATTTGGCCAATGTATATATTTATCTTGTGGTCAGGGTCATTTAATTTCCAAATATACTGCTTCACCATCTGTTAGTAATTTGTTATATTCCCATTCCAGAAAAGATTATTCAGTCCTACATACAGAAAAACTGATACACAACGTGAGGTAGTTCTCAATTCATCTCACCCTTTGGTTCCAAGGATTATGATTAGGGTTACATAAATTTTAACCCCATCTTCACATAATCATTCTGGGTTGTATCATTTATTTTATTAATTAAGGTATCAGATATATAGAAGAATAATAAAAATCTCAAAATAATATTAGCATTGTTCAGGATTTCCCCACTGTGAGAGGTGGGTCCAACATGGCACTCACAATCCCATGAAGCAAAATCAGGATTTCTTTTTTTCTTCAAAATCTTCTGTGAGCATATTCCAGAGTTCTTGAATTAAGCTAGAAAATAAACTCAGTGTAGGTGGGTGGTATGCACCCAAACAATGCTAATAGGTACAACAGTCCCAAATAAAATACAAATGTTGGGAGAACAAAAATCAAATCAGTCACTGACTACCCTCCTTTTGAAAAACCACCTGTTTATGAGAGACTAGGACAAGTTTAGCTTTCCCTAAGACATCTGGATAAGAAAATAAGCTGTTCCTCAAATTTGAGTTCCAATGCATCCAAGTGAAGTGAAGTGGTAATGCAGTCTTTGAGCAAGAATAGCCATCATCTGAAGAAAGGTAGAGTGGAAAGAGAAGGAAGTAAAGAAAAAAAAATTTAAAAGGAATTATAATAAAAATACAAAGGGGATAGTTAGAGAGAAGGAAAGAAAAAAGGAATATAGAAAATAAAAATATGCTTATTTATTTTAACAGTGGTTATAGGATGCAGTTAAATGCAGCTACCGTGATAAAATATTCAAGTGTTCACTATGACATCAACTTCTTGTCTAGGGTTCTTCCATTTTGGAATGCATTTTATTTGAAACCTGCTCTAAACAAGAAAGGAACTACCGCCCCATCTCTGAAAAGGAAAATAGGTTTGTTAGGTCCTAACAAAAATTAAGAATGTTTATCTGTAACCAAAGGGAAATATGAGATCTCATGTAAACAAAGGTGATTGTTTGATATAATAACTTCATTTTTGGACAAAAATCTAAGGTCTTATGCTTCACTCAAATGAATATAGAAAATAACTGTTTAACAGTCACTTTCCTGACAAAGGTATTCAGCTCTTTTTTAACAGACAAAACAATGAGTAGCAATTATAGAACAATGGCCTTCTCCTGAATAGTATTTTTTTTTTTAGTTTTGAGGTACAACTAACAAATAAAATTGTAAGATATTTAAAATATACAACATGATAATTTGCTATACATACACATTGTGGAAGGATTCCCCCACCAAGGTAATTAACACATCTGTCACGTCGCATATTTACCTATTTACTTTTTTTTTCCTTTGGTGAGAACATTTAACTTCCATTGTCTTAGGAATTTTATTGTACAATACAGTGTTATCAACTGTAGTCATAATATTATACCTTAGCTCCTAAGACCGTATTCATCTTGTAGCTGAAATTTTGTACCCTTTTACCAACTCCCCCCTATTTTCCCCACCTCCATCCCTTGGCAACCACTTTTCTACTCTGTTTCTAGTTCAATTCTTTTTCTTTTTAACTATTCCTCATATAAGTGATACCATATAATATTTGTCTGTATTTTTCTATGTCTGTCTGGCTTATTTCACTTAGCATAATGCTATTCAGTTTCATCCATGTGGTCACAAATGTACATATACATAAAATCTTACATTTTCTTTATTAATTCATCCACTGACAGACAGGTTTTTCCATACTTGGCTATGGTGAATAATGATGCCATGAATATGGAAATACAGATATGTCTTCAAAATAATGATTTCATTTCCTCTGGGTACATACCCAGAAGTGGAATTTCTGGATCATGTGGTAGTTCTATTTTTAATTTTCTTAAGGAAACTTCATACTGTTTTTCATAGTGGCTGTAAAAGCTTACATTTCCAAAAGCAGTGTACATGTGTTCCCTTTTTTCTAAATCCTTCCCAGAATTTATTACCTCCTGTTTTCTAGATAATAGCCACCTTAACAGGGGTGAGATGATCTCATTGTGGTTTTGATTTGCATTTCCCTGATGATTTGTAATGTTGAACACTTTTTCTTGTACTTATTGGCCATCTATATGTCTTCTTTGGAAATTATCTGCTCACATGTTTGCCCCTTTTTCTTTTTCATCTCTTTGTTTTTCTATTGAGTTGTATGAGAGTTCTTTGTATATTTGGATATTAACTTCTTACTGGATAGGTTTACAAATATTTGCTTTCCCATTCCATAGTTTTGTTTTGTTTTTTTTCATTTTTTGATTCTTTCCTTCGTTTAGCAGAAACATTATAGTTTGATGTAGTCCCACTCATTTGATTTGCTTTTGTTGCCTTTAATTTTGGTGTCAAATCCAAAAACTCATTAGTAAAACTGATGTCAAGGAGCTCACCTACTTCATATTCTTCTAGGAATTTTATGGTTTCAGATTTTACATTCAAGTCTTTAACCCATCTTGAGTTGACTTTTGTGAGTGGTATAAGGTAGGGGGGCCTGGTTTCACTCTTTTGCATGGAGATGTCCAGTTTTCCCAACAGCATTTATTGAAGAATTTGTCCTTTTTCTCTTGTGTATTCTTGGCTTCTTTACCATAAATAAAATGACCATACATGAGTGGCTTTATTTCTGGACTCTCACATCTATTCCAACTGATCTAAATGTCTATTTTTATGGCAATACCATATTATTCTAATTACTATACCTTTGTAATATAGTTTTAAATCAGGAAGAGTGATACCTCCATCTTTGTTTTTCCTTCTCAAGATCGCTTTGGTTATTTGGTTTGTTGTTGTTGTTGTTGTTGTTGTTTTGTGGTTCCATATAAATTTTAGGATTGTTTGTTCTATTTCTATGAAAAATATTATTGGAATTTTGGTAGAGATTGCAGTGCACCTGTAGATGGCTTTGGATATTATGGACATTTTAACAATATTAATTCTTTCCATCCATGAACATGGGATATCTTGTAATTTATTTGTATCTTCTTCAATTTCTGTCATCAGTGTCTTACAATTTTCAGTGTACAGATCTTTCATCTCCTTGGTTAAATTTATTCCTAAGTATTTTTTTTTTTTTGATGCTATTGTAAATGGAATAGTTTTATTAATTTCTCTTTTTGATGGTTAATTGGTGTATAGAAACATGACTTATTTTTTGCATATTGATTTTGTATCCTGCATCTTTACTGAGGTTATTAGTTCTGAGAGTTTTCTGGTGGAATACTTAGGGTTTTCTTTTCTTTTATGGAGGGGTGGTTTCTTTTCTTTTTAAATTATTTTATTTTATCTTTTTTTTTAAAGATTTATTTATTTATTTTAGAGATGGGGGAGGGACAGAAGGACAGGGAGAGAGAGAGAATCTCAAGCAGACTCCCTGCTGAATACAAACACCAACTCAAGGCTTGATCTCACTACACTGAGATCACGACCTGAGCCAAAATCAAGAGTTGGATGCTTAACTGATTGAGCCGCCCAGGTGCCTCTTATTTTTTTTTTTTTTTTAATGTGGAGCCTGACATGGCCTTGAATTCATAACCCTGAGATCAAGACCTGAGCTGAGATCAAGAGTCAGTATTTAACCAAATGAGCCACCCAGGTGGCCTTACGACTTTGCATATATAATAAAATGGCATCTGCAAATGGGAGATAGTTTTATTTTTTTCTTTTCCAATTTGGCTACCTTTTATTTCTTTTTCTTGCCTAATTGCTCAGGCCAGAACCTCCACTACTATGTTGAATAAAAGTGGTAAGAGTGGACTTCCCTGTCTTGTTCCTAATCTTAGAGGAAAAGGTGTCAGCATTTTATCATTGAGTATAATGTGAGTTGTGGGCTTGCCATGTATGATCTTTATTACATTGAGGCACTTTTTCTCTATAACCAGTTTGTTGAGTTTTTATTATGAAAGAATGTTGAATTTTGTTAAATTTTTTTTTCCACCACATCTATTGAGGTAACCATATGATTTTTATCCTTCATTTTATTAATGTGATCTACCATATTGGTTGACTTGTGGATATTAAACCATCCTTGCATCCCTGGAATACATCTTATTTGATCATGTGTATGATCCCTTTATTATTTAATTTTTATTTATTTAATTTTTTGGTGTATAATCCTCTTAATGTATTATTGAGTATGCTTTGCTAATATATCGTTGACAATATTTGCATTTATGTTCATCAGGGACATTGGCTTGTAATTTTTTTGTATTATCTTTGGCTGGCTTTGTTATTATGGTAATACTGGCCTTCATAAAATTAGTTTGAAGATATTTTCTCCTCTTATTTTTTGGAAAACTCCAAAAATGATTGGCATAGTTCTTCTTTAAATGTTTGGTAGAGTTCACCAGCAAAGCCATCTGATCCTTGACTTTTGTTTGTTGAGAGAATTTTGACTACTGATATATTCTCCTTACTAGTGATGGATCTGTTCAAATTTTCTATTTCTTCATGATTCAGTCTTGGCAGATTGTATATTTCTATGAATGTATCCCTTTCTACTAGGTTTTCTAATTTATTGGCATATAATTGTTCTTAGTGGTCTCATGATTCTTTGTATTTCTGTGAAATCTATTGCAATGACTCATTCTTCATTTGTAATTTTATTTATTTGAGTCCTCTTATTTGTTCTTATTGAGTCAAACTAAGAATTTGTCTATTTTATTTGTCTTTAAAAAAAACAGATCTTAGTTTCATTGATCTTTTCTGTTGTCTTTTTAGTCTCTTTTCCATTTATTTGCTCTGATTTTTTTTTTAAGATTTTATTTATTTATTTGAGAGAGAAAGAGAAAAAATATGAGCACTGGGGAGAGGTAGAGGGAGAGGGAAAAGAAGGCTTCCCGCTGAGCAGGGAGCCCAATGCGAGACTCGATCCCAGGACCCTGGGATCATGACCTAAGCCGAAGGCAGTCACTTAACCGATGAGCCACCCAGGTGCCCCTATTTGCTCTGATCTTTAATAGTTCCTTTCTTCTACTAACTTCAGGCTTAATTTGTTCTTAATTTTCTCGTGCCTTGAAGTACAAAATATGGTTGTTTTTGAGATTTTTATTTTCTTAATGTAGGCTTTTATTATTATAAACTTCCATCTTGGAACTGCTTTTGCAGTGTTGCATAAGTTTAAATATTTCAATATTTAATTTTTTATTTGTCTCAAGATATGTGATTTCTTTTTTGACTTGTTTGACCCCTTGGTTGTACGGGGGCATTTTTTTTTAAACTCTGCATATTTGTGGATTTTCTTGTTCCCTTCTTGAAATTAATTTCTAGAGTCATACAATTTATAATTTCACTTGATGGGCAAAATGTGAACCAAATGATCTGAATAAAAAATATGCTCAGGTCAGCAAATTTGTTGAACTCTTAATTATGAAATGCTAACCTTGAAATGAAATCCATAGTAGTTAAGTAAATCTTCTTTTAATAATACAGAGCTCTTTGGACACTCTGAGTTGGGATAATAGTATTTTTTTTTAAAGATTTTATTGATTTATTTGACAGAGAGAGAGAGAGCACAAACAGGGGGGAGCAGCCTGCAGAGGGAGAGGGAGAAGAAAGCTTCCCGCAGAGCAGGAAGCCTGACCCTGGGCTCGATCCCAGGATCGTGGGGTCATGACCTAGATTGAAGGCAGATGCTTAACTGACTCAGCCACTCAGGAACCCCTGGGATCATATTATTAAAAAGGAAAGATAACCACTGTCTGAGTATAATCATATTATCACAGTATGTCTTCTAAGTAATATTTTAATTCTGGGATATTTTCAAAATTATATATTTTAAAGATACAATCTGTTTACTTAAAACTGTGTACATTTAGAGGAATTTCTTTCCAGTCCATGACCAAAATTACCAATAAAACCTTTTGTACTAAATGAAGTAACACTCAAAATTTTGTAAATTGAGTAACTTTCCTAGGTGAAGCCACATTATTCTCAACTTTAGGTTTATAAACATTTAGGTTTATAAATCTTTACTCTTTTGGTGTACCAATACAAATTTTCTGTAGGTATTTCTATCCTTCTTGAGAAGAGATAAATACCAAAGACAGGGAAGCATAAGGATATATGGACCTCTGTGTATATGTGTTTTGTGTCTGTGAGGTAAGTGGTTTTACTTTTTTTTTTTTAGATTTTATTTATTCATTTATTTTTCTTTGAGAAAGAGAGTGACAGAGGGGGAGAGAGAGAGTGCCGGGGAGGAGCAGAAGGAGAGGGGACGGGACAGAATCTCCAGCAGATCCCATGCTGATGCGAGTCTCCATCTCACAACCCTGAGATCATGACCTGGGCTGAAACCAAGAGTTGGACATTCAACCTACTGAGCCACCCAGGTGCCCCTGGTTTTACTTTTTTAAAAAGAAAGTACAGTTCTCTTGGCCTGTTGTCATTATTAGAGATTCCATCTTAGAACTGTTTTTGCTGTGTCCCATAAGTTTAAATATCTAAATATTTAAATTTTTATTTGTCTCAAGATATGTGATTTCTTTTTTGCTCTATAGAGAAAACACACACACATAATACACAATTCCATTAACCAAATGATGTACACATTTGGGAATCATGTTTGATACAGATACATAACAATAGAAGGGCTGTGTTTTGTTTGCTCATTTTTTTATTCTTTTTAAGGAATATATATATGTATAGTATGTACTATATAAAGATGTAAAGTATTATTCTGTAATACGTTTGATTCTGAAAAAGTTTTTCTTTTGCTTACAGAAATGATTTATGTACTGCAGTAGATAAAAAAATTAGGACAATATTGTCTTTTCCTAAAGTTTTTAAAGTTTGCCTTCTTAATTTTTTTTTTACTTTTTTGAGTTTATTTTCCTGCTTATGAATCAAAACTATTCTCTGAAATATACATCCATGATATCTTATTTATTTATTTTTTTAAAGATTTTATTTATTTATTTGAGAGAGAGAGAGATCATGAAAGGGGCGAGGGTCAGAGGGAGAAGCAGACTCCCTGCCGAGCAGGGAGCCCGATGCGGGACTCGATCCTGGGACTCCAGGATCATGACCTGAGCCGAAGGCAGTCGCTTAACCAACTGAGCCACCCAGGTGCCCAATGATATCTTATTTAAAATCCTTAGGTGTTTGTTAACTGAGACACTTAGCTCTTATCACAAACTTTACCTCCCCCAAAAAAGGTGTTTAATTGCCAATTGCAGAATTTCAGAGTGGATATTGCTCCTCCACATCACATATGTAAGGGTAATTACTATGCTGAAACATAATGAAACCTTCATTATGCCCACAATCAGATACCAAAAATAAAATCATCTAGCAGGAAATGCAGGTGCTTGCTGTGCATTATAGAAATAAGTTTAAAATTTTAGATCTCTTCATCTATTAAAAAAAAATGCATCTTTCCAGTTGTGACCACTATTCAGAGCAAGTCTGAGAGTTATTTATACTAA
This sequence comes from Neomonachus schauinslandi, assembly GCF_002201575.2. NCBI lineage: Eukaryota > Metazoa > Chordata > Mammalia > Carnivora > Phocidae > Neomonachus > Neomonachus schauinslandi. The sequence continues at coordinate 10,999,933 of NC_058404.1, forward strand.
AAACCTGTCTCTCCCTCTCCCTGTTCCCACCCTTTCATCAGTGGAGATAGGAAATGGGAAGAAAATCCTGTATGGCCACAAAAGTGCTACCAACTATTAAAGCAAAACCTACATTCTTATAAACCAACTTCAGTAGTATTGAACCTGAGATCAAGTGCTTTCCAACTCTGTGATAGATATGAGACTCTTCTTTAAGTCTTATTTATTGTACTGTATTAAAAGCTGAATTTTAAAGTTTGAATATGGTCTCATCTGATCCTCGATCTTTATCTGTCACCTCTCAAAATTTTGGAAGTGTTTTGCTTCAGATTTCTAGAAAAATAGCTGTGTCTGGAAAAATAGAATTTATTACTAATATCAGATAATAATGGTAATTAAGAAATATTCCAAAAATTTCCACCCAAATGCTATTTATTTTCTTTAACAATTAAACAAGTGTCACTTTCAAATCATGACTCTGTAGGTATGCCAAAGGTTTGTATTACATTTGGACCTACATATTTTTCACTAAAAAATTAATTAATAAGACACGTTTCAGAAGAAAATGGCTTTTTTATTTTACACAGTATTAGGAATTGCATTTTTCTCTTACAGCTTCTTTGCTGTATGATTTTTTTATGCTTTTGAACTCGTGGACAACACTTTCAGAGATCTTGTAGCACCAACAACTGTCAGAGATGTCATCCAATGGAATGAAGAATGTCCTCAGTTTATAGAAGATTGTTATAGAAGATTGTTGTATTTTTACATTCTTTGATGCCATAGGAGTCTGCCTGGAAGTGGACAACTGCATCATAGGTAATTCAGTTGTGAATCCCTTTTTATTATTCCAGTGAATCAATGACTGTCTGATATATATTGTATAAAATACATTTTAGAAACTTTTATATGGGGCCTACAAAATTAAATTCCTCTGCTGTTTTCAGATCTTTGGGGAAAACGGAGACTGTGTGCCCAACAAATCCTGTTTGCTTTCAGAAATGTCAAATGTACATCTGTCTAGCTCTATACACACCTTTGTTTTATTCTGCGTTCCTCACCAGTCACAGCAAACACACACTGATGGGAGCTAGAGCGCATTACTCTTGAAACTGCTAGAAAACTTGGTAAGGGACTTTATTTTGTTTTATACTTTAAGGAAGAGAAAGAATTAAGTTTACTACTATTTAAAGTAAAAATATACCACTCTGGCGTGATTGCACATCTGTTAGCTTTAAGGCAAACTACAAATGTGCTATTATCCCGGCCTTTAAATTGTTGCTATAAACCTCCAAAAACATTGAGCAAGTTCACTTATCCAAGCTAGTTTAATTATATTGGCTTATTAAATAGGAAATGACAGAGGGGCAAAGTGACATTTTTTTTAATGTTATGATGTCTGATTTATTTTCATCCACACGTGGATACTAGCCAAAATTTAGAAAATGCACTTATTAACTAATTACCTGCTACCATATGTTAATGGAATAAAACGGTACTCTGTCATAATTACTCCTGCATATTATGGTTTTAATATTGTTTTTCTAAATGTGTTTATTTTTTTAGCTTAAACAAAACAAAATATATATTCTGAGATTGTGGTAAACACTAAATGAGTTAAAATTCATTTTCCTACATGGAAGGGAACACGCAGAACCATGAAAAAACTTGCTTCAGGGAACCCAGAACAAGTCTGGGAGCTAATCTCAGGAACACTCCTCTCAGCCAAGTGGTTCAAGTTGTTCTTTGTCCCACTTAATCCCTGCATAAAATGATGACTATAAGTGCTTTCTCGTACCAGAAAAAGAAAATAGAAGATTGTAAACATGATCAATTCCCACTGCAATTTTTCACCTAAAAACCCCTGAGTTAATTATTATAATAAAGATTTGCGTTTACCTGTTTTGTTTTGTTTGTTTGTTTTTTACTTGTTACTGTGTTTACTCCATAAATTCCCTTGAATCCCCAAAATGTCTCTTCCCTAGAGTCCATGACTATGGAAATAAGATTCTCTTCCCTTCCTCTCACTCTTTCCCCATTTTTTTATAATTTAATTTTTAAAAGTTTTTATTTATTTGAGAGAGAGAGAGCGCGAGATAGAGAGAGCACAAAGGGAGAGTGAGAGAGAGAAGCAGACTCCCCACTGAGCAGAGGGCCTGATGTGGGACTCAGTCCCAGAACCCTGAGATCATGACCTGAGCTGAAGGCAGAGGCTTAACCAACTGAGCCACCCAGGTGCTCCTCTCTCCCCATTTTCTTACTTTTCTTTGTTTGCCTGTTTGTTCTCAAATTAAATATATAGATAGATTTATCACCTACATGATAGAGTGCTATGATCAGATTTGAATCATCAAAGTCTGATGTTCTGGCTTTGAAATATTTGTTGGGGACACACAGTATCCCTATCAGAATTTCATTATTTAAGGGAAATAATAAAATAGAATAGTAATAACTGCTTTATTCATGTACCTGGTACTGCTTTGAGAATTTGAATCAATTTTGTGTGAGATCCAGATTAGCCCATGTGCTTATTGGCCTCTGCCTCTTATAATCCTTCCACTTCCATATATTTTCTCCCTACATCCCTACTGTCTTAATAGTATTTTGTGTCCAAATTTGCAAATCTTTTATGCTTACCAGGCCCTCTCTTCAATAAATTAATTCAAAATCAACATATATCAATATAAGGTATATTGATAGAAATCATACCAATATACAAAACTGGATTTGATACTTTCAGATGACAGTCTTCAGTTAAATAAATCCCATTTTTTTAAAGTTTATTTATTCAGCAAATTGAGCAGTTATTTGTCAGTCACTGGGGATAGAGCAATTAACAAAACCCAGCAAAATCTCCTCCTTCATGAAACTTGCACTCTGACAGGAGAGGCAAGACAAAAATAAGATAAATAAGTAAAACGTGTATGTATTGGAAAAGCTCCCAAAAGGAAAATAAAGAAGTGAAGCAGGACAGAGTTGAGGATGGGGGATTTTAGATAGATTGGTAAGTAAAGTCTCACTGAGAAAGCAATACTCAAATATAGATCTAATAGAAGTGAGTGAACAGGCTGTGTGGACATTTGGGAAAGAGCGTTCCAGGCAGAGGGAGTAGCAAGTCTGAAGGCCCAAAACATGGATGTGTTTTATGTGTTCCAAAGTCCCTAAGGGGGCCAATGTAGCTGCAATTGAAAGCAAGGAAAAGAGCATGGAAAGAAGGTAAGAGATCACCAGAGGCTAGCCTATGCAGGGTCTTTTAAACAATGTTCAAAGCTTTAGCTTTTGATCTGAGCAAAATGGGAATTCATTTGAATGTTTTAGGGAGATGAGTAACATGATGAGATTTTATTGAAGTAAGAGTTATAGTACAACATAGCAGTTAGGGAGAACGGATTCTGGTACCAGATAGCCTAGGTCCTTACTTTTGACGTTATTCAACTATGGGGTCGTTGTCAATTTGCTTTGCCTTACTGTGGTTCATCGCTCTCATGGGTAAACTGGGGTGATAGTTGTATCTACCCCATAGAAGTATCTTAAGTATTAAATGATTTAGTATTTATAAAGCACGTGGTAAGGAGTATTAAGTGCACGTTAAAAAAAATAAAGAATCACTATGTTTGCTGTGTTAAAACAAGGTCTGTGAGGATCAGAGAACAAAGCAAAGACACCAGTTAGGAAACTACTGAAATAATCTATTTTAGGTAAGTCATTTTAGCTTGAATTAGGGCAGTAAAGCTATAAGTTGTGGAAAGAAGTGGTCAGTTACTGCAGATATTTTAATGGTAGAGCCAACAGAATTTGCTTAGCTTAGATTGAAGTATGAAAGATGAAAAGCAAAAGTTGAGTGAGTGGAGGGTTCTAGGCTAAGTGATTGGGAATATTAGCTGTCATGTATTAAAATGGAGAAGGCAATGAGGAGGAAGGACAGGTTTGGTATTGAGTTGGACAATGTTCTTAGTTTGGACAATAAGTTTATTTGAATTTGTTTGCAAGTTTTGTTTTGTTTTGTTTTGGTAACATTTTAAGTTGGAGATTCCTGCTACATATTCAATAGAGATTTCAGTGATTGGGGACACATATGAGTGTGGAATTCAGGGAAGAGTTTAGAGCAAGAGATATATAGATTTGTGACTTGTTAGCCTGTCTAAAGCTAAGAGAACTGATAAGGTTGCAGAGGTGGTGAAGGGAGAACTAAATTCTGGGGCACTCCAGCATCTAGATGTCAGGGAGACACTGAGGATACATAAAGGAAATGGAAAAGCAGGAGAATGTGGTGGCCTCTAAGCCAAGTGAAGAGAGTAAATCAATAGCAAGATGTAATCAAGTATACACATGTTGCTGACAGGTCCAATGAAACTGGGGCATGGGATTAACAGTAGAGGGGTCCTTGTTGACTTCGACACAACCAATTTCTATATAGATATTGGGGTGAATTCCTAAAAATAGTGAGTTCTATGACAAATGTAAAGAAAGGAGTTAGAAATAACTCATACAGGGAACTCTTGAGGAATATTCATGTAAAGACAAAAAGAAAAGGAATAATTAGCTAAAGGGGGAAGTGATCTAAATAATATTTTATTCACTCAGAAAAGTGTATCATGACTTTATGCTCTCAGCAAACATCCTGTGGAGATTATTTTTTAATTGACAATGATGCAGGGGAAATGGAATAATTTCTAAAGCACAGTACTTCAGTAGGTAAGACTTATGAAATTTGTTTAATTAACTGGAAGGATGGCCAAGTGAATCAAGGCTATCAAATCAATATAGCTATGTATATGGAGTTTTGCATTTTTAATTATCCCTTAGGCAGAAATATTGTGAAGTTTCCGTACAGCCCATTTTTTGTCTTCTATGGGAACAAATTCTGTCAAACCACAACATCATACAGGTGAATTTCATGAGCTATTGTTTTGAAATACATGAAACCATTATCTTTGCTGTATTTGGATAGATCAAGAATGGACACCTGGCATAATATACACTAGTAGAATTCTCTCTCCTATCATTTGGAATAGTAATTGAGGGATTGCAGTGAGCTATTCTCTATATGAAATGTACCTGACAGGGTAAGTCTGGAAAACAGAAACTATCCAATGTTTTTTGAAAAGAGGGGTTTTAATAGAGCAGATTGGTCTATCAGATATTAGAAGACTGAAAGAGCAAACAGCGAAACCCCGAGGTAACCCTGGGTGTTATCAACTGCACCAAGCAGATGCTGTCTGCTGAGCTGGCCTAGTTCCTGTGTTGATAACTAGGAAGGAACTGCCACCAGGAAGACAAAAGTGAAGAGATGGTACTATCAAAATCTGGGAGCTGGAAGAACCTTATATCTCTGAGGAAGACAGCACATGCCTACTTCTCAGAAGAGTAAGGGCTCATCATCTATCTGTTACTAGCGTCTGGTGATAAGAGTGCTAAAGTTTTCCAGAGATAGATGAGCGATATTGCCCTCCATTACCAAAGTAAGACTGACAAGGTATGGAAATTTAAAAAATCCCTTCTCCCATCCTCCTGCCTTTCACTCTCACTCCAGATTCTGGACAGAAACCTAATGCCACCTAGCAAGAAAGTCTGAGGAGTGTAATTTGCAAGCCCCAGCTCTAGCAACACGGAGAAGAGGGAGGAGAGTGGCCTCAGTGCTGAAGGACAACAGTTAAATAACTATACAGTATGTACCCTAAGGAGTTTGGGGGTAAGAATCCTTCACACATGATGTGGATAAAGAGAGGAGACAGATGCTGTCTTATAGGGAGTGAGAATATTTTTTTTTTCCCCCAAGTAGATACAGAGCAAATGAACATGTATTTCCTATTGATTTAATATTTCCAAGTTCCAACCACTGAGACCCAGGTGAATTCCCGCTCTTGGATTTTATAAGGCAATTTTATATCCTTAAAATTAAGTCCCTCCCTCCTTTTAAGTTTATCTAGCTAAAGCACTTAGCAAAATATCAAGCACAAAATATCAAACAATATTTACAGAAAGAGAAATTGGATGCTGTTTTCTCAAACTTGCCATCAACTGTTTTGTTACAATATCCTATGTTCCTGTGCTGCCCCATATGGTAGGTGCTCACTACATAGGGTAGCTGAGCATTTGAAATGTGGCAGTTTAGGTACCAAATTTTTATTTTATTTTATTTTTTAAGTTTAAAAACTGATACTTGAGTCAGTTGTTAGGACAGTTTTAAGTATCTTTGGACCAAGTTTTTTCTAACATAAATTTTATGAAATCTGAAAATGTCAGATATTTCTGATGAGAAGGTAAGATTCAAATAGGGATGTATTTAAAAAGAATTGCAAATATCTCATTAAATTTTTTATATTGATTCTGTGTTGCAGCAATACTATTTGGGATATGTTAGGTTAAATAAAGTGTATTACTTAAATTAGTTTCACCTACTTGTCTTTATTTTTAACGTGGCTACTAAGAAATATAAAATGACACATTTGGCTGACATTTCCATTGGACAGTGTGGCTCTAGACCCTTGCTAGACTTAAAGTATGTTCTGTGGACTAATAACATATGCATCATCTAGATGCATATTCCAAGGTCCTTCCCAGACAAACTGAATTTGAATCTGAATTTGCTTTTTAACAGGATCTCCAGGCGATTTGTGTGAATTTTATAGTTTGAGATGCACTGCTTCAAGCTACTTTCATATTCATTAGTTCCTCTACAGCGAAGATCAAATATAGTGTGTACTGCCTGTTTCAAAACATGGTTTGGTAATGAAAATCGGAGCTTAAAATTCTCATGAAAACAAGAGTTTGGTAAATAGGGAAATGATACCTGTTTAACATTGAACTTACATTGAACATAATACACAGTTGTCCCCAGCCTGTACCTGTAACATTTTGTGGCGCATGGTTGTTACTTTGTTACGGTACAGCAGAGTAGCACCATGTATCCTAACAGGGCTTAACTCAGCAAGCAGCATGGGGACATCTGCTACATGATGCCATGTCACTCTTATTTTTTTTTCCCTTTGTCTCAGTGCAGCCCAGTGATTTTTCTTGGACAAATTTCTTGGAAAGTTCTCCCTGATCTCTGTATATTTCATTTTTTCTTCATAATGAGCATCTTCAACCCTTCCTTACCCCCTCTTCTATCAACTGACTTTCCTTTATTCCTGAAGTTCAATCATATATTAATCATCGCATTCTTTTATTTATCAGAACTTTACCATATCACTTGAAAATCACTGATATTTTTAGATTTATTTCTGTTCCTTCTCTGATTACACAGACTCTAACCTTATTTTTTTAAGCCTTGAAATTGTTAGTGTGTGGCTTTATAGAATGCCCTATTTTACAGAATTCTTGTATTGAGTGTGCAGAAATGCCTGTATTCACTATGCTTTTGTAAATTGTGATAACACTGGAAAATCTGAGGAATTCCTCATTTCTTGTGTTTCAACTGTTTGATTAAGGGATCACTTCCGAAGAAGACTGTAAAATATGAGAGATGATTGCTGGAGAAATTGTTTAATCCTGAAATAGATTTTCAACTGTTCTTAATTTATTATTTATAGTATGCTTAATTCTAAAAGGATCCGAGGCTGAGTACAATAAAAGACACAAAAGAAAAGATTCAAAAGGCCCATTAAACAATTGAGTAATAATTAAAGGGATAGATGGAAGGAAAAAGAGGAAATACAGTTGTGCTAGAAAATCTTGACTAAAAAGCTATTATTTCTGAACAATAAGCATATACAAGCTTACTAGCAAAGAGGGCAAAATATCCTAAATAATACGATAAGTAACGTAATATTTTAAGGATCTCATATAAAGAACATGGAAAACCTCCCTGGGTATTTTAGGCAAAATCAGCCTCTGACAGTTACAAAAATATATTCTTCTAAAGACTATTTCTTGTATTAATTTCCATCAAAAGCTGAGTACTCACTTTATCAGAGTTCTGCGAGGCAGCTCTAAGAGGAATCAATGAAATTTTTGTTGATTAAAAAAGAAATTTAATACCTACAATATGTCATGCATTGAGCTGAGAGCAAGGGATGTAGTCATAGAGAAAGCACACAGGGCTCTGGTCCTCATGGAACAGTTCAGGAAAGAAGACACCCATCAAACAAGCACCCAGAACGTGAAGCTTGGAAATTCCAAGATGCTACAAGAGCATATATCAAGACATTTTATCCTAGAATGAAGGTCAGGGAAACTTGCTGGAGGAAATGACATTTTGGCTAAGACTGAAAAATAAGTTAGAATTCTCCAGACTAAGGGAGCAATTTGTGTAAAGACTCTAAAGTGAGAAACAAGTGCAGTGTGCTTGAGGGTGCACAGTGAGGTTGACAAGTGCTGGAAAGGTTAAAGTGGGAAAGGCACTTTGGGTCTGCCAAGATTTTATTCTTACTCATACGGGGAAGAGGAGGGAATTAAAGAGCTTGTAAAGCATGAGTGATTCACATTAAAAAAAAAAAAAAGATACTCTGCTAGAGTAGAATATAGATAATATGGAAGCTTTACTGGACAGAAGATATCAGTTTTAAGACTGTTGAAATGGTTCAGATCAGGGGCGCCTGGGTGGCTTAGTTTAGCGTCTGCCTTCGGCTCAGGTCATGATCTCAGGGTCCTGAGATCGAGCCCCACCTGCCAGGCTCTCTGCTCAGTAGGGAGTCTGCTTCTCTCTCTCTCTCCCTCTTCTTCTGCTCCTCCTGCCACTCATGCTTTCTCTCTCTCTCTTTCTCAAATAAATAAATAAAATCTTTAAAAAATTAATAAAGACATGGTTCAAATCAGAAATGGTGGTGGTTGGGCTCAGACAGGGATGGTGGAAACAAAGATGAGAAAACAGATAGTTGGAACCAGAAGGGAGAAGGCCTGGGTTTGTGAATAAATGAATCAGGGGGGGTTCTTACTTCAGCAAAAATTTTCAGGATCATCCACATTGAAAGTTTCATTGTGATTGTCTATGTGGGGAACTAGACGGACACGTGAGTTCTCAAAGAGTTTGTAAGTCTTTTTCTTTTTTTTTTCTTCCTTTTTGAGCCACGAATAGTCAATGTTGCCATTAGAAACCTTTTTTTTTTAAAGATTTTATTTATTTATTTGAGAGAGAGAGAGAGCACATGAGAGGGGGAGGGCCAGAGGGAGAAGCAGACTCCCCACTGAGCAGGGAGCCCGATGCGGGACTCCATCCTGGGACTCCAGGATCATGACCTGAGCCGAAGGCAGTCGCTTAACCAACTGAGCCACCCAGGCGCCCGCCATTAGAAACCTTTTTACCTAGAACTATTTTATCTCTACAGGGAAAGATATGGCTGGTACGTAAAAATAAAAATCAGAGGGACATTTTGCATCCTTGGATTAGTGTCTTATGCTAACTGATAAACCACCACATTGACTACCCTTACTTGATGTTACAAAGCTAAGCCAAGTTCCAATGGGAGAGCCTCTTGCCATAACTAAGTAACTAAGTAAGCAGCAAATGGGAAAAATTACTTATTTGCTTTTGATAGTTGAAGAATGACCTGGAAGGCATACAGATTTATCAGAGATAGGGTAACATTCCAGACTTCAATATACTCAGTTGTGTTATAGGTAGTGAGTTAATCATCCAACTTTATCACTAAAACTTGATCATAGTCATAATTCTTTAAAAACATTATTGTTTTTGTGCTGGAAATCTATCTGTCCTCATTCAATTAGAGATCCTAAAGATCTATTTTCTTTACTTGTGAAGTAATGGACATTAATAAATCATGTGAATCTTTTCAGTTTATAAGAAACTCCTGCTTTCTAAATTACCATTTTTCCCTGAGGAGCAAGACTTCTAATTGAGGCAAGTTCCCAGATGTATTTTATGCTCTTGTAATTATTTTAAAACATATGGCAATAAAAAAGTTATGTGTCTTCAGTGTATTTTTATGTATCTTGTCACCTTACAGGTTCAAGTAGCATTCACTATTTGAAATCATTTATTTCTTTTCTTCCAAATAAAATTATTATTCAATAAGGAGAATAAAGGTTCATAACAAAATACGTACATATATTTTATTTCATAAGCATGTTTAGTTTACTTAATATTTTAAGTATTTTAAAATTTTATTTTAAATTTTAAGTGCTGAATTTATTACTCATTTACCTGAAACTGCCAGATCAATTGTCCAATTTGCAAATGGAAAATTAACAAATTAATTCAACTCTTAATGTGTAAGTCTTATGAATGTGAATATATTGGTTGGCACATGTTATCTAGAGGAATTTTAATTAGTTCACAAAGGAATTTTCATATCTCTGCAAATTGAGAGATTCATTTTAAGATATGACTTATCAAAAATTCATGAAATTTCCAAAGCGTCATTGTGTTAGGGACCTAATGCATAACACTTTGAAACTTAAAAAAGGGGTGCCTGGATGGCTCAGTCAGTTAAGCATCTGCCTTCAGATCAGGTCATGATCCCAGGGTCCTGGGATCGAGTCCTGCATCGGGCTCCCTGCTCTGCAGGGAGCCTGCTTCTCCCTCTGCCTCTGCCTCTCTGTCTCTGTCTCTTGTGAATAAATAAATAAAATCTTAAAAAAAAAACTTAAAAAAAGAGAAAAGTAATGGTAAAATAAGGTGTTTGCCAGCCAGAATCTCCATGTATACATGAATTCATCATAGATACTTCAAAAAAGACTCTAATGAAGGAATTATTTACATATTTATGGGCAAGGTTAAGGTAACAAACAAGGGATACTGAGACATCCAAACTACCCAGAGCAGGAAACTGTTATGGCTCCTTGGGCTTAAGAAATAAGGGAAGGAACTAGTGTTACTAAATCTCTATGAGAATGGAAGCAATCGAGAATTATATTAGACAGGGCTCTCCAAAGAAACAGAACCAATAGGATATATCCATTATATAATCAATTAATATATAATTTATCTAATAATTACTTATCAATAATTATTTATTGATAATTTAATTATTCATTAAATTGTATATCAATCAATGCATTTTAATTAGTTATATGATAGATTTATTTTAAGGCGTTAGTCCATGTGATTGTGGAAGCTTGGTGAGTCCAAGTCTAATGGGTTAGTTTAGCAGGCTAGAGATTTAGAAGAGAGTTACAGATCAAGTCTGAAGTCAGTCTGCTGACAGAATTACCTCTTGCACAAGGGAGGGCCAGCTTTTTATTCTATTCAGGACTTGAACTGATTTGATGAAGTCCACCCACATTATGTAGGGTAATCCACTTAAAGTCCACTGATTCAAATGTAAATGTCATCTAAAAACACCTCACAGAAATACCCAGAATGATGTTTGACCAAATATCTGGGCATCATGGCCCAGCCAAGTTAACACATAAAATTAGCTATTACTTATAGGGACTTCTCCACAGGAGTTAGTCTTGAAGGGGCACAGCAATGGCCAGAACCATAACAGTTCAGTGAAAGAGAAAGGAAAAATAAAAGTGCCTCAGATCTTCGGAGTCAAAAAAACCAAGTGATAGGGCCTAAGCCTGTTACAGAGCTCTTTGCCCTGAATTCTACTTAAAACTGCCAACCACAAAAGTACCTAGTAGATAGGTTAATTCAGTACATACAAAAAGCCTATCAAAAAGGTCTTGTTTATTATGGTGGGCAGTGTGAGGTGCAGCCATTTGACTTTAACTTCTATGAGATAACATGGCATGATAGAGAACACAAATTTTCTAGAATTCTCAAGAAACAGTATGGCAGGCACCTGAATTATCATTGAGTTTTTCTCCCATTCTCAACATACATATATTTTAATAAACCATTTAGGATACTTTATATGTCCTATTCACTACATCCATTCAGCATGAGGACATCAACATATCGATCCTGTGTGAAGCTCTATGGGATATCAAGGTGAGCCAGACCCATCAAATCCATATTATTATGATGAGAAAATGAGTTGACATAGTCTGCAGGCAAAACAATGAAGCTATACAGATTTCTCTGCTAGGCTAAAGTGAACTGTTTCTTTTTGTTCTTACATGTTACAATTGAGAAAGACACATCTGCCTCCTTAAGAGTTGCAAGCAGGTACTAAAGGCTGTGTTGCTTCCCTTCTAGTCCATCTGAAATAGCAGTCAATTTTGGTATCATTACCTCATTCATGTCCTTTTATGCAGGACAAACAACCAGGTAGAACAGGAATCCAAGAGGATTCACCATTTATTCATCTTTCAAGATTTGATAATGGCACTAATCTTTGCAATTTGTCCAGTGATGCAATATGGCTATAGTTCACTATTTGGCACTGTGTGTGTGTGTGTGTGTGTGTGTGTTTGTGTGTGTGAGCGCTGAGGGAGGAACAGTTCCATGGAATTCTGCTTAGCATCTGCTATTATAGCGGCTCTCATTCAGTGAGTCAAGAACCCAATGTGCATATTCTGCAAGTTGCTAAGGGTGTCTATTACTCTATTATAGTACACACTCAGGAACTAGGAACACAACTGTAAATTTGGTATGACAGCATTTTGGAATCTCTGAAAAATTTAGGCTAGATTTTCATTTAGCACCTGTCCTCCATAAACCTCCATTCTGACCAGTGGGACATAGTAGCAATATCTAAAAGTCCCTAAATTAAGATCTCACAATTATTTTCTCCACAGTGCATAGTCACTGTGGAAAATGGCCACAGCTTCCTCTGGTAAAGGCTTAAAGAAAGGTCTACAGTATACACTTGTGTCCAAATTATAGGATTCTTCTCCAGCTGACCCAACTTTACCCCCTTAAAGGGACACTAGTCTAAGAACTCATTTAAGTATATAAAATGTACAGAAGTCTAAAAATTCCCACTGTACCAACCCAAATCAGGTTTCTACCCAATGGGATTATATAGATGAGTACCACAGTAGGCTGTTAATATATGACATTCTTAGAAACCCTATAATCAATTTGTCACCTGTGGGTTCCTGTGGGTCAACACATTGTCATTGCTACACTGTCCTTGTGCTCTACGGGAATAATTGCACCCACCATGTCTCTGATGATTAAGCCATTAAAATCAGTGATTTCTAGGCTATTTCAACAGTGAATACCATGATAAATTGAATATTCAATGCTACTCTAGAACATTGCAGCTTGTAGGATGGGTGTGCAGGTTGCACATATTAAATTTACCCCATTGCAATTTCCTTAAGCTTTTTATTCCTCACTCTACATTATTGCAAGGGAATTCTAGCATCTGGATCTTATTGAAAGTAGGTTAGGAAGTCTTGGCTTCAAGGAAGTCTTAAAACAAAGTGTTAGATCTCCCTGTTAGAGCTGATGAATTACATTGAAAATCCAGAATGAATGCATTTATTGAATGAATCAATAAATTTGGACCAATCTAACATCACATTGCAACTTTTTGCTTACTACCCTTTGAATTTATTCCTGTTCTTGCTGATACAAAATACTATGGTTTTGCATTACTTTTGGCATACCTTACTATTTCCTCCCAGGAAAGACCTTGCAGTTCTCCTCTGGGCTATTATTTAACACACAGTAGGATCAAAAGCCTGTCCTTCACATCTGAGGGTTCCATGACAAAACCAAACATTGTACTAATGTATGTATGTATGTATGTATGTATGTATGTATGTTGTATGTAATGAATTAACTTATTGCCTATCCATCTAGAATGGTATTAGTTATGTAAAATCCTTGGGAAAATTGAAAAAATAGTCATTGAAATAATTACATATAAGGTTTAATATCCTTGCTGACCCATGACCATGAAATGCTGGTAATAGAAACTTAAAAGAGGACAGGGGGCACCTGCTTTATGTGAAGTTATTCAAGATCATTATGCAATCATCAAACAGGAGAGAATAGGTAGATATCTTTGGCAATGACAGGCCAGGGATACTAGGTTGCTCAAGAGTCTCTGTTTTATCTGTCTATCCAAATATTTCTATTCCAAACTGCAAGGCTCCATCTTCTCCCAATCAATGCCTTCACTTCAACATAAGACTCGTGAAATCCTGAATTTAATTGGTCTTGCGATATTGAAATTGCTAAGTTATATCTTAGACCTGATCTTCAGTCATATCTGTCCTGCAAGTGTAAGAAACAATAAGGATTTTCAAGGTCACCATTTTATTTTTTTGAAAACTCCCCAGAACAGTCAGAGAGAGGCAACATGTCTAACTCGCAGCATTTATAATGTCAACTGCAATCAAGTAAAACAAGCATTTGATCTCCAAAAGTTTTCTCTTCCACCTCATGATAAGGATAATTTGAATAATTATGATGATAATGCCTGGCAAGGGTATCAGTGCCATCTCTGTATTTCCCAATCCAATACTGAATGCCATCTTGAGGGCTACTTCTGGAACAGAACACTGTCAATCAGAGTCCCACAGAAAATGGAATTGACCCCACATGGTTCAAATAAAAATAAATTAATGAAAGGACTACATACACAACTGTGGAAATCATTAAGGGATGAAACAAGAGTTGTCAAGGCATGGCCCCAAGATACCGTCAATCACATAAAGCTGTTAGCACCTCCTGGGATAAAGAGATAAAAGAAAGAAATAGTATTGCCAAAACCCAGTGAGACGTAAGGACCTGAGGATGTTTCTACCCAGAGTTGACTGTTGTCTGAGGGGTATTCAGCTAAATGTAGAATAAATGCAAACTCCTCTCCTCTGATTGTTAATGACTTCCATTACCAAATTACTCAGAAGCCACTTACATTTAATCTATCAATATCTTTATAAATAAAGTTGTTGGGCACCTGGGTGGCTCAGTTGGTTAAGCGACTGCCTTCGGCTCAGGTCATGATCCTGGAGTCCCTGGATCGAGTCCCGCATCGGGCTCCCTGCTCGGCAGGGAGTCTGCTTCTCCCTCTGACCCTCCCCCCTCTCATGTGCTTTCTCTCATTCTCTCTGTCTCAAATAAATAAATAAAGTCTTTAAAAAAAAAAAAGGTAAACAAATCATGGAACACTACATCAAAAACTAATGATGTAATGTATGGTGATTAACATAACATAATAAAATAAAAATAAAAAATAAATTAAAAATTAAAAATTGAAAAAAAAAGGTAAATAGATAAGGCCATGTCTACCCATGCCTTTTCAGAAAGCAACAGGTCCATACTGCTTCTTCAAACTCTACTGAGGTCCTTGAGCTTCCCTGTGTTCTAGACAATGGCTACTGGCTTCCTCCGCAATGTATTGAGGCACATCATCCTCTAAATCAAGTAACAACTCATTTGATAGACACAAATGTCTGGACATAGGCAGAACACATAAACACCACTTCCAGAGTTCGTTCCTAAGAGGCAACTGAAAATAGCAGATCACAACGAAGTGGGGGGATCAGCCTGATGATGGGAATAGGTTTCCCTGATCATGTTCCATTCCATGTCCTAACCAAACACTCTTCTGCTGTGATGGGGGCCTGTTGTGCTCATTTCCTGGCAGAACTGAACAACAACCATTGTCTTCCTTTAGGATTAAATCTGGAATTTTCTTTATTTCAAATATATAGGGAAAAAAAAACCTTACAATTTTTCTCATTTCTGTAAGCTCATAGTGGTTGCTAATTCAGACACTCAAAACTAGAGTGATTTCTGAGAATGTGTATTTGACTCATTCAGTTAATCTATCCATGTTTCTTCTCTGAGCACCTAGTACTTTTCCAGGTGCTATGGATACATTAGTCAACAAAGAGATGCTGCCCTCGAGAGCTCAGGAGGTAATTGGGGAAAACAGACCACTGAGAAAATTAGATGCATGCTCTAAAGCATGTTAAAAGTTAACGGGTGCTTTGGAGAAAAATAAGAGGGAGGGGGGAAAGCAGTAGGTTTTGCAGGGTTAAATAAGGTGGTCAGTTGGGCACTCAATGAGAAGGTGTTCTTTTAGCAAAAATTGAAGGAAATGCGTGAGTGAGATATCACTGTATTAAGTGGGAAAAAGTATTTTAGGCAGAAGAAGCAGCTAGAACTGCATCCCTGTAGGAGGAGCACAGAGCTGTATTTGGGATTAGCAGGAAAACTCCCTGAACTGGGGGGTCACAAAAGAGGAAGGAACTAACACGGCAGGAGGTGACAGCAGCAGGGTGTGGGTGAGGATGGGGACCTCTTGATGGGCAAAAGGGAAACCATTAGAGGAACTGGGCAGAGGAATGAGTGACAGAGAACTGGTGCTGGAATGGGAGCTCTCCATTCTTGAGCCCATATTACCCACAAAAGCAATGTCTATCCTTGTTTTGTGAAAGCATATATTAGGGTGCCCAGCGCCAGGTACAGCTTTCAATAAATAAATTGACTAATTGATTTTACTTTATTTTTATTAAGTAAAAATAAAATTTTAAATAAGCAGAAATATATTTAATAAGGAGAATACACTGCTGTTAGCGTTCAAAACATGCTAAGGCTTAAGATTTCAGCACAAAGATCTGCATTGCATTGTGAAAATTAGGGGTATATTTGTACAAGACCAGACTTATATTATTATTTGATGATACTCCAATTCTGCTACCCCAGTACAGTTTAAAATGAGGTTGAAACAGCTCTCCAGTGCTGCCAGGTTTGAAGTTATAACTTAGTTCTTGACTATAACTAAATAGTGTAAGTGTTCCTCGTTTTACAATATTTGATTCTCCACAATTACGAAGGTCACATAATAAAATTAAATTAAAAAGAAAAAAAAAAGTACCTTAACCAGATCATTTCCACTAGTTTAGTCACTATTCAAACATCAGTGATGGTTAATTTTAGGTGTCAACTTGACTGGCTAAGGGATGCCCAGACAGCTGGTAAATATCATTTCTGGGTGTATCTAGGAGGGTGTTACCAGAGGAGATTGACATGGAATCTGTGAGCTGAGTTAAGCAGATGCCCTTCCTAATGTGAGTGGGCATGGTCCAATCTGTTGAGGGCCTAAATAGAACGCAGAGGAAGGGTGCATTTGATCTGGCTCTGAGCTAGGACCTCCTCCCTCTCCCACCCTCAGACACTGGCATTTCTAATTTTGTGGGCTTCAGACTGGGATAAGGACTTATCCCACTGAGCCTCCTCCGGTTCACGGACCTTTGAACTCAGACTGAATTACACCACTGGCTTTCCTTGTTCTCCATCTTTAAGACAGCAGATGGTGTGACTTCTTGGCCTCCCTTATAGCGTGAGCCAATTCCTATAATAAATCTCCTCATATAGATATATAGGGACGAGAGAGAATGAGATCCTACTGGTTCTGTTTTCCTGGAGAATCCTGACTAACACAATCACATACCACTTAATACTAATATATTTACCATGTTGTCATGGTGATGGAAAATATAGTGTATTGCAAATACAGAATATAAATTTTGAATTGATTTTTAAAAATCTAGGGACATAAAGGCAAAGGAAACATTAAAGAACTGATAGAATTACACTTAAAGCCATCAACAATGAGTATGTATCTGGCAGAATGAGACCAGTTAAAAATTAAAGGAAAAAAAAGATAATGAAGCTAATAAAAAGACAACGATGTGTGCATATCAAAGATAAAGTTAGACACTTGGAAAATTGATAACCCTCCAAAATTCTTTTTAAAAAAATGGCAGCCTTTATGATCATGCTGAAAATCAAATATAAATTAAAATATGCTAATCTCATACATTTTATCTTAAAATTATGTAAAATATTTATACTTGAGTGATTTTTGTTGAATTAACATTTCAATATAAATAAATAATTGTTAATAAAAGATTTCAAAGTTTCTTCAAATTTTTATTTTTATTTCTAGAGAAAAACATACAAGCCAGTTTTATACCATCTCCTACAAAATATTGGTCCCTGTTTTAAGTTAAACTATTTAAGCAGCCATTTTTTTTTTCCTGCCCTGATTATTCCTAGCTATTAAGAATTTCCTATATGGCATTTAAAAAATAGAGTGAATTATTCAATAATATTTTGCTGTCTCAAATATAATACTGTTCTTTTAAATAATCTTATTTAACAACACTAAGTGAGCTATTATGTTTTTTAAACTATTGCTTACAGACCTCTGATTAACTCAAAAAAGGGAACAAATTCTTATTAAACCACAAAGTATATTTTGCCAATTATTGTACCACTCACTCACTTCACTAAATTACCAAATAAAGTAAAATAAAATAAAATGTAAAAAGCATGATGAAGCTGTAAGACTTTTATTTATTTTTTATAAAGATTTTATTTATTTATTTGACAGAGAGACAGCAAGAGAGGGAACACAAGCAGGGGGAGTGGGAGAGGGAGAAGCAGGCTCCCCGCTGAGCAGGGAGCCCGATGCGGGACTCGATCCCGGGACTCCAGGATCATGACCTGAGCCGAAGGCAGACGCTTAGCCGACTGAGCCAACCAGGCGCCCTGCAAGGTTGATTTTGACACTTTTTCTAATTGCAGTAATATTAATGAATGTTCAACAACTGTCAACTGTTTTTTCCTGAAATCCATATATATTTTGTGGAAAACAGATTCAAATATTTGAATCTGTTTTTACATGATTATTAAGGTAACTTTTTACAATTAGATTAATGAAAGAACAGGAACAAAAATCAAACTATTTTCTTACATATTTCATAGTTATTATGACTGGCCACAAAATTAGTTACAGATTTGTAATTTGTAATAGTCTTTCTCTTGTAATAGAGATTTGTAATGGTTTTATCCCTCAAAAGATCAGTTAAAAGCTCAACCAACCAACAGGCAAATATAGTTTGAGTATAATGTGGTCACATTGTGTAATACCGTTTGTGACCCAAAAGAAACAAAATAAAACTAAACAAAACAGCAACAATTTTCCTCAAGGAACTTACAGTAAAGTTGATAACATTATACACGTGAGGAAATAGACAATATAATGTTATTTAAGGCTAAATGAATTATTAAATTATCTTGATCTTACTGAAAGAAATGTTTAAATTCTTTTAATAACACTTTTATTGTATTTTAAATGTTATGGTAATTCATCCCTTACCATCATCTTGAAGTCTCTCCTTCTGCAAAAGAATGGAGAGTAGAAGGTTCACTGCAAAGTTTGAACCTTGGCAAAAGATAGTCTTTCTCAGCAGGTTATCACTAAGGACAAATAATCACTATGAGTTGAAAACCAGCAGCTAGGGTTTGTTGCTATTCTTAAACAAATATATCTAATCATAAGAGAAAAGGTGATTGTTTCCCAGAGAACTATCCATATGTCCTTCTGGCATTTACAGGTTTAGAAATATGAATGGAACAACCCATAACCTAATGAATTAAATGTGTAGAAAAGAGAACTGCAAAATGTTGACAAATGAAAATTTCCATAGTCATGGCTAGAAATTGGCACTTGACAGAGCCATCAACAGTAAATGCCAGGAGCTCACTACAAAAAGGGCTCAAGATGTTTAACTGTAGGCATATTTAGTTTTCTAATTCAGCCAAATTTCAACACATGCTGGAGACTGTTGTAACAGAGGAATGTTCTGCTGTATGTTTTGACATCCAACTTGGCAACTCCGAAAATCAAGCTCTGAAAAATATAGTACAGAAAGGAAAGCTGAAAGATCAGTTTTTCTTCGTTTTTATGAAAGATGTTTAATGATCTTGACGTGAATCCAGCTCTAAAATGTTTTTGGCACAAAATACCACAAATTATCCAGGTTTCTTTTGCCAAAGCGACATGGAAATTAAAGCTGTTTTCCAGATTTTTTTTTTTTAAATTTTGGAAATGGTAAGCTTAATGACCCTAGTGCTCCACATGACTTCGGCAATAAGATGTTGATACAAAACAGTAATGTAAAAATAACGTGAATATTAAACCACAGGTTCTTGTTGTCTTGATCTGTGCCTACATTTGTAAAACTTGTTTTTTGACGGGGGAGGGAGACAGATATTGAACTCATTGAAAGAAAAACTGGTTCATAATCAGTGGCTTGACTCAACTGAAATAAAATTGTCTATTTTTCAAATCTTATTTTGGAAACAGCAATATTCCTCTGTTATCACTTAGGTATTTAAATTTATGGACGGGGCACCTGGGTGGCTCAGTCAGTTAAAGAATTACCTTTGGCTCAGGTCATGATCCCAGAGTCTCGAGATAGAGCCCCAACTTGGGGCTCTCTGCTCAACGGGAAGTTTGCTTCTCCTTCTCCCTCTGCCCCCACCCTCCCCCCCCCGCTCATGCTCTCTCTCTTAAATTAAAAAAAAAAAAAAGCTTTTTAAAAAATAAAGTAAACTTATGGACAGGTACAGGTGTTCTTTCAAGATATGAATAGCGGACGCCTGGGTGGCTCAGATGGTTAAGCGTCTGCCTTCCACTCAGGTCATGATCCCAGGGTCCTGGGATCGAGTCCCGCATCGGGCTTCCCGCTCCTTGGGAGCCTGCTTCTCCCTCTGTTTCTCTCTGCCTCTCATGAATAAATAAATAAAATCTTAAAAAAAAAAAAAGATATGAACAGCATCATTTTATTTACTTCATATCAAGAAAAGTATAACACCCACAATTTCTGCTGTATTTTTAAACATTCAGATGTAATCTCTGCTTCCTTAATTCCAAAAAAACTTTCAGAGATAGAATATGACATATAAACCGTACTCATGATAAGATCCTTGTTACCAAAATTATAAAGTTCACTTAATCACCAACTTTTTCTTTCTTTCCTATCCTATTGGTACAACACTTGCCAATTTGTTACTGACAGAGGCCCCAACCAAACTCTTGTTTTCATAAGCCAGTGAAAGAAACCTGTAAGATCATATGGCTTTTAAACAGAGAGATGAAACATTTGATTGTATTTCCATAAATCCCATAAATTCTAGAGAAAATCAGTTGTTTTAAAAGCATGTTCATGAATATCCATCAGAATATTTTTTATGTTATTTTGGGTACTTGATGAATATATCTGATTTAAACTAACATCTATAGTTGTTTTGATTTCTATTGTTCAATTTTTATTTCCTCCTTATTCAGGAAAGTAATGGTTACAATTAAAAATATTTATGCATAGCTTATTAACCATAAATTTAGCCTTCCATTAGAGATCGGTCTATATAAAACATACAGGATAAATGACTTGCTATGAAATGCCTTTCTTTGAGAGCACGCAATGTGTGTGAATTACAATGAGGAAATTAGGACTAGTGATGACAAATGACATGGGTTGATAATATTCTGGAGCATTTTAAAAGTTATCTTTATACATCGTATGTTAAACACAGAACACATCCATTATGTATAACAAACACACATGCTGTTTATTATACTTGCTATTCAATTCAATGGTTTGCTTTTGGGGCTTTGTAATTTAAAAAAATAATCCTAGGGTGCCTGGGTGGCTCAGTCGTTAAGCGTCTGCCTTCCGCTCAGGTCATGATCCCAGGGTCCTGGGATCAAGTCCCACATCGGGCTCCCTGCTCAGCGGGAAGCCTGCTTCTCCCTCTCCCACTCCCCCTGCTTGTGTTCCTGCTCTCGCTGTCTCTCTCTCTGTCAAATAAATAAATAAAATCTTTAAAAAATAATAATAATAAAAAAATAAAAAAATAATCCTAACAGATTGTCACTATTACATGTATATCTAATGTATATCTAATGTGGTTCTGTTTTTTCATATTATATATATAAGTATATAAAGTTTATAAGTATATATATAAAGTATGTAATATATATAATTTTATATATGTATACACACACACACACACACATTAATTTCCACAAATGAGTTTTGGACAGAACATTGATGCACAGAACATTGAACATTGATGCAGAACATTGCTGCTTATACAGAACTATATTCTTCTAAGTTCTAGTATATGAGAATTGGAAACCTAGAAAGCTTTAATAATGTGAACCTCTTTGTCTAAAAATTTATAATATGTGCATAATTCCAGATCTGCCTACCATAATCTTTTGAAGCATATTCTGTTTTTAAAACAACAGTTTATCTTTCCTTTGCTACCACTCCTTTCTGACTATGTATACACTGTTTCTTGTTCTCTTTCTTTGGAAATCTCTACTTCCCTTAGAGCTTCAACTTTTATTTCTGAGGGAAATATACCAGTTGAAATTCTTAGAATATATTTTTATATAATATTCATTCATTTTGTTTTTTAAAGAAGTCAGTTTATTTGGACAGGATGACTGGCTTCTCCAGCTGTGCTGTGTATCTTTTTTTTTTTTTTTCATTGTTCATTACTATTGACAAAAGGGAATAAAGCAAGATCCAAACCATTTTTGACATATACTAATGATGTAAAATTAAGATTTGGCCAGAATCATAAACTGAATAACATGAGTATCACTAGGTGACTTTTTAAATTAAATTTGAAAGAATTGTTTAAGATCAAATTGCTTATCCTGTGTTCAAATTAACATTGGAGAGCTTCGGAAGATATTTTTTAAAAGAAAGGAAGGCATCCCTCAGTGTGGTAAAGCCAAGGTAAAATATGTGATTTCCAACTATGAGAGACATGCAAAATAAATAGGTATTTCCACTATTTTCTGCACCATAAAGGGTAAATGCTGATTTATGATAAAGTTACTTTGCTGATGGGCAACTCTATGCATCATACTCCAGGTTATGACAACACATACCTATTTATTGCAAGCTATTTAGAATTCTCATGAACAACGCTAGTAAGACCACTAGTTTATAATACATGAGAATGTGCGTGGCTGCTCAAGGAACCATCTTGCTTGGACATGCACACGTGACCAGAGGTGACCTAAATTCTGATGCCAATTTCAGTATAAATTCTTCGGTAGCCTTTTATCTTTAACCACCTGAACTTCGATTGCCTGGGGAGAACAGGCAGTTGAATTAGAAGACTTACAAAAATACATAAGCAATCATGACCTCTCTCTTTAGCCTATGATTACTAAAGGCTGAATATTTTTATTCACATATTCTGCAAACACTTTAACTTCAGAATAATTAAAATGCAAACTTAAAATCTTTCAGGAAAACCAGGACTCTCTTCAAATAAGAGTGGTGGCAAAATTTAAAACATGCCCAGGGTTAAACCACATTTATCACTTACCAAGTTTTGCAAATATTTTTCTTAATGGATATTATGTCATTCTTTCCTTCACATAAATTACCAACATTTTGTTCAGGACTTCACCACAAGAATATGGCAAGACAATTCTAAGTGGTCTTTCTTCCTCTAACCTCTACCATATGAAATCCCCATTTATAAAAGTTTTATAAATGTTCAGTATTCATAAATAATGTCCAAATGGTGTAACTAGGCTTTATGGGACCTTGACATCTACTCTATCTACATACTGCATATTCATATTCCACAATTAATCTACTTCTAAAGTCAGCTGATTTGACTTACGCATTCATCCATAAACACCCCCTCATTTGAGCTCCTGAACTTTTATCTCTACCATTTCTTCTGTTCCCTTCCATTTTTCATGATTTGCCTATTCTGTAAGGAACAAGCATGCAAGCATTTTCCTCCCATGAAGACTTACATAACATATCTAGGCAACAACCCCTCCCCTAAATAATGGCAAATGCATGGCCCTCATCATTCATTTGTCACCAGCAATACAAGATAGCACATGATATTTTTAATTTTCTGAATAGGATCTGATTTTGAAATACATAGAAACATCTTGAAGGCAAATGTCTTATTGTATATTTCCTGATAGAGAAGTACCCTGCTTGAATTCATTAACTTTTGCTGCATAACTGTATTAGTTTGTGAGGGAAGGCACCGCAGATACCACCGAGTGCCTTAAACAACAGACATTTATTGTCTAAGTTCTGGAGGCTAGAAGCTTAAGATCAAGGTGTTGGCAAGGTTGGTGCTTTCTGAGGACTTTGAGAGAGAATGTGTTCCATTGTCACTCCCCTGGCTTCTTAAAAGGTGATGTGCTCTCAACCTTTGTCATTCCTTGGTGTGTAGAAGCATCCCCCTGATCTCTGCCTTCATGGTCACTTGTGTTCTTCCTATGTGCATGTCTGTGTCTACATTTCCTCTGTTTATAAGAACACAAGTCATAGTGGATTTTGGATTGAGGCCCACCCTACTCCAGTAGAGACTCATTTAACCTTAACTAATAATATTTGCCATGATTCTACTTCCAAATAAGGTCATATTCTGAGATACTTGAGATTTAGGATTTCAACATATGAATTGGTGGGAAAGGGTGGGGGACACAGTTCAACCCATGGCAATAAGAAACCATGCACCATTGGATGTCTTAAAACAAAAACCATTTATTTGGCTCATGATTCTGAGTCTGCAGTTTTGGCGGGGTTCAGCTGGACAGTTCTCTCTGCCTCAGAGGGGTTCATTCACTCGTCTACTCAGCAACCAGTCAGCTGGGCAACTCTGTTCTGGGTCTGGCTGGCTGTCAGCTGGAAAAACGAGAGCAGGTGGGCCACAGATCTTTCATCATCCAACAGACTAACCCCCAATTTTTTATATGGTGACTGGGCAAGTTTTCAAAAGGGAGAGCAAAATTGTGAAAGGCTTTTTGAGGCCTGGCTCAGAACTGGCATGATGTCACTTTTGCTACAGCAAGCCATAAGGTGAGGCCAAACTCAAGGGTGTGGCAAACAGATTCCACCTATTGGAGGTGGAGCTGCAAAATCATAGTGCAAAGGACATACAGGGGAAAATGTCAATCAATTTTTGCAAACCTTTTCTCACATAGCTCAATACCTCATACAATGCTAACTCTGAAAGATATGTCATGGTTATTGCTTTTTAACATATTGTAATGCAAATTTACTCTGAGAAAACTCAGAGTTTTCTCTCTTTTTATTCCAGAGCTAACATGTGAAACCATGATAAACTCAACATAATAGCTCTAAGCCATCTGAATTCCAAATATAACCTTGTTAGTCTGGTATAATTTATACTTGTTGACTAGAAATACAGAAATAATTTTTTTAAAATGACCCTAGAATATAGAAGTAGAACACGCCAAAGCATGATGATGTAAGCACAAATGTGTAGTGTAGGAAATCAAGAAACATGTGAGTTGAATAAATACTTAGGGAAGCATGTCATAGCTGATTCATGTGAAAAACAAAACAAAAAAACCCACAAAACCTATAGCTGATTCACCAATATTAAAATGACTGCAGAAAAAAATGTTTATAGAGGATTTCTTTGTGACATCTAAGAAGTAGAGCTTATTGCTGGAACCCGATTGTGTTTACATAGTCCTATAAAGGGGTGGGGGTGTGAGTGCTCTGAATATCAGAAGGTCTTTCATACTCACCAGACAGGATGACTGACTAAGCTTCTCATGTCCTCAGTTAAGAATTTATCAAATCTGTGTTACCACCATTACTCTTTCCATACTTACTAAATAATCTGATTTCTGATTTGACCACTCAGGGAGTTTGCTGTCAGGCAGGGGAATCCCTGATATGTTGGCACTGGTATCCTTGGTCCATGAAATGTATCCATCTGCTGCAAACTAAAATTTGATGTTATGATATATAAAGAGACGTAGAAAGGACACAGATGTAGACATAAATATATGTATAAATTTTTGTTTGTGCGAGTCAACACCTAAGCACTTTATAACTCCAGGTTTACAGATGAAACTGAATTTCTGATCTTGGAAGCTGATGATGAGGCTCTGAGCCCCATCAAATGAACTTACCATAGTACAGATACCTGACAGTTCCAACTTGAGGAACCAATACCTCTAAGAAATGACTGGCCCATCTTTGTTTTTTGTTTTTTGTTTTTTAATTTAAATAGAATATATAATGCCAGCATACTATTTATGTTATGCTATTTGTCAAAGAAATCCATTGAACATCTCCATATTTTTTTTTTTTAATTTGAGAGAGAGAATGAGATAGAGAGAGCATGAGAGGGGGGAGGGTCAGAGGGAGAAGCAGACGCCCTGCCAAGCAGGGAGCCCAATGCGGGACTCGATCCTGGGACTCCAGGATCATGACCTGAGCCGAAGGCAGTCGCTCAACCAACTGAGCCACCCAGGCACCCGAACATCTCCATATTTTTAATGACTATTCCCCAAATTGGTATTGAACATTGGGGGAAAATATATAATTTGTATGACCACATGAATTTATTGGCAAAAATGAACCCCATGTATTATAATAGCCTATCTCTTCTTTTTATTAATATTATTAATTGACTTGTTTAAATTCATGTTGAACATATAGTCCCATACTGCCGTGAGATGGGCAGGTTTGAATTTTATTTTGCCATTTCTCAGTTAATTTCAACAACATAATGTTCTGCCAAGAGACCTAAAAGATTTTTCTGAAGGTTGGATTTAGAGATAATGGTTACAAGGAAATACAACCTACAGCAATAAAACATGTCCATTGATTGCTGCAAAGTGACAGTTGCTGGAGAAGCCAGGCTGACTTGCAACAGAGATATGTTGGCTTAAGAAAAAGCCATAGGATTCTGAAGTTAAAGTGATAGAATTTCTCATGTAGAGAAACCTAAAAACACTGGTCACGATAGTCTTGGTTATTTGCAAAATGTTTCGTTTCTCCAGGGAGAGATATTTGTCTTTACACTTCCATATATTTATGCATCCACAGGAAGGTCTGATGGTGATTTGGGCAACACCAGAGAAACCTATATATTGCATGGCTGTTTTCACTCAAAGATGAAGCTGCTGATCGCTGTCATCCATTTAGGAACTGTGGCAGAGGATGCTGACTCGTAAGTTTGGCCTTTTGTCTGATAGCCAAAACTAAATGTTAATAGAAATACTAGTTCTTTAGAATTGTCTATTTTCTCCTCATGCCCTAAGTACTAGTTTATAATTTGGGTGAGTACAGGAACTATAGAGTGTTTATATAATGGGGCTGGTGATAGTTATATATCTAGACTGACCTTGATAAGGTTCACAAGCTTTATGTTTTCCTCATCTGCAAAACTATGGTTTCCTCATCTGCAAAATTAATCGTCATCGCCATCATCGTATGAAAGAATATTTTATAAACAAATAAAGGACATGTGCAAAAATGATTTTGCAGAACAGAAGAATGTTATACAAATTTTATTATCCTCTGTAGCACCTAGGATATAGTTACTGTGAAGAGCAAGCAGTAAAGAAAAGCCAGGAAATTTACTGAAACTGTTTTTTCCCCAAAAGAAGGAACATGTGTAATCACTGCCTATCAAGTAAACTGGCATTTATAGTGTTTTCAAGTTTTCAGATATTTTACAAAGTAGTTTAGGTTGTACAATGGGGTCTTTTTTTAACCTCAACTTTCTCTAACTTCTGTTAATCTAACTTCGTATCTTTACAAATTATGTGTGTAACTGTGACTCTTTTTTTTCTATTTTATATACATACTGAGCCACCCTGGTTCCACACTGTAGTAAATATTCTTTCTATACTGGCAGGAATAGTTCACATAAATTTAACAAAGTGTCTGTTTGTCTTCTTTGTGCTAAAAAACTAGGAAAAAAAATAAAAACTTAGCAGATTTTTGCCAAATTTAAAGGATATGTTTGGAATTAGCTAATGTAAAATAGGAGGTATACAGCATTCAAGAAATTTACTTTAGGGGATCCTAAGGGGCACCTCCTTTTGAGTAGCTGCAGGTGTTTATTTGCAGTTTTGTGAAATTATAATGCACAATTCTTCATAGGGTGTCCCAGGATGACTAGCAACACGGATTTACTTTTTAAAAATAGTTATTGTTTCTCCAAAACAATACAGGAGAATCCACCTGGTTGATAATATAGAGTGACAGTAAGGAATATAAACATAGTCACCCACACCATTTTCTTTGGAACTATCAGGATGTTATACTAACATTATACAACAATCTAACTGCTCAAAAAGGTACAAATAACCCATTTACAACCAAGCATCAACTAGTTACAATATTTTTCAAAATTATGACATTTTATGTAGTTTCATAATATAAACAATGTATATTAAATGCATATACTAGTTAATATTTTGCATTATATATAAACTGATACCTTTAGATAGAGGATTCTGGGAGGATGGCAGAATAGGAAACATGTGTCAACATTTGTGGCAGAATCTGTCTGATGCAACTATTTGGGGACCTTGGAGGCTACTGAAGGTTTGCAACTTCCAAGAGAAGGCTTAGATGGTAAATTATTATTAATTTTGGTCAATTTCAGCTCTTGCACAGATGCACCTATCCATCCTCCATCTCTCAATCCTGGCAGGCAGCTGTCCACATGTTCCTAGAGCACTTTACACACAGCATGCAGGGCCAAGGTGGGAAAAATGGACCCTGTCCTCCAAATCGGAGGCACCTGTGCTCTACTCATTGATTATAACCTCTAATCAGAGAATGCCATTGATGTAAGCCCCTCCTTCTCTGGCCAAAGTGACTTCCAGGGTATTAACATCTCTGGAAACTCCCCCGCCTTCATTTTTCTCTTTTTACTCCTTTGGGAGCCAGGGGTAAAGGTTCAGGAGTAAAAGAACAGGCTTGGAAGGAAGATGAATTCAGCTGTGGTCATGTGGAACTTGAGATACACAGTAGGCAGTTGCATGTGTCTGTTTAAAGTTTAAAAGATAGGCGCGGGCCAAGGCTTATGTTTAGGCTTCATCAACAACATATACATTGAAGACTAGGACATTAAAAGGCAACCATATGTGTGGGAGAAATTAGAAAGTTATTACACATCCTCAGAGGAAGGAACAAACTCAGAAAAGACCTGATAAAACTTTAGGTTTACACATCAGTCTGATCTTCATCACAGAGACAACCTACAACAATCAAAAGAACAAAAGCAAAACAAACCAAAAAATCCCAGAAAATCCTGGCAGGGGGAGAATCTGATTTTCCAGAGTTACCACATTATTACATTCAAATCTCCAGTTTTCAACAACAACAAAAAAAAATCAGAAGACATACTAAGAAACAGGAGAATATAGTACATTCAAAGGAAAAAAAAAAATAATAATGTCTGTGAAAAAGCCCTAATGGCTGATCTAGTAGATACAGACTATTTAAACCAATGTCTTAAAGGTAATCAAAGAACTAAAAGAAGACATGAAAAAGTCAAGAAAATGATAAATGAATAAAATAGAAATATCAATAAAGAGATAGAAAACCTAAGAAGAAACCAACAAGATATTCTGGAGCTGAAAATTACAATAGACTTATCTAGTCTAAGGAGCAGAAAGAAGGAATAAAAAGATCTGTGGAATACCACCAAGCCGACCAATAAATGAATTGTGGGAAACCAAGATGAGAAGGAAAAAGGGGCAGAGAAAATACCTGAAGAAATAATGACTGAAGGCTCTGTAAATTTGATGAGAGTCATGAATATAAACAACCATGAAGCTCAACATATTCCAGGTAGGAAGAACTCAAAGAGACCTTCAGCAATACATATTATAATCAAGCTGTCAAAAATCAAAGACAAACAAAATCTTTAAAGTAGCAAGAGAAAACTACTCTTCACATACAAGGGATCCTCAATAAAATGATGAGCAGATTTCTCATCAGAAACTTTGGAATTCAGAAGGCAGTGGGCTTGTATATTTAAAGCGCCAAAAGAAAAAAAAAAACTGACAACCAAGAATCCTATATCTAGCAAAATTGTCCTTCAGGTAAACAAAAGCTGAAGGAGTTTGTTACAATTGGACCTACCCTGCAGCAAATGCTAAAAGGACTCCTCCAGTCAAAATGAAATGATCCTTGATGGTAACTTGAAGCCATCTGAAGTAAAACTCTCAGTAAAGGTAAATACATGGGCAAGTATAAAAGCTCATATTATGGGGCACCTGGGTGGCTCAGTTGTTAAGCATCTGCCTTCGGCTCAGGTCATGATCCCAGGGTCCTGGGATGGGGCCCCGCATTGGGCTCCCTGCTCAGCAGGAAGCCTGCTTCTCCCTCTGCCTCTGCTCCTGCTTGTGTTCCCTCTCTCACTGTCTCTCTGTCAAATAAATAAATAAAATCTTTAAGAAAACAAAAAAAAGCTAGTATTATTAAAACAACAGTATGCAACTCCACTTTTTGTTTGCTACATGATTTAAGAGACTGTTACATTAAAAGTTATTAGTTTATGTTTTTGGACACAAAATTTAAATTTTGTGATATTAGTAACTGATAGGAGTGGGGATGGAGCTGATAAAGGAGCAGCTTTGTACATTGTACATTGTACAATACATTGTAAAATGTAGTATACATACAATGGGATATTACACAGCCTTGAAAAGCTAGGAAATTCTGACATATGTCATGGCACAGATAAACCTTGAGGATATTATGCTAAAGGAGATGAATTAATCACAAAAAGAGAAATATGGTATGATTCCACTTATATAAAGTACTTAGATTAGTCAAAATCATAGAAAGAGAAAGGAGAATGGTAGTTGCCAAGTGCAGGAAGCCAGAGAGAACACAGAGTTATTGTTTACTGTGTACGGAGTTTCAGTTTTGCAAGATGGAAAGAGTTCTAGAAGTGGATGGTGGTGTTGGCTGCACAACAGTGTGAATGTACCTAATATCAGTTAACTGTACACTTGAAAATGGTTAGGATAGGAATTTTTATGTTGTCTGTATCTTACCACAATAAAAAACAGGAGAAGAAGATAAATTCAATAGACTTCCACATTTGAACAATATCAAAAAGTGAAAAGAGAGAGAAAAGGAGAAGCAACAAAAAGGTAGATAAGCACAATAAGAAAAGAGAAATAATAAGGGAGAAATAACTACCAAAGCATAAAAAATGAAAATGAAATAAAGCAAAACTTAAGACCTTATTTTTTATGATTCAAAGCAAATAAATTTGAAAGTCTACATGCCATGCATAATCATCTGAAAAAAATGTAATTCACCAACCATGACTTTATGAGGGATGGGGAGTCTAAAGAAACCAATGATAATAGCAGGTGTAGAAAAAAAATTTCAAAGAACCCTTGCAAAGACATCTAGGCCCAGAGACTTCATTTTTTTTTTTGTAAGATTTTATTTATTTATTTGAGAGAGAGAGAGACAGCAAGAGAGCACAAGCAGGGGGAGCAGCAGACAGAGAGGGAGAAGCAGACTCCCCCTTGAGCAGGGAGCCCAATGAGGGCCTTGATCCCAGGACCCCAGGATCATGACCTGAGCCAAAGGCAGATGCTTAACCAACTGAGCCACCCAGGCGCCACCAGGCCCAGAGATTTTAAAAGAAAATTGTTCCACTCTAAAGGAACAGATAATTCCAGGGTTCACTAAACTTTGCAGCGAGGAAAACATCTTCCAAAAATTTTATGCTAGTATGACATTGACATCTAAATAGGAAAATACTACAATATACAGAAAGGAAACTACAGTTCTTTTCTCTTAGAAACTTTGAAATAAAAATTTGAAATAAATATTGGTAAAAAAGAATTTATTATCATGTAAAAAAGAATACATCATGACTAAATGCTATTTTTTTCCTGGAATATAAGGATAGTTTGATATTATAATAGGCTTTACCATAACTCACCTCATGAAGATATCTAAGGACAGAAGCCATATTATCACATTAGTTGCTGAAAGGGTACTTAAACTCATTATGCATTCAAGATAGCATCTTGCTATCTTCCTTGGCAGATGCTATGCCAATGTCTTCTTTAATGGGAAGCCACTGTTTGCATCCTTGCTGAAGTGGAAATAAGCAAAGAATGTCCACTTCCTTTACCACTGTTTAATGTTCTATTGAAGGAATTAACCAACATAATCAGACAATGTTTTGAAAATTTTGAAATGCTAAAATTAGTATCTCTATATGCAGCTAATCAAAGAGTTACCTGGAAAAAAACCCAAGGGCACCTAGGAAAAAATCCAAAACTAAACAAACAATAAAGTAACAGACTATAAAACTGACAGAGAAAACTAGTAGCTTTCATATATTAGAACAATAATTACATACAGTCTTGGATTTGGGTGATTCAGATATGCATACATTCCAGTTATTATGGTCTGTGTGAGATAATCCTGGTCCTCCCACCAACATGGTTCAAGTTTCAGTTACTATGGCATATTCACTATATTCACTATTAGAACTGTATAAAGTGCCAACTTTATTGATAGCTCCTCAAATCATGACATAAATCACAAGGTATACAGCACAATAAGCTAAGTATCACCTCACGTCTTCCAAAGGCGGCCTGTGTTTAGTCACCATGAATCTGTTATTCAGTGGATGCACAAGCAACAAAGTTTGCAGCTCTGTTGCCACCCTTGTCTCCCCCATGATATTTTACCAAAAATGGATAATCGAAAGTGGGAATTTGACCAACAGAGCTGAAAATGCAGCAAGGAAATGATAAATAATAATGGCGGAATGGAAATGGAGTTATACAGAGCTGCCCCTGGAATGTTGGCACCGCTATGGTTCAAGAGATGCTGAATGTGCAGCCAGAGGAACTTAGTGATGCAAAGATCAACATAAGTGAGGAAAGTGGTTATGACAAAAAGAGCGGAAGGCGGCCCAGAGGAAGTGACACTGACAAAAACCTTCATGTTAAAGGAATTCTCAGAAATATTTCATGACACTGAAAATGCAAAAGATGAAGTGCTCTAAACTGACCCATACTTAAGAAAAAAGCTAGGACAGTTTGCAAAATAGAGAAATTATTCACATTCCATGTTATAAACTCTATAATGAAGATGAAAGCAAGCATTGTTCAAATTACTCTTGATAAGATTTTTATGAAAAAAGTTACTTCTCAATGCTTCCAATGGCTTAAATTACAGTGCACTGTATATTAGTTTTATGATTTTTTTTTTAATTTTCTACACATTTATAACCTAGAGCAAGAGAGTTTTTAATGTTGTGATAAAAACATTTAAAGCTCAAAATAATCGTAAAATTTCCCATCACTTTCCATGGTTTCTAATTGCGCATTTTTAGAGTTCTGTGGTATCCATGCAAAGCATAAACTGTCTGTGCTCGCTGGAGGTTCTGCGCTTATGCTTACTCATGTTAATGATAAATGCCTATTTTGTTCATGATAATTAGATACTAAGGAGATTCTTCTCCATTGGTTTGATTGGTGCCAGACTAGAATCAAGGATTTCTTGACTTCAAACACTGACCTGGGTAAAACACAGTAGGAATACAACATTTCAGATGCATTGTAACAATAAACTTCCATGGGATGTCCTTGGAACCTAAACAGAACTTTATTCACTGAAAAAAACATATATATTCTGAATTTTTAACCAATTAATAATAAGTTTTTGGACTATGAAATGTTCGTATTTCAGCACATCTCTATATCTCATATAGAAGGATTGTATGTAACAAATGACTGAATCCACTCTATAATTAGTGCTTCGAGGAATAACAAAAGTAAGTTCTTCTACCTCTTCCTAGCATAATACTTTAGTTTAGCAATCTTCTAAAATCAGTAACTCATGAATCTAAGTATTTTATTTTATTTAAAGTTGCTCTTTTTTTTTCTTTTTTTTCTAGAGAGAGCAGGCGTGTGCACACACAAGCAGGGGGAGGGAAAGAGAATCTTAAGAAGGCTCCACCCTCTAAAGGTGACTAACATAACATAATAAAAATAAAATTGAAAAAAATTAAAAAAATAAAAATAAAGTTGCTTTTAGGGCGCCTGGGTGGCTCAGTTGGTTAAGCGACTGCCTTCAGCTCAGGTCGTGATCCTGGAGTCCCTGGATCGAGTCCCACATTGGGCTCCCTGCTCAGCAGGGAGCCTGCTTCTGCCTCTGACCCTCCCCCCTCTCATGTGCTCTCTCTCTCTCATTCTCTCTGTCTCAAATAAATAAATAAAATCTTTTAAAAAAAATAAATAAATAAAATAAAGTTGCTTTTATTTTTATATAATTATTTATATTATGTATTTCTAAAGTTTATAGAATTTGTTTCAGTTAAAGGCTGTATTACATATTGTTAATGTTTATAGGAGATATTCATTCATTTAAATTAATATGTATTTATAGTATACCAACAAATTTCCAGGTACTGTTCTAAAGATTTAAAAGAAGTTAAGACCAAATCCTTGCAAGTGACCTAGTATCTACTGGAATAAGCAGAATCATAAGGAACAATTATCATATCATGTATTGAGATGTAAGATTAAATGGCTTACCCCATGCCAATCAAATTTTTATAAATACAAATCTTGCATCTCATTATCGCATTTCAACTATAAAGATGGACTACTAAGCCTACATGCATGAAGATAAAATTTCATAGATAAGTTATAAATCACACATGAGTGTAATTATAATACTAATTATTATTATCATCAAGAATAGTGAATGGAAAGAAAGAATTCAGAATTAAAGTTGAAATAAAGAACAAAACATTTATTAAATTTTTAATTTTGACCAATTCTAAGCAGGAACTCACTCTAAATAGGTAATTTGAGCTATAAAAACTCACAGATATGTTAAAAAGAATCTGGTAGCAATCAGCCTCACATACTGAGCTGCAGGAAATTTTTAATATGATAGTAAATTTACCGACAAAATATTGATTTTTTAAAATGGCACTCAATACTAATTTGATTCTATAATGTTTAAGGAAATTTCCTTTTGCCCTTTAGAACAACAAAAAATATATAACATGGAACATTATTTCATTCGCCTTAATAAGGTTTATTTTATTACCAAATCAAAGTATTATGAGGTTTTAATATATTTAATAAATCTACTCTCATATCCTCAATGTCTTCTACAGGGCACTAATATTATAATGATGCTTCCTTTAAAAATACCTGATTTGTAGAGCAATAAAAGAGAGTGTTTATACTGATCAGATATATAGACTTCAAAGCCAGAACGAATTGAGTTCAAATCTCAGCTTTGAAAGGTGTTTATTTCTATTACTTTGGCAAATTACTCAATCTTCCCGAAACTTTTTCTTCTCAACGGTATTGGGGAAATAACACTGCCATGGAACTGAGGGGAGAATACAATAACAATTTATTTTAGAAGTCAGTAATAGTAAATTTTATCTATTTTACGTCTTTTACGTTATTGCTGAATATAGTAACAATCGTGCTGATATTACAAATCTAATGTTCCTAAAGGATTGAGTTCGCAGGATTTCTGTGTCACAAAATTTCGTGTCGTTTCCACTTCCCACCAAAGTAACAAGTAAAAATGCAAATAATAGTCTACACCTGAGCTTAAGCAACACATTGGAGCTTGACAATTATTCTCTTTTTTTCTCCTGTAACAAGCTGTTAGCCCTTTAATAACAAATAAGTTTCGATTGGATACTTTCTCTAAACATGTGTCAATAAGTGTAAATTTCCTTTGCTCAGTTTAAAAAATAAGTATTACTTAATATAAATAATAGCAAATTCTAAACTCAAGATGTGATTAATATTCTTACAAGTATTAAAACTCTTGTAATAGTTTTGGTATTCTAGAAAATTTACCAAGCTTCTCATATAAAGTCATATTGAATTTGTTCCTTTAAACCTGTCTAAGTTTACTTCCCAGCCAGAAGGTATAAATGACAGAATTGTGTGATCCATTTGGTTCTAATGTAGCAAGTGACTAATTCCACTCTGTAAGTGGCAATTCTAGTAACAAGAAAAGCAAGTTATGCTATTTCTTCCTGGTAAAATTCTTTAGGTCAACATTCTTTTAAAAATCAATTCTTCATGAATGAAAAAAATTATCCATTTGCTATATACTTTTCTTTAAAATAATTATCTTATATATGGAATTTCTGCAAGAGTTAGTATTGTTTCTTGGAACTTTTTCTTAGTCCTCTTTAAAATGATATACACTCTAATTCAGATGTATTTAACATTAAAAAAAACTGGATTTGTAAACATTTAAACATGAAACTGATAAGTTGGTGAGACAGTATTTGTATTATAAAATTATTATTTTAAAACTGTTCTTTTAAATAGGAAGTTTATTTTTAAAACAAAATTTAAAATAGCAAATTACTTATGTAAATAGGAAAATAATTCACAGACAACTTCTAGTATAAATAAGTTGTGTAGTTTGACATATTTACAAAGGCAAAGAAAAGTGTGAAATAAAAATGAGCTCAAGGACAGACATACACATAGATGATTACAGCTGACAGGAAACCAGCAATGACGAATGTACAGATCATCAAAGGGCAATGAGCCATAGTAGAGTCCTGCTCCAAATCTAGTGTCAAAAATGTCACTATAAACAAACTAAAACCCCACATATTAAGATAGCAAAACTTTAGCTGAGAATCAATAAGCAACCCTTATTTGTGTTATTAATACCACAGTTGTCTTGAATGCTCATTTAACATAAACTGTACTTTCAAGTTGAGAGGACTGGTTAGTGGAATTCTAGTAAATCCAACGCACTTAGGCAAACAGTACCTATCAAGCATCCGATTTCACAACTTACCTAAATACCTCTATCAATCAAATATTTATAACTCATATTTAAAAACAAAATAATAAGAAAATAAATAAAATAAAAATAAAAACAAAATAATGCCCTCACAGAAACTTGATTAGAATACTGAAAATATTCTACCAGTGTTTCCTAAAAAATGACTTTCTCTCCCAAAGAGTAAGAACAAACTTATCGTGGTGCCTTTAAAAATAGGACATAACACTAAATGCCATAATAATGATGGCATAGTAATATTAATGGCAACCACAACTTATATTTGATTAGGTTTTTTCTATTTGTCAGGTACATTTTATGGTATATCTCATGTTAATCCTCACAGTAACACTGGGATGAGGTACTATTATTCCCCTTTGATCAATGAGAAATCTGAGGCACAGGAAGGGTGAATAACCTGACCTAAGTCGTGCAGCTAAGAAGTAGCAGAGCCACAATTTAAAATTGGGCAAATTAAGCAGAAATAAGGTATTGACCAAAATAAAAGTTCACCACCTCATACCTGGTATAGAGGGCAAAAAGACCACAACTCATCTTCAACTGGTGAATGGAGCACTCTACCAACAAAGGAAGGGAAGTCTTTTGTGAACTCCTTCAAGCTAGTCAAGATAAAAATTAGCTATTTCAGGAGACCTTGGGTGGTTCAGTGGATTAAGCATCTGCCTTGAGCTCAGGTCATGATCTCAGGGTCCTGCGATCGAGCCCTGCATTGCTCTCCTTGCTCAGCAAGGGAATCTGCTTCTCCCCCTCTCTCTGCTCCTCCCTCCTGTTCATGCTATATCTCTCTCTCTCTCTGTCTCTCTCAAATAAATAAATAAATCTTTAAAAAATTATCTATTTCACAAAGCTTTACAGTTTGCTACATCTCTAGGCCTTCCAAGTATTTTTATCACCCTATCCAGGGAGTAATGAGACTCCAAGGAAAAGAGAAAAAAAAAAAAAAAAAACTGGCTCAACACACCACAGACCAAATGAAGCCAATATAAATGGCAATACTTAGCTGATGATTTAAAAAGGAAGATAAAGGGGGGCAGAGCAAGATGGCGGAGGAGTAGGAGACCTGGATTTCGTCTCCTCTCAGGAATTCAGCTGGATAGGGATCAAACCATTCTGAACACCTACAAACTCAACAGGAGATCGAAGAAAAGAAGAGCAACAACACTCTCATCAGAAAAGCAACCACTTTCTGGAAGGTAGGACAGGCGGAGAAGTGAATCCGAGGCGATATTCAGAAGGATAGACAGCGGGGGAGGGGACTCTGTCGGCCGCTTCTGGCAAACGATAGAACCATGGAGCACAAAATCGGAACTTTTAAAAGTCTGCTCCGCCGAGGGACGTCACTCTGGTGGCTAAGCGGGGGGTGGAACCCTCAGGGACAGTGTGGTCTCAGGACCCTCGGGGTCACAGAAAGACCGGGGGTGCCTGAGTGTGGCAGAGCTCCCAGGTAACGGAGCAGGGAAGCCGGCTGCAGAGGCGGGGCCCAGGCGCGGGCTCTCAGCTCGGGGTTGCCATAAACCGTGATCCGGGGCACAGTCGGGCCCCTGCTCCTCCAGCAGGGACCCAACAAGCAGCAGATCCAGGGAGACTCACCTTCCTCCCCCGGGAGGAGCCACACGGGAGTGCACCGCAGGGATCTGCTGGGTTTGGAGACTCCACCCGGGGTCGGGTGCCAGAGATAGAAACGCGTGGTCACAGGCCAGGTGAGCACGGAGTGCGGTCGGAGACCGGGGAGACGGGAGTGACTGATGGCTTTTCTCTGGGGGCTCACTGAGGAACAGAGCCCCAAGTTCTCGGCTCCTCCGGGGCGGAGATTGGGAGGCCGCCATTTTCACTCTCTGCCTCCAAAGCTGTACGGAAAGCTCGCAGGGAACAAAAGCCCCGGAGAGCAAACCCGAGCAGATTACTTAGCCGGGAGGGGGCAAGGGCGGGGCAATTCCGCCTCCGGCAAAGACATTTGGAAACCACGGCAACAGGCCCTCCCCAGAAGATCAGCGAGAACAGCCAGCCAAGACCAAGTTTACCCATCAATGAGAACGGCAGAACTCCAGCGCTAGGGGATTATTGCACATAGAATTCATGGCTTTTTTACCATGATTCTGTAGTCTTTCAAAGTTAATTTTTTTCAACTGTTTTTTTCTTTTTTTTTCTTTTTGAATTTTTCTTTTTCCCTTTTTCAACCAACATCTTATCAATCCCTTTTTTAAAAAAAAAACATTTTTATTTTTCATTTTTAGAGTCATATTCTATCCCTTCATAGTAGTTACCCGTATTTTTGGCTTATGTATATAAGTTGTTCTCTCTTTAAAATTTTGAGATAGTTTCTTCTAACAGATTAAAATATACCCTAAATCTCTAGTATATGGTGTTTTCTATTCCCCTGCCTGATCACATCCTCTCCCTTTTTTTTTTTTTTCTTTTTTTAAATCCTCTTCTTTCTTTTTTCAAACAACTTCTTACCAATTCCTTTTATAAAATTTTTTATAATTTTCATCTTTACAGTCATATTCCATCCCTTCATCATATCAAACCTTATTTTTGTACATATATAAGTTTTTCTTTCTTTAAAATTTTGGGAGGCACTTTCTTCTAAAAGACCAAAATACACCCCAAATCTAGTGTGTGGCACTGATCTATATACCAGCCTGATCATATTTGATCACATTCTGTTTTTTTTTTTGTTGTTGTTGTTGTTTTGTTTTGTTTGTTTTTGTTCTTGTTTTTATCTTTATCTTTTTCTTTTTTTTTCTTTTTCTTTTTTCTCTCTTTCCCTTTCTTTTCCCACTGCTTCAGGTCTTTTCTGATTTGTTTAGAGTATGTTTTCTGGGGACGTTGTTACTCTGCTAGCATTTTGTTCTCTCATTAATCTATTCTCCTCTGCACAAAATGACAAGACGGAAAAAATCACCTCAACAAAAAGAACAAGAGGTAGTACCGACTGCCAGGGACCTACTCAATACGGACATTAGTACGATGTCAGATCTAGAGTTCAGAATCATCACTTTAAAGATACTAGCTGGGCTTCAAAACAAATATGGAAGTTATTAGAGAAACCCTTTCTGGAGAAGTAAAAGAACTAAAATCCAACCAAGTAGAAATCATAAAGGCTATTAATGAAGTGCAATCAAAAATGGGGGCACTAACTGCTAGAATAAATGAGGCAGAAGACAGAATCAGTAATATAGAAGATGAAATGATGGAAAATGAAGAAGCGAGAAAAAGAGAGATAAACAACTACTGGATCACGAGGGCAGAATTCGAGAGATAAGCAATACCATAAGACAAAACAACATTAGAATAATTGGGATCCCAGAAGAAGAAGAAAGAGAGAGAGGGGCAGAAGGTATAATGGAGCAAATTATAGCAGAGAACTTCCCTAATTTGGGAAAGGAAACAGGCATGAAAATCCAGGAAGCACAGAGAACCCCTCTCAAAATCAATAAAAATAGGTCAACACCCCGACATCTAATAGTAAAACTTACGAGTCTCATAGACAAAGAGAAAATCCTGAAAGCAGCTCGGGAGAAGAGATATGTAACCTACAAGGGTAGAAACATTAGATTGGCAACAGACCTATCCACAGAGACCTTGCAGGCCAGAAAGGACGGGCAGGATATATTCAGAGCACTAAATGAGAAAAATATGCAGCCAAGAATACTCTATCCAGCTAGGCTGTCATTGAAAATGGAAGGAGAGATAAAAAGCTTCCAGGACAAACAAAAACTAAAGGAATTTGCAAACACAAAACCAGCCCTACACGAAATCTTGAAAGGGGTCCTCTAAGCAAAGAGAGAGCCTAAAAGCAACATAGACCAGAAAGGAACACAGACAATATACCGTAACAGTCACCTTACAGGCAATACAATGGCACTAAATTCCTATCTTTCAATAGTTACCCTGAATGTAAATGGGCTCAATGCCCCAATCAAAAGACACAGGCTATCAGACTGGATTAAAAA
Source organism: Neomonachus schauinslandi (assembly GCF_002201575.2). Classification (NCBI taxonomy): domain Eukaryota; kingdom Metazoa; phylum Chordata; class Mammalia; order Carnivora; family Phocidae; genus Neomonachus; species Neomonachus schauinslandi. Next base: position 11,040,120 of record NC_058404.1, read on the forward strand.
ACAAGACCCATAGATATGCTGTCTGCAAGAGACTCATTTTAGAACCAAAGACACCCCCAGATTGAAAGTGAGGGGGTGGAAAACCATTTCCCATGCTAATGGACACCAAAAGAAAGCTGGGGTGGCAATCCTTATATCAGACAAATTAGATTTTAAACCAAAGACTGTAATAAGAGATGAGGAAGGACACTATATCGTACTTAAAGGATCTATCCAACAAGAAGATCTAACAATTGTAAATATCTATGCCCCTAACATGGGAGCAGCCAATTATATAAGGCAAATACTAACAAAAGCAAAGAAACACATCGACAACAATACAATAATAGTGGGGGACTTTAACACCCCCCTCACTGAAATGGACAGATCGTCTAAGCAAAAGATCAACAAGGAAATAAAGACTTTAAATGACACACTGGACCAAATGGACTTTACAGACATATTCAGAACATTCCACCCCAAAGCAACGGAATACACATTCTTCTCTAGTGCCCATGGAACATTCTCCAGAATAGATCACATCCTAGGTCAGAAATCAGGCCTCAACCGGTACCAAAAGATTGGAATCATTCCCTGCCTATTTTCAGACCACAATGCTTTGAAACTAGAACTCAATCACAAGATGGATGTCGGAAAGAACTCAAATACATGGAGGCTAAAGAGCATCCTACTAAAGAATGAATGGGTCAACCAGGAAATTAAAGAAGAATTAAAAAAATACATGGAAACCAATGAAAATGAAAACACAACTATTCAAAATCTTTGGGATGCAGCAAAGGCAGTCCTAAGAGGAATGTATATAGCAATACAAGCCTTCCTCAAGAAGCAAGAAAGGTCTCAAGTACACAGCCTAACCCTACACCTAAAGGAGCTGGAGAAAGAACAGCAAATAAAGCCTAAACCCAGCAGGAGAAGAGAAATAATCAAGATCAGAGCAGAAATCAATGAAATAGAAACTAAAAGAACAGTAGAACAGATCAACCAAACTAGGAGGTGGTTCTTTGAAAGAATTAGCAAGATTAATAAACCCCTGGCCAGACTTACCAACAAGAGAAGAGAAATGACCCAAATCAACAAAATCATGAATGAAAGAGGAGAGATCACAACCAACACCAAAGAAATACAAACAATTATAAGAACATATTATGAGCAACTCTATGTCAGCAAATTAAATAACCTGGAAGAAATGGAGGCATTCCTAGAGATGTATCAACTACCAAAACTGAACCAGGGAGAAATAGAAAACCTGAACAGACCTATAACCACTAAAGAAATTGAAGCAGTCATCAAAAATCTCCCAACAAACAAAAGCCCAGGGCCAGATGGCTTCCCAGGGGAATTCTACCAAACATTTCAAGAAGAATTAATACCTATTCTTCTGAAACTGTTCCAAAAAATAGAAATGGAAGGAAAACTTCCAAACTCATTTTATGAGGCCAGCATTACCTTGATCCCAAAACCAGACAAAGACCCCATCAAAAAGGAGAATTACAGACCAATATCCTTGATGAACATGGATGCAAAAATTCTCACCAAAATACTAGCCAATAGGATCCAACAGTACATTAAAAGGATTATTCACCATGACCAAGTGGGATTTATCCCTGGGCTGCAAGGTTGGTTCAACATCCGCAAATCAATCAATGTGATACAATATATTAATAAAAGAAAGACCAAGAATCATATGATCCTCTCAATAGATGCAGAAAAAGCTTTTGACAAAGTACAGCATCCTTACTTGATCAAAACTCTTCAGAGTATAGGGATAGAGGGTACATACCTCAATATCATAAAAGCCATCTATGAAAAACCTACAGCAAATATCATTCTCAATGGGGAAAAACTGAGAGCTTTCCCCCTAAGGTCAGGAACGTGGCAGGGATGTCCACTATCACCACTGCTATTCAACATAGTATTGGAAGTCCTAGCCACAGCAATCAGACAACAAAAAGAAATCAAAGGCATCCAAATTGGCAAAGAAGAAGTCAAACTCTCACTCTTTGCAGATGATATGATACTTTATGTGGAAAACCCAAAAGACTCCACCCCAAAACTGCTAGAACTCATACAGGAATTCAGTAAAGTGGCAGGATATAAAATCAATGCACAGAAGTCAGTGGCATTCCTATACACCAACAACAAGACAGAAGAAATAGAAATTAAGGAGTCGATCCCATTTACAACTGCACCCAAAACCATAAGATACCTAGGAAGAAATCTAACCAAAGACACAAAGGATCTGTACTCAGAAAACTATAAAATACTCATGAAAGAAATTGAGGAAGACACAAAGAAATGGAAAAACGTTCCATGCTCATGGATTGGAAGAACAAATACTGTGAAGATGTCAATGCTACCTAGAGCAATATACACATTCAATACAATCCCCATCAAAATACCATCCACTTTTTTCAAAGAAATGGAACAAATCATCCTAAAATTTGTATGGAACCAGAAAAGACCCCGCATAGCCAGAGGAATGTTGAAAAAGAAAAGCAAAGCCGGCGGCATCACAATTCCGGACTTCCAGCTCTATTACAAAGCTGTCATCATCAAGACAGCATGGTACTGGCACAAAAACAGACACATAGATCCATGGAACAGAATAGAGAGCCCAGAAATGGACCCTCAACTCTATGGTCAACTCATCTTTGACAAAGCAGCAAAGAATGTCCAATGGAACAAAGACAGTCTCTTCAACAAATGGTGTTGGGAAAACTGGATAGCCACATGCAGAAGAATGAAACTGGACCATTTCCTTACACCACACACAAAAATAGACTCCAAATGGTTGAAAGACCTCAATGTGAGACAGGAGTCCATCCAAATCCTAAAGGAGAACACAGGCAGCAACCTCTTCGACCTCAGCTGCAGCAACTTCTTCCTAGAAACATCGCCAAAAGCAAGGGAAGCAAGGGCAAAAATGAACTATTGGGACTTCATCAAGATAAAAAGCTTTTGCAAAGCAAAGGAAACAGTCAACAAAACCAAAAGACAACCGACAGAATGGGAGAAGATATTTGCAAATGACATATCAGATAAAGGGCTAGTATCCAAAATCTATAAAGAACTCATCAAACTCAACACCCAAAGAACAAAGAATCCAATCAAGAAATGGGCAGAAGACATGAACAGACATTTTTCCAAAGAAGACATCCAAATGGCAAACAGACACATGAAAAAGTACTCAATATCGCTCAGCATCAGGGAAATCCAAATCAAAACCTCAATGAGATACCACCTCACACCATTCAGAATGGCTAAAATTAACAAGTCCGGTAACGACAGATGTTGGCAGGGATGCGGAGAAAGGGGAACCCTCCTACACTGTTGGTGGGAATGCAAGCTGGTGCAGCCACTCTGGAAAACTGTATGGAGGTTCCTCAAAAAGTTGAAAATAGAGCTACCATATGATCCAGCAATTGCACTACTGGGTATTTACCCCAAAGATACAAATGTAGGGATCCGAAGGGGTACGTGCACCCCGATGTTTATAGCAGCAATGTCCACAATAGCCAAACTGTGGAAAGAGCCAAGATGTCCATCGACAGATGAATGGATAAGGAAGATGTGGTATATATATACAATGGAATATTATGCAGCCATCAAAAGGAATGAGATCTTGCCATTTGCAACGACATGGATGGAACTGGAGGGTATTATGTGAGTGAAATAAGTCAAACAGAGAAAGACATGTATCATATGATCTCACTGATATGAGGAATTCTTAATCTCAGGAAACAAACTGAGGGTTGCTGGAGTGGGGGGTGGGGTGGGAGGGATGGGGTGACTGGGTGATAGACACTGGGGAGGGTATGTGCTCTGGTAAGCGCTGTGAATTGTGCAAGACTCTTGAATCTCAGATCTGTACCTCTGAAACAAATAATGCAATATACGTTAAGAAAAAAAAAAAGAAGAAGAAGAAGAAGGTAGCGGGAGGGGAAGAATGAAGCGGGGGAAATCGGAGGGGTAGACGAACCATGAGAGACGATGGACTCTGAAAAACAAACAGGGTTCTAGAGGGGAGGGGGGTGGGAGGATGGGTTAGCCTGGTGGTGGGTATTGAGGAGGGTACGTTCTGCATGGAGCACTGGGTGTTATGCACAAACAATGAATCATGGAACACTTCATCTGAAACTAATGATGTAATGTATGGGGATTAATGTAAGAATAAAAAATAAATAAATAAATAAATAAAAACAAAAAACAAAAAAAAATTAAAAAAATAAAAATAAAAAGGAAGATAAATTCAGACCATAGGAAAGGCCATGTAGGTGAATGTACTCATCCATTTACTTATGAAACTTGATAATATTTGTGTGCCTATGTTAAGTTCTATACTTTAAGGTAGTCTGAATTAAAGATAATGGAGAAAAGTAAGTTTGGTAATCTCCTGAAATGGACACTGAGATGATACCAAATATATATTCTGAAATAATAGGAGGACTTTTCCAGATAAGCTCTAGTGTTGGCTCCATTCATTTTAGCAATAATATAAACATGGAAACTGAACCTCTTATGCAAATATCTAATTTTAAAAATATGGATTCCTAAGAGAAATATACCTATTTTTGGTACTATGGTCATTCAAGAATTTTTCACAAGTTTGCCAATAAAGAAAATTGTGTGGCAAGCAAAACAACTCAATTTCAGTTTTGTCACATGGAAGTAATTGAGCAAAAACTCCATTTCATAGGTTTTTTTAGAGGATTCGGCACAATGAGTCATGTAAAGTACTGAGCACAAGACTTGGCTCATAGAATGAGAGCTCAAGAAATAGTAGGTACAAGATTATAAAATCAAAGTAACAAACTCTCCAAACTGCTCAACTCTTTTTATATTGTTATTTATACTGATGATGAAATTCAGCAAAAGTGTTCTTCTATGCATCAATTCTGAATGAACTCAGGTATGTAGAGTCCACACTGTTAACACTTTTTTTTTTAAGATTTTATTTATTTATTTTAAAGAGACAGTGTGAGTGTGAGCATGGTGAGGGGCAGAGGGAGAGGGAAAGAGAGAATCTCGAGCAGACTCCATGTTGAGCATGGATCCTGACACGGGGCTCAATTTCACCACCCTGAGATCATGACCTGATCCAAAATCAAGAGTCAGATGCTCAACCAGCTATGTTACCCAGGTGCCCTGTTAACACTTTTCAATCCAAAGGTTGAATGCAATAAAGGAATATACCTATAAAGGCAGCCCTCTTTATGACCCTTCTGTAATGAATCAATAGACTATAATCATTGCCAAAAACTTATTTTAGCATTCTATTATATATGTTAAGATGTCACTTCTTTATCACTAATTCTATCAATATTTTCTTAAAAAGCCAGCATTTAAAAAAAATAGTGCTAAATACTATCTTTCCTTGGAAAGAATGATTTCTTTTTGTTCTTTATGACAGGATGACTTCATTTACCACATAGGGATTACTCTTCAGAACTAGTGAAGTAGTTCTTACAATTGTGCATGAAGATTACATTGCTTTGTGCTGTAGGTGAATTAGGGCAGGCTTGGACTTGCCTTAAAGAAAGTATCTGCAGTTTTCTGTATATATTATTTACTGCTGATTCTGTCAAAGCTACTCCTAGATTGTGTGCCTCCTTCCCAAAGAAAGTAAAAGTCCACATAAAAACAAACCAAAAAAATGTTTGCATTACTATTTATCATGGAAATAGTTGTTAATAGTATAAACCTTGAAATTTTTGTTTTTCATTGAATACAAGTTTCTCACTTGAATGGACATGTCTTTGATGGAGGTGTCAATGGTAAGCTGTTACCATATTCCAGTTTTCTGCAATGTACACATTTTTTTCTTTTCAGTGGTTGCCAATATATTCTTATCTGCCTAGTAATTTCAAATGTCAATGATAAAAACGGAATTACCATAGAATTATAAAATTCTTTCAAAAGTTATATTATTAGGATAATAACTCTGCAAAGGGCCTGGATCATTGGAGTTCTCAATAGTTAAATGAATGCATGAAAGAAAAGGAGAAGGAAGGAAACAAAGAAAGAGTACTTACTACAGTATTTGCAAAGCAAAAGGAGTATTAATGACATGTTTGTTGCCCCTAAAGAGATTAGAATACAAGTAGTAAGTTTGTAAACATATGTGAAAGAATAAGTAATAAAACAAAATAATACAGGGCAATCATGGAGAGTTGAAAGGGTTATAAATGCTATTAGAGTTCAGATAAAAGAGCCAAGAATGCTAATATTTCATGTATCATATATATGTATCATTTCATGTATCGTATATGTATTTCATATGTGTATATATATGAAATGATACATATACGATACATGAAATATTAGCATATATATGCACCCTATATATATATATATATCATTATGCAGTCCAGTGATTCAAAGTACTATCATATTCTTCACTAACATAATTTCCGAGAAATGTCTGATGATCCAGACACCCAATATTTGTTAAAGGATATGAGTGTCCTCTTAAATATATATAAGCTACTTGGTTTTGGTTAGCAAGTCAGAAAGTATACCAAAGACCGCAGTTACATCAAGGTGATGCCTTTTCTATGATTGAAAATACAGATTTCACTGGAAAGAAGCAGCAGCTGTGTTCCTGGGGTTAGAGCACTTTGTTGCTGAAAGAATATCAATGGAGTGTTTATGAAATAACAAGGGAACATCACATCGCAAAGAGCAATGAAAGCCTCTTTTAAAAAATCTGTATAATAAACATGTCTAGATGCTTATGGTTCTGGCAGATCGCTACAGAGGAAATATTAGAAAAAAAATCTCATACTCATACATTTTTCATGAAATGTTCTGTATTATACATCACAGCTGCAAATCTGCCCTCTGAAGTTTTCAGCTTCTTAATGACACCAGAGATTTAGGGCATGGGGTGGAGTCAGACTGACATGTGACTGATGAGGTGGAAGTGCGAGTCTGAGGGCCATTGAACACAGAGAATTTTCCCAATGTATCATAATTACAGAAACACCTGTGCTGAAGGGTTTGTGCTGATTCAGAAAAAATATAAGGACTTAATGGACTGCAAGATCCTTCATCTCAGACCCATGGCAGTGGGGAGTAAAGGATACAGTTGCATTTAAAAATGATATTAAGACATTGCTTTAAAAAAAAAAAAAAGACATTGGTTTGTATCCTTTCCATCACCTGAAAGTGTTTGTCTCATTTGAGAATGGGAAATTGGATCTTGAAACACCACGGAAATATACAAGGAGCATTTTCTGGAAAATGATGCAGAAATGTAAGGTCATAACCTACTGAGCTTGATGAAGCCATTAAAGCCGGATTACCTGAGTTTTCCTTATCTTTATAAAGTCTATTATTGATTGAAAACAGGTTTTAATGCAAGTGTATATTCTAGGCAAAGAAACATGATTTGACAACAAAGTCATTCTTCAAGTTAGAATTCTTTTTTTTTTTTTTAAGATTTTATTTATTTATTTGACAGAGAGAGAGAGACAGCGAGAGAGGGAACACAAGCAGGGGGAGTGGGAGAGGGAGAAGCAGGATCTCCGCCGAGCAGGGAGCCCGATGTGGGACTCGATCCCAGGACCCTGGGATCATGACCTGAGCCGAAGGCAGGCGCTTAATGACTGAGCCACCCAGGCGCCCCTCAAGTTAGAATTCTTACCCCCGTGTGTTCTGTGCTTTTAACCATCTATTATATCTTGGGACTAGGGTACAGGTTGGGATGGGGTAGAGGGGTTATAATAGTTATCTATTTGCCTTTGAAAAAAGCGTTCAGAAAGTGTTCAAAAACATTAAAATATGTGTAGACTGTGATTTGAGAAGGGTAAGAGAAGAACAGGATATGACGAAATATGTTCATTAGGATAGAAATGAAGTTCAATATTTATGAGAAATAAATAGTATTTCTTTAAATCAGTAAAAGTGAAGTAAGTTCAGAAGATAATAGTAAATATGAAATATAAAATAATTCACATTATTAGATCAAGGTATTTTTAGTTACATTATTTTTTTCAGTTACATTATTTTGTTCTCTCTAAATATTTAATCTGTAATAAAATACTGTTCTTTGGATGAATACTATGTCTGAAATTATTTATAACAAGATTTGCAGCAGTATACACATACTTTGCGCAATGTCTTTATATGAATTCTTCAACATTCATTCTTTCTTGGAAAATCCTAGTATAAAAACAAAGAATAAAAATAGTAAGCAGTGTATGATATTTATATTATTATAGAAATAGCATATTTACATGTCTTGAAGATAGCATGTTTTGAAAATCAACATGATAGGGATGCCTGAGTGGCTCAGTCAGTTAAGCGTCTGCCTTTGGTTCATGTCATGATCCCAGGGTCCTGGGACCGAGTCCTACATCGGGCTCCTTGCTGAACAGGGAGCCTGCTTCTCTCCCTCCCTTTGCCTCTCCGCCTGCTTGTGCACATGTGCTCTCTCGCGCTCTCTCATAAATATATAAATAAATAAATAAATAATCAACATGATAGAAAATAAAATATGAAAAGTAATAAAACTTGCTCATAACCTCATCAGTTGGATGTATCTACAATTAATATTGTGGTATAAATTCTTCCAGGAAAGTATCATATAATATTATCATAACAGGAAAAAAAAAATTAAATGACACTGCTTTACATATAAACTTAGGAACAAAGATCTATGAATCTTTTTCAAATTTTATGTATTTATTGAATAAGGCATACCACAATTAGCAAGTATTTTAATAAATATCAGATACAAACTTATTCTTGAGTTCAAATATGAATAATATTAACTGCATTTACATGTGAACAATTCAGCAGGAAGATTGCATTTAAGTGAGTAACTTATCTGATCCATAGAGAAATAAGGTAATGATGCAAACAAAATTCAGCGACCTGAATACTATTTGCGGGAGGATCAGGGAAGGAAATAAATGTGTAGATCTTTGACATATGCTCTTGTCCAATCTCCACAAAGATCCAAAAGACAGCTCCATGTGCTTGTTAAAACCTTGGATCCTTGAGCCTAATTTGGGGTGTTCAAATCCTGCCTCTGGTACTAACCTGATGGCAGACTTGGATGGTGAGTATATTATCCAAATCTTAACAATTGTTCAGCATACTGTAACTTTAGGAAACTTACTGACCTCCCTCCCCTCAGTTTTGTCATCTATAAAATGGAATCATTGGGACTTTAATGAGTGACTGTTTGCATTGGATTTAGAACATTCATACCCACACAGGAAGCACTATGCAAACATTATTTTTAAACTGATAGCTTACTTTACTATTTATTTTACAGATGAGCAATTTGAGCCTTAGTTTGAATTTTCCATTTGCTCACCATTTCGGGCATAAAGCCCATTCTGGTGTCAAATAATTTTTGTTTTCTCAAGTTAAAAAAAATAGATGTTCTGTATTTTTCAAGTACCTAAGTTTTAATTACATTATTTCTGCCCCTACAATCACAATAGCAAAGCCATCCAAATAAATAATTGATTGAGAATTTCCGTGAATTTGGTGTGCTTTCTTTTTTTTTTAAACAGGAGCTTTTTTCCCCTGAATCATCCACCTTCCTTACCCTAACTGTGACCCCGTTGTACTGTCTTTATTTAAAATTTGGTATTTGTTCATCAAGGATTCCTTTTGCATTGATTTTTAATTTTTTTTAAATATTTTATTTATTTATTTGGCAGAGAGAGACTAAGGGAGAGAAGGAACACAGCAGGGGGAGTAGGAGAGGGAGACGCAGACTTCCCCCTGAGCAGGGAGCCTGATATGGGATTCAGTCCCAGGACCCTGAGATCATGACCTGAGCCAAAGGCAGATGCTTAATGGCTGAGCCCCACAGGCCCCCTGATTTTTAATTTTTTTATTTATTGCTTTTAAATATTACCTATCTTGATTGCTAAGATTTTGTGACCCCTGGGATTTCATACCTGAGGCAAGTCCTTCACCCTAATCCCAGCCCCCTGCAACCGAGATCATGAAGCTAGAAAGATAAAGAGAAGGCTGATCAAAATGGGCTTTATTAGCCTTACTAAAACGTCTGGGCTTTATCTTAAAGGCAGTGTGACAAGTAAGAAATAAAAATAATGATACCATGTTTGAGTGGACCATGGGATTTAGGGAGGAGTGGAATATTTTGCCAGTGTTTCCACTTGATCAGTGGGGCAGAGAATAGCGCTATTCTCCATTTTCCGAGGGAGGGAAAGCAGGAGGGAGGGTATGTTTTGAGAAGACGGCCTGATTATGAGTTCAGAGGTTAGGCTGTGAGCTGTCTTTAGGAAATTAAAAGAGAGATTTGCAGAAAGTAGTTGGAAATTTCATCCGTATTCCAGGTTCAGATATGCACTCTGGAAGCTGTCAGCAATGAAATTCATGGAAACAGATAAAATTACCTAACAAAGTTTAAAAAAAGAAAAAAAGAACTAGTCTAGATACTGAGAATATAATAGAAGGAACAGAGCTCCTTGGAAAGGAAATGAACAAGTCAACAAGTAGAAGTGTTTCAGTTGCTTTAGACCAACTTGAAAATTTCCTGATAGTAAATTCCTTAAAAAGGCAAATCAGATAGTCCTGAGTTTGCACGCAAGCTCTGTCCCTGGCCATCTGTGTTACCTTTATTAAATGATTTCCTCACCTAGAATCTGGAAATAATAACTATGTATTTTACAGAGTAGCTGCAAGAATTTCGAGAAATAGGGCGCCTGGGTGGCTCAGTTGGTTAAGCGACTGCCTTCGGCTCAGGTCATGATCCTGGAGTCCCTGGATCGAGTCCCGCATCGGGCTCCCTGCTCGGCAGGGAGTCTGCTTTGCCCTCTGACCCTATCCCCTCTCATGTGTTCTCTCTCATTCTCTCTCTCTCAAATAAATAAATAAAATCTTTAAAAAAAAAAAAAGAATTTCGAGAAATAGAAGGAAGGCTTAAAAGAGTATTTGGCACAAAGAAAGTGCTCAAGTAATAAGCTGTGTTTAATAATAATGATTTGAAGGATCGTGGGCTCTGATGCTAGACCAACTGTGCTTGCAAACCCAATTCCACCAGTACTAGAAAAGCTATCTCACCATGTAATTATTTCCTGTGTCTCAGTTTGCAAAAACAGTGACATCAACATTATAATAATATCCACCATAGAGGGTTCTTGTGATGCTCAAACTGAGTTAGTACATAAAAACTGTTTATCACAGTACAGACAATTATAGCTCATAATTTACAAACCTAGTTTATAGGCAGAACAACTTTAAGTTCAATCCCTGAACATATGTGGAGATTTGTTTTTTTTTTAATCTTCAATGCTTCTCTCTTTTGAACTTACTTTTTAAATTAATACTGTTGCTTATGTTTTGAAAATTATTTCTTTTTAAGGGAAAGGTTTAGATATAAATAAGTTCAATGAAGATATCAAAAGTCAAAGCCAATATAAAAAACATAAAGCAGTGTCTTCAAAGAGGCTTATCATGAACAATTCAGCATCCTTTGTCCTTAGACCAATCAGCCGTTGGCTGCCACAGAAGGTATGTTGGGATAACTGGTATATAATCTTACTCAAGAGAGTACTAAAAGACCATAATCTTTAGGATCAAACAAAGAGGAATCCAAATCCTCATTTCTTAAATGATTGATTATGTGACATGAATTGTTATTCAGCATCACTGAGCTGCAATTTTTTCATCTATAATAAGTAATAGGAATATCAGAACATGGCGTTAATGATGACATGGTATACCAAAATGCACAGCACATAGTAGGCTTTCAACAAATGTGAGTTACCTTCTCTTCTGCCAGATGACAATTATTCCCCAGAGAAATGAGTCCAGTAAACTTGATTTTAAATTATTGCAGAAAGTAGATGAAAGACACAGTAAAAGTAAAAACAACTACAAATAGCCACACAGTAGCTCTAATGAGAATAAACAAATATGCAAAATTTTATTACATTCAGAAACCACAATTTAAAGTAAAGCTGGATTCTGTCCTATCTAATGATTTCATGTAATTATAGAAAGTAGTAAATACTTTTTATTTTTTCTCCTTTTTTTTTTAAGTGGCCTCCATGCCCAGCGTGGGGCTTGAACTCACAACCCTGAGATTGAAAGTTACATGCTCTACCAACTGACCGAGCCAGGCACCGTGAAAAGAAGTAAATACCTTTTAACATGATTATTTACTCACATTCATTCTATGCAACAAATGCTGTATGTTTTATGCATTGCTAATTTTTTTAACATGGCAATCAAATTTAATTGAATTTTTAAATATTAGGGTAATGATAAAAAACAGAGATTTGGAAAATGACCACAAAAAGACAAAGAATATTCTATGCAGATATTGGATGAGGCCAAGACAAAAGAGAAACAAACTCTAAAGAGATCCTGATGGAACAGGGGAGTCTTCTACTTGGGATACCCAGAGTTATTCCAAATCGGAAGACTTGAAGTCAGATTTAGTTTTTTTAGCACCCACCACATTGTGAACTCTCAAAACTACTAAAGAAGCCTAGGATATTTTTGATTTAACTAATGTGTGTAATCAAATAAAACACCTGTTGACAAATGTGTCAATAGCACCTTTGTTACTAAGAATTATTTATGAGTTCCTTTGTGTACCTTGATTACAATTTAATTAAAAATGGACACTTTCATCCAAACTTTGCAACAGTGTTAAAATCTTATAAAAAAAGAGGACATTGACCATGTCACTTTTATTATAATATGAGGTTAGGAATTAGCTTGTTTCTTTATCCAATTTCATCAAATAATGTATTAAATTATATGATAATATTTTTCTCCAATGAAAATTATGTTAGAACAAATAGGCAATATCAGGACTATTTACAAAATGGTGGAAAGTTTCCTATCTGATATCTAGTTTCACTGAAATTTTAAATAATATATATAAATTAAATATTTTGTTAAATGAAGAAATTAATTTGCTATCACAAATACAATCAGTAGAATTTTAAATTGGCTAACATAGGGCTTGATGTACATAGAGCAACCAAAACTTAATTGACTATATATTAGACACTTCTTATAGCCAATTTAATTTACAAATCCTTTAAAACAGTGAACTAAATAAGAAATAACATCTGGACCTATTAGCTGCATTCAAGGAACATTTCTTTGGACAACTGTCTTAATATTGCTCCAGCAATATTTGTTGAAAGCCATTCTTCAACTTTTGTTCTGAGTAAAGTTATGTGTGTACATGTATGTGCACAAGCAAGTATGATCACACATATGTATGTGTGTGTTTATGGAAGAGAGAAAGATTGAGAGAACACACTAAAAATCTGGCACTTTTTTATTAGGGTAATTGATACATGTTGACAAATCAGCAGTTTTTTAATAGTAAAATTAATTACTTATAGCTGGTATTCCTTGTACCACACAGGTGTCAGAGATTATAAATTTTTAAAAATTCTTATGATAGCCTCTCAGCTCATGAATATAGGTTTTCTACGATTAAAGAAGTCCATCGAGGTAGGAACCAATTTTAATATATGGTTTTTTTTATTTTAGTTTTTTTTTTAAGATTTTTTTTTTTTATTTGACAGAGAGAGCACAAGCAGCGAGTGGCAGGCAGAGGGAGAAGCAGGCTCCCAGCTGAGCAAGGAGCCCTTCACAGGGCTCGATCCCAGGACCCCAGGATCATGACCTGAGCCGAAGGCAGACACTTCACCGACTGAGCCACCCAGGTGCCCCTGGGTGTTTTTTATTTTATGATATAACTCACAGTGTTAACAAATGCATGCAGCACATGCTAACGTATATCAATGTACGTTCTTCAAAACCAGAAACTCAGTGTCTATTGTGTAAAAGTCAAATTTTGAGGCACTGTAGTCATAGTTAGATATGAATATCAAAAACAAGTTTAGTTTAATAATGTAAATTAATCACATAATTTGACATGTATGTAGCAACCTGATGAAATATTGAAATTTTCTCTGAAATGATGATTTTAGTATGGTTAATGATATATTTTAAACATTAAATATTAGCTTCTATAAATATACAGTATGATTATACCATATATTTGATTACTAATTTGTTATGGAGGTTCATTAAAAAAATGCATGGGCCACAGACCAAGTCAAGAAGTGGTAGACAATTTTCTTTTTTTTTTCTCTTACGAAGTTTTCTAACTAAATGGCTCTCTGACTTGGTGTCTCAGGTCTAATAAAGTTACTCTCTGCACTGAAAAGACCTAAATATTTATCTTTGGGGAGATGCAAACTTTTTTTAAGACTTTGGGATTATTTCATATTTTCTACCCATTCTATTTAAATCTCTGATTTAAAAAAAACAAAACAAAACTGTGTTTTGTTTTGTTCTGTTTTTCTGTAAGTCTAACAGGTTTATACTTTCCAAATAAGAAAATGATGTACCTGAGTTTCATAAATGACATCTCCCATATCATCGATAAAAATGATATACATCTTGTTGTAGAGATATTCAGCAAACAATTCCCAGAAATCACCTTTATTACAGGGAATAAAACAGATGTACAACTCCCTCTTTTGGATGTCAGATTTACACAAAGGCAACATTGTGCTCCCAAGCATAATATTAAAAGAGGATTAGTGTTTGTGATGCTTCACTTGATAGATATGAGGTCTATTATAAATATACTTCCAAATCCTTTGGATAATTGACTCATCAAAAATACGAAAGGATCTTAGTACAGATATATTGAAGAAATTCCCTACTCAGCCTATCTCACATTTAAGAAGTTATAGCTAGCATCCCATAAAGAGCAAAACAAAGATAAAGAAGGAATTTGATCCATCTAGGTTGCACTTACTTTTTGTAAACTATTCCATTGTCTGAAATTACCCAAGATATAAATATTGTAACAGTGGAAACAAATCAGTCTGATATTCCTTTCTACTTCAACTGAACATAGTATATATTACCTTCTGGAGCCACAAGAGGGACAAGGTTCAATTTACTGTGAATCCCCCAGCCCCATTCCTTCAGACTTCTCCTTTCAAGGTCAGTGATCCTCGTTTATCTTAATCTGAGTATTTTTATTTATCTAGTTATTCATTCATTCATTCATTCATTCATTCACTTTTACTTCTACATAGTTAATTGATATACATGTGTTTGAACCAAAAGAGCATTACTAAACTAACCCCAAGACATACCTCCCCTCATTCCTTGAAGTCTTCTCATAGTCAAAATGTAGTTGTTGTTTTTTTTTATATTCATGTCATTCTCTCTAATCCTTCAATGTAAGGAAAAAGTCTTTAGGGTATTCCCAGATGAAGCACAATAGTAATTATACATGTGTGCAATATATACCAGTAAAAGAATGCACATTTCCTATGGTTCAGCATTCAATTTCACTTTTGGTACTCCTATTACATAAATCTTATAGTATAATGTAAGAAGTTGCAACTGGAGAAGACATGCAGAAGGAGGGAAGTTACTAACGTGATTTAAAATAAAGATCATTGGGGGCGCCTGGGTGGCTCAGTCGTTAAGCGTCTGCCTTCGGCTCAGGTCGTGATCCCAGGGCGCTGGGATCGAGCTCTGCATCGGGCTCCCTGCTCGGCGGGAAGCCTGCTTCTCCCTCTCCCACTCCCCCCTGCTTGTGTTCCCTCTCTTGCTGTGTCTCTCTCTGTCAAATAAATAAAAATCTTAAAAAAATAAAATAAAATAAAGATCATTGAAAATAAGAATAAAGTAAAATATGAAGAAAAATATGATCTCTTTAATGAGAAAGTGACAGTATCTTCTTATTTTGTGCATTTCATGAAAAATAAAACTAATATATATAGTTTGGAAGACAGAAAAATAATTTACTCCCAGGTATTATGTACCATATATAGGTGGATGAATGGATTGATAGGTACACACACACACACACACACACACACACAGTCAAACCTTTTTTAAAAAATGTTTTTTTAAGCATTTCATAATCTACTCCCAATTTTATTTAAATCTTTGATAAAAGTCTATTTTTTTCCTGTGAGTCAAACAGGTTTATATTTTCCCTGGGCACCTGGGTGGCTCAGTTGGTTAAGCGACTGCCTTCGGCTCAGGTCATGATCCTGGAGTCCCTGGATCGAGTCCCGCATCGGGCTCCCTGCTCAGCAGGGGGTCTGCTTTTCCCTCGGACCCTCCCCCCTCTCATGCTCTCTGTCTCTCATTCTCTTTGTCTCAAATAAATAAATAAAATCTTTAAAAAAAAAAACAGGTTTATATTTTCCAAATAGGAAAATGATGTACGTAAGTTTCATAAATAGCATCTCCCACATTATAAATGATAAACACCTTCTTGTGGAGATAATCAGCAAACAGTTCTCAGAAATCATCTTTATTACAGAGAATAAAACATGTTATCTATTTACATACAAGTATATATATGTATAATAGTATTTTATTTTTGAAATAAATTCAACCTCTCATTAAATTATTAAGCAACTTAACATTAATTTGCTAAATGTGTTATAAGGTTATGTTGAGAATGAAAATGACTTGTGGATTCTGCCCTCCTCAAAGTTCCCAAAGCTGAATAGATTACCATTATCTATGCAATTGATAAACTGGAAGAAGGCACTCACCATTACTATTACTCCTCTAGTAGAATATTATAACAATAGACATTTCCTATCGAGGAAATTCATAGTGTAATTAAGTAAAAATAATTCAAAATAAAATTTAAATGGATATAATTTTATCTTAATGATTTAAGGGAAGAAAGTTTCAGCATTTGACAGAGCATGTGGTCCTCACCTCAGATACTTTCACGATGATGTGAGAGAGAAATATTTGTTCATAGAACAGAAGAGTTCTGCAATCCGGTTGGTAGGACCCATCTGCCCTGCATTCTGTCTTCTGACAGGATTCCATGACCACTGTTCTTTGCCTTCACCATGACCCAGACAGGACCCAGCTCTGTTTAAACCAGACACATGCACATTTTCTTCAGCTGCTGCAGAGAGACACGTCAGCGATAGGACACACAAACACCAGTTTTGTGTGTAAGCAACAACAGAGTGAAAGGGGCCGGGTACACCTCCCTTCCTGTTGTTAACACCTGTCATCTCCTTTAAACAAAATGTTCTTTCTTTTTTCACCAACTCAAGTTTCCTTCCGGGGCTGCCTCCTCTTCTGCACACCTTTCCCTGTGCCCGACAAGGTCTTGTAAGTACGGCTTCTTCTCTATTTTCACTGTTCCTTGAAAATAGCTTCATTATTGAGTACGTCTTACCACTGTTGTCTTTTCTTTCTGCCCCCCCACACTCCCAGAGCACTTATTTTCATGTTTGTATCCCCTGGTGTCGGGCACACTCTGATACTTACATAGTAAGTTACTAATAAATGGTAAGAATTTTTAGAAATCAGTGAAGTACCAACAGAAAGACAACTCCATAGGGAGAGACCTGACAACAGTGGGTGATTTTCCTGCAGTGAATTGAAGATATTGAGTGGTAGTAGGTCAATGAATACAACACAACCACCAGCCTCTAATATGTTATTCTTCAGTAGTACTTTCTACCAGGTGTGTATCCAGGCTTTGTGACTCCTGGAGCTTATAAAGTTGGGGAGTGGACTCTTTAAAAATAAATAGCTCAGAATAATGAAGGGAGGACATCCACGGCATTCCAGGAACTGTCCCTTGCAAGACTTAGACCTGAAGCCAAACTTCAGTAAGCAAGACAATAGAAACAAATCTGAAAAAAACATCAGTTCATAAATGTAATGTTGAAGGAAAAGGGAACAGTCTGGAAGGAAGCATGCTGTCATCACTCAGAAGAAAATCCAGCAACTTATTATCTGTGTAGCCGGAGGCAATTCATTTTACTTCTTTAAACCTTCATTATCATAATCCTAATGTTAAACAATACATAGTATTTTTTATTTTCGGGCACTGTTCTAGGCATGTTCTAACGTCAATGAATATATGCAGGTTTCACTAGAACCATTGTTCCTTGGTGAGGTCATTTAGCTAGTAAGGGGCAGAGTCCAGATTCAAACGGGCTTCTGCCCCCCGGAAACGGCTCCACAGTGCATCTTCATCTATAAATGGAAATGACAGCCACCTGCATTACTGTTGTGAGCGGAAATGACAGCCACCTGCATTACTGTTGTGAGCACAATTTAGTTCCTATGTTGTAGCTTCTTCCTTAGGTCGTGTACCCTAGGAGCAGAGTCAGAGACAATGATTCAGAAGCACTTGGTTTATTGAGGAGATGCTCCCCAGGAACAGTAGGGGGTGAGGACAGTGGGACTGATGACAGGACGGTGCCAAGATGTGGTCTCCAGTGAAGTGTAGCCTTGGCCCAAACTACGGGTAGATAAAGAGCAGAAAGCACCATGCTTTCCCCCACCCCTGACCCCTGCAGCTAGAGCAAGAAGACAGAGGCTTGTTTTCTGGGTTTTGGTTTTGTGTAACCTCCACATCAGTACCTCTTAGATAGGCTGCCCCTGGGGGTGGGGCTGGGGGTGGAGAGAGCGGGGTCTGTAACCTCCCAGGCTAAACAAACAAAATTCTCCAGAGAAGCCAGTTGCTCATAGCAAGACAGCCCACGGTAATCCAAAATATTGTGCTTATTGACATTTCACAAAATGCATCTATCTCTTGAATATTGCCAATAATTAAAGATTCGGTTCAATTCTGGGACTTTAAAAATAACAAGTGCTTAGATATACATAGTGATTGATCCTACATGAATATAACTGAATAAAGCACCTGGGAAAAGGGGGTCTGGGAGGACCTCAACTGCATCTAAAACAATTCTTAACACCTGGTAATTACTCAACAAATATTTAGTATCATTTTTTGTCTGATCTGTTAAAGGGTGATAGGGGAAGTGAAGTGCAGTGCTTTCAATTTTGGCTGAGTATACTATAATGTAGAATAAACACAATGATTAATCAATTAAAGATGCTGACAAATACTGGGTGGAATGTGGTTTATATTACATGTCCCACAACAAATTGAGATGTACATGATTACTATGGGTGTTCTTGCTACCAAGAATAGAACGCATAATGATAATTTTAACGCACAGATTTTGGAGTTTGTGTGGTTTATTCACTCCATTTAAGTAAAGTGACAAAAAATAAATCATTGCTTTTATATAAACTACCCCAGAAATGCTATAATTGCAATAAACAAAAGTAGTAGGTGATCTAGGTTCAAAAACTATGAAGGGGGAGGAAATAATATTTGGCCTAAATATGTTACCAGTTAGTCAAGGGGGGAAAAAAGAAACTTGGAGGGAGGTTCGAATCTTTCAAAGGATAGATTTTTCTATGGATTTGTTTTTAAGAATGGTGTAAATGCTTCTAAGGAAACATTAAGGCCCCATTCAAACTCTGCTGCAGCTGATCCATTCTGGAATGCACCTGTAACTATCCAGATAAAAGTGGGGGTGTTGGCTCAGGAGATTTATGTTTATCTCTGTGCCCAGGACAAAAAGGTAAAATGAAACTGAAGAGTGATGTAACCACCAATGAAGTGGTTAATATAGAAAGACTCCATGGTGAGGTTTAGATGCAGTAGCCCCATCTTCACAAGGTTCCTGGCCTTTGCCGTTTGCCATTTAAGGAGTAAATGGATGGCGGGCCGCAGTTGTAGAAGGGAGGCTGTGGGAGGATGAGCCTCTGCTCTCATTGTAACAGCTCAGCCATTCTAATAAGACCATAATCCAGTAATTGCCGTACTTAAAACCACCAGAAAATTGCAGACTATCAGCTTTAATGACCAAAAGAGTATATAAACAAAACATAATGATCAGATCTTTCTAGTTGAAATTCAAGTCAGGGTTAAACTTATTTTTAAGTGTTAAATTCATAAATTAACCATATTTGTGTTATTTCACTCCCTAAAACACACTAATTGATAAGTCACTGATCACAATTTTTATAACTTAAACACCTCATGCATTCAAAATGGGCACACAGATTTCAGTGAAATTACTCACTCCCACCCAATAAAAAAATACCGTGACATAGTTCCAAAATATTTTACAACAGAATTAAAATAAAAACCCAGCATACAATGCACCCTCATGCCACGTTTCACACAGATTTAACCTAATTAGTACCAGAGGAAAACCCCCAAATCAAACCAGTTTCAAGATTTTGCTTTTAGGGGTGACTGGTGGCTCAGTCGTTGGGCATCTGCCTTTGGCTCAGGACATGATCCAAGGGTCCTGGGATCGAGCCCCGCTTCGGGCTCCCTGCTCGGCGGAAAGCCTGCTTCTCCCTCTCCCACTCCCCCTGCTTGTGTTCCTGCTCTCGCTATCTCTCTCTATATCAAATAAATAAATAAAATCTTTAAAAAAATAAATAAATAAAAAAGATTTTGCTTTTAGAAACTGATTTGAATCTGTATAATATGGGACAAGAATATCAGTCAATAGAAAAGTATAACGATAATATATTTAATAGGGAAACTTCCTTTGTGATGAGGTTTTGCCTTTTCAACCTATTAAATTAAAGACATGTCTAGGCTTTTGCAGGACGGCCCACAATAATTCAAAATATTGTGCTTATTTACATTTTGCAAAATGCATCTATCTCTTGAATATTGCCAATAATTAAAGATTCAGTTCAATTCTGGGAATTTAAAAATAACAAATGCTTAAACAATGTCCACAATAGCCAAACTGGAAAGAGCCAAGATGTCCATCGACAGATGAGTGGATAAAGAAGAGGTGGTATATATATATATATATATATATATATATATATATATATATATATATATACACACACAATGGAATATTATGCAGCCATCAAAAGGAATGAGGTCTTGCTATTTGCAATGACGTGGATGGAACTGGAGGGTGTTATGCTGAGCGAAATAAGTCAATCAGAGAAAGACATGTATCATATGACCTCACTGATATGAGGAATTCTTAATCTCAGGAAACAAACTGAGGGTTGCTGGAGTGGTGGGGGTGGGAGGGATGGGGTGGCTGGGTGATAAACATTGGGGAGGGTATGTGCTATGGTGAGCGCTGAGAATTGTGCAAGACTGTTGAATCACAGACCTGTACCTCTGAAACAAATAATACATTATATGTTAAAAAAAAAAAAAAGAAGAAGATAGCAGGAGGGGAAGAATGAAGGGGGGGAAATCGGAGGGGGAGATGAACCATGAGAGACTATGGACTCTGAAAAACAAACTGAGGGTTCTAGAGGGGAGGGGGGTGGGAGGATGGGTTAGCCTTGTGATGGGTATTAAAGAGGGCACGTTCTGCATGGAGCACTGGGTGTTATGCACAAACAATGAATCATGGAACACTACATCAAAAAATTAATGATGTAATGTATGGTGATTAACATGACAATAAAAATTTTAAAAAAAATAACAAATGCTTAGATATACATAGTGATTGGTCCCACATGAATATAACTGAATAAATATATATGGCTTTGTACACCATTGTTGCCCTCATTTCCTATCATTGCCACTCAGGAGGGCATTAGCTTTCCAGTGTTGATATTCCTCAAAGTTGGCCCAGGAAATTTCTAAGTAGGCCCCATGCCCAGTGTGTAACCCAATGCCCAACTTGTAACCCAATGCCCAGCTTGGAGCCTAACTCTGGGCTTTAACTCACAACTGTGAGATCATGACCTGAGCTGAGATCAAGAATAGGACACTTACTTAACTGAGCCACCAGGTGCCTCTGGCCAAGGAAATCTTAATTCTGTGCATTCAGAAACTACTTGTTGCAAGGCTTTCCTGAACCTAGAGGATGATGGGCAGATGGGATGATGGACTATATATCCCACCTTCTAGCAAGTATCAGGTACAGGAAACATATCTCTCATTGGAGAGAAAAATACATGGAATTAAATAGCAACTTAAGTTTCATGATAAAGTAAATCACAAAAAGAAATGCCACGGAAGGGCGCCTGGGTGGCTCAGTTGGTTAGGCGACTGCCTTCGGCTCAGGTCATGATCCTGGAGTCCCGGGATCGAGTCCCGCATCGGGCTCCCTGCTCGGCAGGGAGTCTGCTTCTCCCTCTCCCACTACCCGTTTGTGTTCCCTCTCTCGCTGTGTCTTTCTCTGTCAAATAAATAAATAAAATCTTTAAAAAAAAAAAAAAAAAAAAGAAATGCCACGGAAATTAATATCATGTGGGGAGAAAAACATATCCATGGTCACGATAATTTCTTGAAATGAGTGAGATTTAAGGTAGCCTGGGGGATTCACGGAAATAATTTTACTGAGAATAACTGTTGAGTGGTGGTGTTATCATTTAAGGCAGTGGGATCAAAAACAGGATGATAAATTCCCACTCATGAACTAATTTCAGTTTTCAATAAAACTTACCATAACAAAAAATTGAAAAACAGGCAGAAACAACACAACCAAAGAGCGATCATATTCCTGATCAACTATTTTTCATATCTCCCTTGTGAATTTAAAGCAATTTGATTAATTTCCCTTAAGACACATGTTTGAGAAAGAATATTAGAAAATCTTAATTATTTTTTAATTTAAAAAAATGTTTTCTGTCACACATTCTAAAGACCTGAGATTGTGCCTCGTCTTCCTCCAGTTAAATGAACAAGTTCAAGGGCATCTTATTGACCTCTGTATTCCATTCACTTTGCATGGCACTCATGGCTCGGTGAACATTGTTAAATGGTTGATGGAAAAAGATAGCAAATATTATATTTTCTTTTACAGACGAAGGTCTGCCTTTCATGAAACTACGCATCAAATAAATCCTTCCTTGACAATCTGTGCCTTGAACTGTGTGGGTGTTGTATGGGAAATATTTATCTTCTTGACCTACAAAATAACGCAGTAAATTTTTTTTTCAAATGTGAATGAATATAAGTAAATATGCATTACAATGCCCCTCAAAAGGACCAGAAAGAAATATCACTATATAAATTAAAGGATATAGAGGAAAGTCCGTGCTTCAGCAGGAAGATCAGCTACATCCTCTGGGACACAGGATGGCACATGTAAATGAATAGATTCAGATGGGAAAGTCTGAATAATTAAGAGTCACTTCAGACCTTCTGAAAGTTCCATTGGCCCTTCAAAACCCAGGCTTTTACATATCTGGCTGGAAAGTTATGCATGTAGGCTAATCTGAATGTGGGTTGCTAGTTTTTGTTTCAACCAGGAAGCGTTTTATGAACTAAGTTTTATAAATTTAGGGTGTAACTACAGAGTGACAAACAATACAGAATATTCAGACACAAACACAGACCTCTCTGATCAGCTTCCCCAGATTAACACAGTCTGGTTCAAGGGCTTTCCTGAACCTAGAGGATGATGGGCAGAAAGAGACGTCATTTACCTATAAGTTTCCAGGGCTTATATAAGGATTGGCCCTACCCCAGCTATAAGATCTAACCCACACTACCAGTACAAGTTAAATGACAAAGGGGACAATTTCATTGCATTGTTGGAACAATACTGATGATATAAACAGTTTAAACTAGTTTCTTTAAGGATAAAAACTGTAAATTAGGGCCACTTCTAAGAACTGTGATATGATTCTACCTTGGGAATTGGACCAAACAATGTGCACCTCCCTTCTAAAAAAAACATTTCTGAAAAAAAATTAAATAACCATGCACTATAAGTGTACATATGAGCCACACAAAAATAGCACTTGTTTATATTAGCATCAGCTGTTGAGGAAATAAAAAACAGAATACTTGGATTCTCATGTATATTTGTTCACATTAAAAATTCATGTTTCTGGAGAAAATTATTAGTTTGATGAGCAAAACAAAAACAAAACAAAACTCCCAAACTACAGAAGAAACTTTAAGAGTTTAAATCCCAAGCATATGGTAATTACTTTGAACGTGGGACTCACACTACATCAGTTCCTCTTAAGATATAGTTCACAAACAGGGGCACCTGGGTGGCTCAGTTGGTTAAGCATCTGCCTTCGGCTCAGGTCATGATCTCGGGGTCCTGGGATCAAGCCCCTCATCAGGCTCTCTGCTCGGCGGCAAGTCTGCTTCTCCCTCTGCTTCTGTGATCTCTCTCTCTTTTAAATAAATAAAATCTTAAAAAAAAAAAAACATATAGTCCACAAACAGTTGCTGGTCTGCTTCAAAATATGGACAGAAATTGAGGGTAGTCATTTAAATATTTTTAAAGCAAATCTGACCTTGCAGTGACATTCAAGCATGTAATTTCTTTTATTACCAAAATATTAGGCTATAAAGAATTAGGGAAAAAATAACACTGGTACTCCATCACAGATAATTTGAGAAACTGCTCAAGATCATTTCTTCTCAAGAAAGATCTTTTCTGTATTTAGAAAAATACTTTTTTTTTTTTTTGGACAAGCGCACACACACACACACACACAATGACTATACCTCTATACTCATACCTCTCTGAAGATACTATGTAACTGATTATATTAATATGCATTGATTGTAAGATGATTTTTTTCCATTGTGGGTTCTTTTGGGTATGAGTAACAAATTTAAACAGGAAAAAAATCATCTCACATAACAAGACATTTGGGATTAAGGACAGCATGAACTCAGGTAAATCAGCTGCTCAGTCAAGGTTCTTTTATCTACTATGCCATCCACAAGAATGCAGTTTTTGAGATGGTTGTTGCAACTCAGGTCATCTCTTCCAAACACAGAGAGATGTCTCTTTCCATATGCAGAAAACTTACCATGAAATTTCAAGCCAACTTCCCCTTGCATTGCCCTTACCCTTTTGCATTGCCCAGATGCAAATATCTATTTACATTTTCCATATCTAAGCCAACTGGTGCCAAGAGGACTAGAATTACCATGTTTGGTTTATGCTAATAAGGATTCACCCATCTTCTGGTCTGGGAAAAGGCCACCCATTCATGAAAGATGCTTAAATCTAAATTTTAAAAAGAGTTCTTACAGCAAGAGAGAGGGGAGAAATGGTAGTGAGGTAGGCAACAATGTTATCTTCCAAAACAACACTGAAAGATTGAGGTTAGAGAATATTTCCTCACAGAATGTGTACATGATATCAACTGAAGATCATCTTCAACAGTTCTGAGATCTGACATTTCAATGGTGGGAGGGGAGGAAGGTCTAGCAATGGAAGCCTGGCCATCTACCTAGTTTGAGCTTTAGTGTTATAGAAATAGTGGGAGAAATTTTTTTAAGATGTGAGTAGTGAACTGTGCCAAAAATTAATAAAAAATCAAGTAAGATGAAGATTGACAATTTTTAATTATAGTTAGTAAAAGAAAGTCATTCGAGACTTTAGGATGAACAGGTCAGTGGAAAGGTGAGCATAAAACCAAAATGGGTTTTGGTGAGTAGAAGTGAGAAAAAAAGAAGCCAAAATGCATGCAACATTTGGAGATCAAAATTAATACACAAGAGAAAACCTGCCAGGAATTTTTGAAAGGCAGAATAATGGCCTCCCAATGATGGTCATGTCCTAATTCCTGAAACCTGTATATGGCAAGAGAGTTTGCTGATGTAAATAAGTAAATATCTTGAGATGTGAATATGATCCAAGACTAACCAAAAGGGCCACTCTATTCTCTGATTTTTTAAACTAGTGTTGTATTATTTAAACTTAAATGAATAAAATATTTCCATAAGATGATATTCAGGTTACACAAAATAGACTTTCTTAAAGTAGTATACTTTTGTAGGGACAAGGGACATAAATGATGTAAATAGATGGGAAAAATATGCATGTCGAATATTAGTAACTACAAAAGTAATTTCAAAAATGATCAACTTAGTGATTTTTCTCAAGGTAATTTAGAATCACTTTACATAAACTCTGTAAAACTTGTCTTCATAGTTGTAATTGGAAAATTAAAGTTCATTTCTTTAGCCTAAATTAATTACAAAATTTTTATGTCTGATTTTGGAGATCCATAGTAATTTTTACCAAGCAGATTTTTAATCAGTAATGATATAAGCAACTTGGAAATTGTAAATTTTCTTAGTCCAGCCTTCTCATTTTACGCATTTATTTTACAAATTTACTAATTTGTTGCTATGTAGATGAGTTAAGGTAAATGCCAAGTTTTCATCTTAATGGGATTAAATTTTCCTTGTCTTTCTTGTACAGTCCAAAATGATCTTCCTCCATGATTTGGTGACTCTAGCCTGTCTATCTTCTTCTGTCTCCCAGCCAAGAGAACAAATGCAGTGTCTTTAGTAAGGAATTAGTTGAGACAAAAATTGAATGGGAATAAACCAAAAATCACAAATTAGTTGATATTTGACTGTCATTAGTCTACTCCGTCTTAAAGGACCTAAGAGACACAGAAGCGTTGCGCATGTACATACATAAGATTGCATATGGATGAATTGAATACATGCTCTAAGTGCTGTCCAGTATTATAGTTTGTGAAAAAGTGAAAATGGAAGCAATGAGTTTTCAGTAGTGACACGCGAAAATAGCAATTTTTATCACTTTATCAAATTGACAGGTGTTTTATTGCAATGACTAAATCAATCAATCTATTATTGTGGCATCAGTTACAAACAGACTCAAAAGACTTTTACATTCAATCAAAGGAAATTCTTCAGTGCAATTCTGTGAGGTAAAAGTTTTTTTACAATTTTATTAAAGATGACATTATGATAAGAAGAGTGTAGGCAATTTATCCAAGGTCAAGATATGAAACATTAAATAGATAGGCATGATAAGCAAATTTGGAATTCACAGACTATTATTATTAAAGTAATGCTACTTACTTTCCCAAATGTAGCCAGCGAGATCTGTTTTGTTTGCTTCTTTTCACATTTAGAAATTAAAGCAAATATTCATAATCACTCCCTTCCACCCTTTCATGTTACTCTTTTCATGGGTGAACCTACACTCTTATTTATATCCCTCAACACTTTCCGACCCCACTGTCACCACATCTATTTGTTAGGAAATGATCTGTTTCCTATTCTGCTCTTCTTACTGGGCTCTCATCTCAAAATTCCCTCAAAACTAAACATTTTCAGTGAGATTTCAGTGATAACAAAAGATGGCAATGATAAAAGTAATCAAAAGAAAAGTTTCACAAAATGCTAATAGAAAACTTAATATTTTCTAGTTCCTATAAATTGCAAATTAAGTTGTAAAGGAACTATCTTTTCCTTTTTCCCCTGAGTGAACTGTTTATTTCTTATTTCTGAATATTGTCACTGAGCTTCCTTAGCATGTTTAACATTGAACAGATTACTACAGCACTGATTTGTTCATATGGAGGTTTTAAGCCTGAACCTGAGATTCTACTTCAGCTGGAATATCTATTTTTTTTAAAGATTTTATTTATTTATTTGAGACAGAGAGAATGAGAGAGAGAGAGCACATGAGAGGGGGGAGGGTCAGAGGCAGAAGCAGGCTCCCTGCCGAGCAGGGAGCCCGATGTGGGACTCGATACAGGGACTCCAGGATCATGACCTGAGCCGAAGGCAGTCGCTTAACCAACTGAGCCACCCAGGCGCCCTGGAATATCTATTAATAATACTGACTGTGTTGTTTTCAACCATGCCTTGTGATATAAAACTCCACAGTCTGATTTGATGAAATTTGGGCCTCTTTGCAGGAATAGTATCATTGAGCAATTTATGAAGGTTATTTTGACTTAAGGAAGACTCTCCTTAGCTGTCTCTTCTCTTAGTTCTCATTGGTGAGCTGGATTGTTTATGGTTTAGCTTGTTGTTCATGGAGGCAGCAGCCTCCTCCTAATTGTTTACTACCAAAATTTTCATTGTTTTCTTGAACATTCTTTAGCTTGAAATTCCCCATACTGTTTTCTAAGTATAATCAGTTCCTCTGGGGAAGAATTCTGAACTATATTACATCTATGGCCTGCCTCTTCCCCTGGGAAAAATCTCTAAGCCACTGTTTTGGAGCCAGAGGCTGGACAGTGGTCTGCTTCTCTAAGAGGAACTATCCTGTTTTATGAGCAAGGTACTGGCCAGGGGCAGTAGCCTCTGGTTTCTGCCTTGCTTCACCTGGTGTGGACTCCGGTCTAGGAGCTGAGACAAGGGCAGCACAGATCCCTGCATACTGAGAAATCTGCCCTGCCTAAGGTAGAACATACGCCCTATGAATATGGACTGGGTGAAGGTAGGGGGCACCCTGCCTTTAGGTCACACTTGCCTGCATTTTAGCCTCTGAAACACAGCTTGGAGGGGAGGATAAGAAATACTGAGTACCTGCCCCTAAAGGGGGTGTCCTATAGCTTTTGAGTGTGAACTAGGAAACAGGGAGCTCCATCTTCTTGGCCATATGTGCCCAGAATGGAGGTTCCTTCTGTCTAAGCTGGCAATCGGGGGAAGGGAGCATGTTGTCATTCAAGTGCCACAATCTCACTGTCATTACTGAAATTTATTAGATTTTCTTTAATAAATGCTTCTTCACTCCCTTCTGCTCTTAGGACAATTTCCAGAGACCCCAAATGGTTGTTTTTATAATTCCCACCAGTTGTGGCTGTCTCACTGATGATTAATTCTGCAAAGTTCTCCATGCTGCCATTTCACATATGTGATATATTTTTTAAAGATTTATTTATATATTTGAGAGAGAGTGCACATGGGGTGGTGGCAGTGGAGGGACAGAGAGAAAGGGAGAGAGAATCTCAAGCAGACTCCCCACTGAGCACGGAGCCAGATGGCTCAATCTCACAACCTTGAGATCATGACCTGAGCCGAAACCAACAGTCAGACAGTGTCTTCAGTATCTCCTCCCCTCCCCTAAATTTTCCCAAGACAAATTATGACAGCAAAGCTCTATTTCTCCTAAAATGATCCCAATTATATGGCTCATTAAGAGAGGGGCATGTTGTCGATATAAAGATTCTGTGCCTCACAGCAAGCTCCCTGATATTTAACAGTGCCCTGTGCATAATAGACATTCATTATATATTTGCTGAACGGATGAATAAATGAATGTTTGTTGAGTAAAATCTGCTTTAATGCCAGAAAGTAGAAAAAGATGGCATCCACATTTTAAAAACTTAGAGGAATTCCTTTGTGATCGTAACAGAGATCAAACTGAAATGAATAAAGAGCAGACTCGAATAATGCCTTTCTTTTGTAAAGTGGGATCCTGGCTAGGTAGTAATTGAAAGAAACCTGGGCAGAGTCCACTCATGCTCCAAGGTGATTGAGGGAAGGGGTGGGGTAAAATGTAGAGCAAATGGGGTAAAATCAAGATCTCACCAGCAGCTCTAAGACCAAATGCAACCTAGATGAAAGTTCAATTAAGAACAGTACAGTTGGGGCACCTGGGTGGCTCAGTTGGTTAAGTGTCCATTCTTGATTTTGGCTGGGTCATGATCTCACAATTGTGAGATTGAGCCCTGCATTGGGCTCCTTGCTGGATGTGGAGCCTGCTTAAGATTCTCAATCTCCCTCTCCATCTTCCCCTCCCCGCTCATGCTCGCTCTCTAGAGGAAAAAAAAATAAAATAAAAAGTATGGTACAGTGCATTCCCACTCATTCTTAACAGTTGGGCCCTTCAGGCACAATCCAACTCTCCTTTATCACACCTCCATCACAGTGACCATGCAGGCAAGGTTTATGGGCACTATGTCAGCTACCTGGAAAAAGCTCTGGTATGGCATTGGAACTTGTTTCTCCAACTATCTCTAAATCCAATCTTGATTTTTTTTCCTAGATTCTCCAGCTACAGGCTGTGTATGAACAAAGTAAAAACAGAATAAAAGCGAACAATCCCCTTCTTTCTCTCATATTGGCCTTAACTGTTTAAGCAGGACTTTGTTTTGTTCTATAATTTCTGAAATGTACCATTATTGTGTCCTACTCCATGGTGAAGCACACGAAACATATTCTTAGAGAAATCAAAAGACATTGGAGTGAAAATAAAGGCAACCACTAACAAAGTCCGACCTAGTTTGAGCTGAACTGTGTACTCTACAAGAAGTCTTAAACCCCAGTACCTTAGGTTGGAAATATATTTGGAGATAGAGCTTTTAAAGAGGCATTAAGTTAAAATAGGGTCATTAAGATGAGCCCTGATCCCACTTGCTTGATGTGCACTGGGTGTTACATAGAAGTGATGAATCACTAAATTTTGCTCCCGAAACTACTATTACACTATATGTCAGCTAACTAGAATTTAAATAAAAACTTGAAACAAATGAACAAACAGAAGATGGGCCTTAATCCAGTATGATTGGTGTTGTAATGAGAAAGGAGATTAGGACACACACACACACAAACACACACACACAGTGCGAAGACCACATAAAGACAAAGTGAGAAGTCAGCCATCTGCAAGCCAAGAAGAAAGGACTCAGAAGGAAGCAGGTCTGCTGATACTTTGATCTCAGACTTCCAACTTCCAGAATCATAAGAAAATAAATTGCTGTTGTTTAAATCACTCAGTCTGTGGTGTTTTGTTATGGAAGCCCTAGCAAATGAATACACTGCCAATGTTTGCCTTTAAAATAAAGATACAGTACCACGATCTTTTTTTTAAAGGGGCTTGGTGTGATTTGGAGTTGGATTTTTTTTTTTTTTAAATTTTAGAACATGTGCTACTTCTGTGAAACACCAGAAGTGGACTGGGGCCACACGGTGTAATGAAACTCATGAGGATTCTGCAGAGAAATGTGTGAATATTCACACTAAAGGGGAAACATAAAATACAAATAGTTTCACATCAGTTCAGATCAAGATTTGATACAAAAAGACTGGTAGCAAGCTGAAATATATAACCACAAATCAACTTTGGACATACTCTACTCCACTCCTGACACAGAACATTAGAGGTGGGTAGGACTTGTTAACGCACTTGTTATTGAGTGTGCTATTTTGTAATTTGATAAGGCGAATGTTTAATGGTTTGTTGGCTTATTTGTTAGTCCACTTCTATATGTCAAAAGGCAAGTGAGTACATCCTTGATATCAGCTACTTTGCTGATACAAATGAACCCCATTTATATCAAACCTGTATATTTGGAAGTACAGACATATCATGACAAAATATACTCATCAGAAATTCCAGTAAATCCAGGTTCTCCAATTTTTAAAACATTTCTTCTTCATTAATAGATTCAACTCTTGATGTCTAGTTACTCTCCAATTACATGTAGGTTTGTACGTTTTAATGTTATTTGTTTTTTAAGTCTGCTACCCTTACTTTCTGAACACTAAACCAAAGGTGATTTAGCTCTCACAAGAAGGAGACTATCAGGATGGATCCTAAATATCCATATGATATTTAGCAACAATTATAAGACTATTGTGCAGTGATATTCCTTCCCTCTATGGATAACAAATAATCATATGTTCAGGGGGAAAGGAGTATCCATGCCCCAATGAATACCAACATTTCTAACCCAGGTCAAGCTTCTTTCAGTCACCTTATTGACCTAAATCGTCCTGACATGGAAAATCTACAGCATAAGTCTTCCTTGCATGGTGCTACAAGGAAGTATTCCTTGGAGGAGTTCTTACGGACCATTGAAAAACCTTGTGCTTATTAACTCATGGATATAGATTAGAGTTACAGAGAATCTGTGATCAGCTCTGCAGAAGCCTCCAATCTAAATCCCTAGATCGATCAGTTCTTGTCCTTAAAATGGGAATTCCAACCCTGGAAGGAAAAAATAGATATGCAATGATTTTTTCTTGGTGGGGGACCTTTTTCCTTTAAGATAAGATGCTGTTTTCTTGGGCGGAGCAAGATGGCGGAGGAGTAGGAGACCTGGATTT
Organism: Neomonachus schauinslandi; assembly: GCF_002201575.2. Lineage (NCBI taxonomy): Eukaryota > Metazoa > Chordata > Mammalia > Carnivora > Phocidae > Neomonachus > Neomonachus schauinslandi. Next base: position 11,071,771 of record NC_058404.1, read on the forward strand.
CGTCTCCTCTCAGGAATTCAGCTGGATAGGGATCAAACCATTCTGAACACCTACAAACTCAACAGGAGATCAAAGAAAGGAATAGCAACAACTCTCTCATCAGAAAAGCGACCACTTTCTGGAAGGTAGGACGTGCGGAGAAGTGAATCCGAGGCGATATTCGGGAGGATAGACGGCGGGGGAGGGGCCTCTGGCGGCCGCTTCTGGCAAGTGATAGAACCACGGAGCACAAAATCGGAACTTTTAAAAGTCTGCTCCGCCGAGGGACGTCACTCTGGTGGCTAAGCGGACGGTGGAACCCTCCGGGACAGTGTGGTCTCAGGACCCTCGGGGTCACAGAAAGACCGGGGGTGCCTGACTGTGGCAGAGCTCCCAGGTAACGGAGCAGGGAAGCCGGCTGCAGAGGCGGGGCCCAGGCGCGGGCTCTCAGCTCGGGGTGGCCATAAACCATGATCCGTGGCACAGTCGGGCCCCTGCTCCTCCAGCAGGGACCCAACAAGCAGCAGATCCGGGGAGACTCACCTTCCTCCCCCGGGAGGAGCTGCGCGGGAGTGCAACGCAGGGATCTGCTGGGTTTGGAGACTCCACCCGGGGTCGGGTGCCAGAGATAGAAACGCGCGGTCACAGGCCGGGTGAGCACGGAGTGCGGCCGGAGACCGGGGAGACGGGAGTGACTGACGGCTTTTCTCTGGGGGCTCACTGAGAAGCGGGGCCCCGAGTTCTCAGCGCCTCCGCGGCGGAGATTGGGAGGCCGCCATTTTCACTCTCCGCCTCCAAAGCAGTACGGAAAGCTTGCAGGGAAAAAAAGCTCCCGAGAGCAAACCCGAGCAGATTACTTAGCCCGGACCGGCAAGGGCGGGGCAATTCCGCCTCCGGCAAAGACATTTGGAAACCACGGCAACAGGTCCCTCCCCCAGAAGATCAGCGAGAACAGCCAGCCAAGACCAAGTTTACCCATCAATGAGAACGGCAGAACTCCAGCGCTAGGGGAATACTGCACATAGAATTCATGGCTTCTTTACCATGATTCTTTAGTCTTTCAAAGTTAATTTTTTTTAACTGTCTTTTTTTCTTTTTTTTTCTTTTTGAATTTTTCTTTTTCCCTTTTTCAACCAACATCTTATCAATCCCTTTTTTTAAAAAAAAACATTTTTATTTTTCATTTGTAGAGTCATATTCTATCCCTTCATAGTAGTGACCCGTATTTTTGGCTTATGTATATAAGTTGTTCTCTCTTTAAAATTTTGAGATAGTTTCTTCTAACAGATTAAAATATACCCTAAATCTCTAGTATATGGTGTTTTCTATGCCCTTGCCTGATCACATCCTCTCCCTTTTTTTTTCTTTTTTCTTTTTTTAAATCCTCTTCTTTCTTTTTTCAAACAACTTCTTATCAATTCCTTTTATAAAATTTTTTATAATTTCCACCTTTACAGTCATATTCCATCCCTTCATCATATCAACCCTTATTTTTGTACATATATAAGTTTTTCTTTCTTTAAAATTTTGGGAGGCACTTTCTTCTAAAAGACCAAAATACACCCCAAATCTAATGTGTGGCACTGATCTATATACCAGCCTGATCATATTTGATCACATTCTG